>NC_089205.1:9111080-9436080 GCF_963930695.1 Labrus bergylta | reverse complement strand
GCTGATGGCCCTAGTGCTATGGCAGCGCCTGCTACATGAGTATCCATCCTAAAATCATTCATCTCCTGTTGAGTTTGAATCTCGAATGTTTTCCTATGAAAATTAAAATTCACTGAAATAAAAAGCGTAAAAAGAAAAACGGTTAGTGGTCACAGGAAGGGCCTGAAGTTTGTCAGACGCCATTAGAAACGGTCTCAGTTACACTTATATTGTAATTATATTTTATATTACTCAACGTTGAAGCTTTTTGAAATGTCCTGTAATGATTGTAGCACACTTTGTTCACGGCTTTGAAAAAGAAGCAACAAGTGTCTCTTAAATTCTTCAAAAAATACCATCTTCAGCTCGCTCCCCGTCTCGCTTTGAAACAAAAGACAAAACAACAGGAATGTAAAGCAGCTGAACAAAAAAGTGTTTTTATTTTTACTTTTGTATCAACATGTGTTTGTTTGTAATCGTGGCTGTTGTTTTTTTTCAGAGATTATTGGGAGCTCTAAATGCGTTTTAACCCCCTGAAGACACCGCTGTCCTCTTAGATAAAAATGTAGATCGAATTATAAATATATATATATATTATATATATAAATAGAATTGTTAAATAACCCTCCATTACCAGGTAATGCCTCTCCTACATGATCCGCTGAGATGCATGTAGTTATAGCACTAACATGGTTGTCAGCTGGCATCAGGAGCATGAAGCTGTACGAGTGTCAAAAGGGCTTTTAAAGGGTGATAACATTTCTTTTTCTCTCCGCTCCGCTCTCCTCTCTCATCTTTTTTTTTTTGAAAAGCATCCTCTCTTTGAAGCCCGCGATGGGAAGAGGGAGCGATTAAAGCAGTCAGCAAGCAAATTAGCATGTCAAAAGGCCCCGAATCAATACCCCAGCTCTCTACCAACACAACCCTGCAGTCCTTTCACCCCTCCGCCTCCTCCTCTCCTTCACCCTCTCTCTCCGTCCTTGCTTTCTCCCCATTCCTCTGGCTGTTTCCCTCCTTCTCCGTCCATTTTCTCCTCCACTCCTCCACGCTCTCGCTCTTGCCCCTTCTTTCTCTCTTTTGCTCACTTAAAGATTTCCCTCCCCTCCCCTCTCTCTCTTTTTTTTTTTTTTTTTACCATGAACTCCTTTTTTCTCCCCCATCTGCTGACAGACAGAGAGAAGGGGCTGCAAAGAGAGAGACGGATGGATGTATAGGCAGAGAAAGATGGAGAGAGAGAGAGAGAAGTGGACAGTGATCAAGTGGGCATGGGAGGACTGTTTCAGAGAGAGAAAGAGGGTCTCTGCCTCTGTCTTTGTGCTGAAAGAGAGGGAGGACGGACATCTCTCGCCAAGGAGAGCGGAGAAGATGAGGATGAGGAGGCAGAGAGGGAGGGAGAGAAAAAGAGACAAAAAACACGGGGGGGAAGTGAAGTGGAAAGAGATTTAGTTCCAGTCTGGCAACCGTGCTTTTTCTGCACTTCATCCGTCGGTTCACCATTGCACGGAAATCCCTTTGATCTGGGGCAATGTGTTACTGATCGCCAGGACTGTGTGTGTGTGTGTGTGTGCACCATTATCTTTATTTATTCTTCGCATCTGTCGCAGCAGTCATATCACATGCTGTATCATAAACTTCTATTAACGGTCCAATCTTGTTGCGCGATCGGAGCCCGCAGACAAAGCATCCAGGCAGCTCTTCAGACGGACGTCCAACTCTCCCCCAGCGCCCGACAATGGGAGGCTGATTGCAAACACCTTGGAAATGTTTTATCTCTGCCTCTCTGTTTCTCTCGCTGATTCCTATCTTAAGCTCCCTCCATCCTGCCCTGGCGATAGTAGGTGGTCTTTTCTTCTCTCGTCGTCATCCTTTTTCTCAGGGGGGGCCGCAGAATTCAGTGTCCGAATCAAAGGCCGCTCCGTGGCAATCAGTTAGGGGTTATGACAAAAAGCCTGGCAATAAAGAGCCGGGCTGTAATCTGATGTGCCCTGAGAGTGGACACAGTTTCCATTTTAATGAGCTGAGATCCCCCTTTTCTCATCGTGGTGCTGCAGGAGATGGCAACACTAGCTCATTCTCCCTAGAAACACGCACACACACACACACACACACACACACACACACACACACACACACACACACACACACACACACACACACACACACACACACACACACACACACACACACACACACACACACACACACTAAGACTGTGTGATTTGTACATAGAGAGAACAGGTTGTTGCAAGGTTGTCTGCAATGGAGATGCAATAGACATAGTTAAAGGAGTCTGGAGCCCTTCCAAGTCTTTAATGGCCATAAAACTCTCAGTGATGAATCATCTAGAGAGATGAGCAGCTGCATTAGATAAAAAAAAAAGCTGACTGGCTGATTAAGATGTCAAAGTTCAAATCGGTGTACGTTTGAACAGTAAGAGGAGAAGTGAACTACAGCGTCCATGACGCATTTCAATAAGACACACTGAGTAACACAGCCTCAAAGATGAGCTGAAGCTAAAGATTGCTTTCTAGAAGCCTGACCATAGTCGTGTGAATGGTTCACTTTGTGCAGTGTTACATTCGACTGGGATTGCTTCATTTTGCCTCATCCCATCATGTCTCGCCTCCTGAGATCCTCACGCCACCACCAACCCCTCTGACAGGGATAGTCTTCCCCTGGGAAGCGCATGAATGAACGAGAAATTTAAGAAGATTTCCAGGGCAGCCTGCCTGAAACCTTTTAGACATTTTCAGGAGTGTCTAAACGGCTTGAGGAATCATTTAAATTGTCCAGCTCATTTCCTTCTTTGAGACAGAGCCAGGCCAGAAGCTTTCAGTCTTATGCTAAGATAAGCTAACTGGCTGCAGGCTCGAGCTTTAAATTCAGCACATTAGAGTGGTATTGAATGATTGAGAAGCTGCATGTTCCTGTAAGATGTTGGACTATCCCATTAAATCATTTTTTAAGGGAACTGAATTTTTTCCGAGAGGAACTGCTCGGCCACTCTTTTTGCCATTCTCCATAAACACTCATCCCTGGTTCAAGCCCAAAAGAGAGGATCATGTGACTGACCTCTTGCTGATAATACATGTTTGCATACCGGTGTGCAAACTGCATGTGTATCAAGCCCGCCATGGCGTTGCCTCTAAGGTGTAACCTCTCTGTGGGAGTGCTGAAATGTAATTTGGGGACGTGGACGTCTCGCAGAACCCGGGGATCCCGAGCTGTAGATCTCCAGCCAAAAGCAGAGGTGTGTCCATTCTAGGGCACGTCTCTGGGATTAGAAACCTTGATCCCTCCTGATCCGCGGCGGGCTGTCAAATACTGCTGCAAGGAGAGGAAGGAAGAAAGAAGATGTGACCGCTTCAATGCTCACACCATGGAGGAATGTAAGGCCAAGGAGAAAAACAGAAGAAAGAAAACAGGGAAAGACCGATGGAGGAGAGATAAGAAAAAAGGAAGTGACCGAAATGAAACGGCGGCACGTTAATATCAAAGCAAAGTGTGAATGTGCGTTTCACAGGGAGTGTGTGTGTATGTGTGTGTGTGTGAGGGGTAAAGGAGACAGAAAGATGAATTGACTCGTATCTCGTGGCCCTGATAAACGGCTGGAGAGGTGAAAGGTGAAGTGGGGGTTTATGGGTACAGACGGTGATCGCTCTTTGAACAAGCCGTGTGTGTTTGTGTCACGACCTCTGGCCGCTCAGGGTGACGTTACTGTCAGTATCACTACTGTGAGTGTGGTGGTGTAGTTTCACCTGACAACTAACTGTTTTCACTTCAACTACTTTTGGATGTAGATCGCAAATCCTGTAATCCTTCTGAACTATAGACAGTCAGCAGACATGACCTTTGCAGCAGTTGATGTAGACATGATATGGAACAAAACCCTGTTTCAGTACATATTGTATATTCAAACAAATAAATTCCAAATCGGGGCCAGAAACAGAGAGAATAATCTTTACAACTTGTTGTGTAAGGTAAAAGTAAGCGTGCACAATACTTGGGCTTTTTGGCTCAACTGTGCTCGCATGCACTAAGGGTTAGCTAGGCTAATGTCACTTCACAGCTGTTTTCACACATGCAATTACATTCAAGCAGCCAATGAAATCTCCACAAGTTGTTTTTCACATATGTACCTCACTGGGTGGCGGCGGGGTCTTAGGGTGCAGGACACGATGTAAAAAGAACAACCCAAAGTGGCAGACGAAGCAGTTTGACACTAAGATGTCCATCACTAAAATGACAGTTAGTTGAATGCTTCGTGTAGTTCCACATAGTCACCATATAAATAAATCAGGGGTGGAGGGGTCACATTTCAGGAGCCGAGTCATGACGTAAAATAGACACTCCAACGTGCAACGGAGTATGACACTATAATGACAGTTTTCGCCTTATATGAATGTAACTTGGGATTGGACACATTGACAGTAAAAACAGAAAAAAGAGTGGAGAAGAACATCATGAAGCAGTTTCATCACGTGCACCAAGATTGAACAGATTGCACGCTGGTTCCAAGCTATAAATGCCATCTCCCCCTCCTGCTTATCACCTGTTTATCCAGGTCGCCTCTGTCTTTGCTTATCTCTGTAGTTTTCGAACAGGGGTTGTGAGTTAAAGTTAAAATGCCCTTTTTTTTAAAGATACAATAATGGCAGCATTTAGCAGGAGATTAAAGGAAGCTATGAAAACTGTTTTGGCAGCTCTACAGGGCACTCAGTGCCGCTTGAATCACAGTCCAACCTGCCAAGTTTGAAGCATGGGACTCCGTGATGAAAGGAACCATAAAGATAAGAGGTGATAACAGAGAAGGCAGGAAGAGAGCACATACTTTGGAGTGAAAAAAAGGCGAAAAAATAAAAGCATAACCCAGAAACTTGATCCTGTTTTAGCAGTGTCCACACACTTCAAAGCCAGCTGTGCATCCAAATCTTTACTCTTTTGTTTCTGCAGTGCCGGTGTGTCTGTCCTCACATCAAAGCTGAAGGCTAAAATGTTACACATTAGCAAAGTAACCCGGCCTAAGCAGCAGCCATTAACCCCAGGCTCCTGTTTCCCTCTCCGGTTGCCCCCCTGTAAGGCCAGGTTCAACTAGCCTGGGGTTAGGAAGGGCAGCACATACACCCAAATTTGTGGACACACATGCGTACATGCTGCAAGCTTAGGAATGCACAAACACATCATGTGAAGCCACACCATGCAAAAACAGGAGCTGACACAGTTTCAACTCTGAGAGGGTATCACTTCCACGACAGAGAGAGAGAGAGAGAGAGAGAGAGAGAGAGAGAGAGAGAGAGAGAGAGAGAGAGAGGAAAGTGGCCCAGAGAGAGTGAGGCCTGAGTGACACCAGGGGGGGTCAAAGGTCAAAGCAGTGACAGCCACAGTGGAGACCAGCAGAGCGTCTTCAGGCTGACATGAGCTGTTGAGGAGCTACTGACCCAGGAAAGTTTTTATGTACCCTGACTGAGCGCACACACACAAACACACAGATCTCACTGCACTTATTCATTCACACACACACACACACACACACACACACACACACACACACACACACACTTGCTTTGCTCACGCAGTGTTCTCAGGGACACACACCCTCACGCACACACACATGCACAATAGAAGGTGCTTTGAGGCCCCAGACAGGCTGTCGTCTGGGAGCTACAAGTAGATTACCTAAACAAACAACCTAAAAATACCTTCCTTTTCACCCACAAGTCGACCTGTCCAACCCCTCCTCGTAAACTATCCTGCCACTTCTGAGAAACCGACAGGGTTGATTGTTGTTAAACGCGCCCCCGAGACCACAGACAACTTGGCAATTAAAGGTTTTGTGTGCGTGTTTCTGAACACCGAGAAGTGTTGACACATGTTTGTGCGCTGCGTGTTCAATGGGTGTGGGTATTCTGTTTTTATTCACAACTTTTTAGAGAGAGATAGAAGAGCAAGCATTAGTTTGTCCAGCTTACAAAGCTATCTATGAGGTCATATGAGTCAGATACAGCCATAGAACTCCAGGATTTCTTGATAAGGGAAGGCTGTCAATGTTTCATGCCCGTGCTTGTGCTTGTGCATGAACTGTACCATGCCGAAAAACACCCCTACTCCAAGCGTGCCGGTGCAGAGGAAGTGTACCTTAAGCGTTAGATCAGAGCACATCACACTAGTCAAACGAACTGGACTTTAGGGGTGAAGCGTGCTTAGACACCGTACAAATTGCCTAGTGTGAGTGCTAACCACTTTACTCTTTCTTTTTCCTGTTTTCACACTCAAGCTCTTCTTCTATAGCATCTGCTATAAACACTCTGATACCTGCGTTTGGATGGCTGCCTCAGTTTGTCTCTGTGTATCGTATCTGTCCGATCTAAGAAAATATGAAATAAAAATGAATTAGAATGAAGATCATTACCTGAAACAAATCACAATCACAGCAGGGTTTCAGTCATTGTAACTCAAAGAGAGAAAGAAAACGCACGCTGTGATGTGTAAACCCTGTATGAAAAGCGTTTGATTGGTTCATCTGATCATCTTTGATTTGATCTCATGGATTAATGAACCCGTCAATTAGTCATTTTACAGGAAAAATAATTAGCACTTAATTTGACAAATGATCAGAGTAGACATTTAACGTAGTCACAGACTCTTAATGATGCGTCTCATGAAAACAAATAGATAAGGCAGAAATGTGACGAGACGAGCTGGCAGTTAGAAACACGTGGTGGAAATGTCTCTCTTTTCCTTTGATGCTTTTTGACTCATCAAACAACGATTCTTTGATTTAGAGATTTTAGTCAACAAAACAATTTAAAGAAAAAATCCTGCACACTGCTCGTGCCTGGCATTACTAATTTCTCTGAGAATTTTCTAGTAGATTGGTGAGGCCGTGAGCTAGCTCCAAGCTAACTCTGGTGCAATGCAGCAAATCACAACATGTATGTTTAATATTATGACATGGTCCCTTTACAAACACAATGTTTTGATGTCTCATGCACCTTCTTCCCCAGACGTGCATACATATCCACTAAAACAAAGGCAATAAGCGACGATACATGCAGTGAACTTAGATTTCAGGGTCCTAATGTCAAGCTTTAAACTTTGCTGTTTAAATGTTTGCCAACATTGAGATGGAGCGAGAAAGCCCGAGACACCCGAGCCCTTCCAGAGAGGGGGCGTGGTCAGACACAGCTCATTTACATTTAAAGGTACAGACACAGAAACAGCCTGTTCTGAGCAGGGCTGAAATAGAGGGGTTTATAGACTTGATCAAATACAGGATCAGAGTGGATTTAGAACAAGAAACTTCACAGACATGTTTTGAGGAGCTCTGAGACTTATTTAAACTGGTTGAAGAGGAGGAGAATATGTAAACCTTTAAAGTAAGCACCAGCATTGTAGAATGTGAGTTATGCTTTGCACATATTAATTAAGAAACAATGAGCTCATGTTAACATGACAAAGCTATTGTATTTGAAGTGTTGCATTATGGGGGATTTTTGTGATTTGTTATGTATTTGTACTAAAGCACTACACATGGTTTACACTTGTTTACAGACTTGGATATGAGGCCCCACTGAGACTGCTTCCCTATCGCTTCCTCTCTCTTGTGTGTTCTTTCACACATCCTCCCTCTTCCTGCCCCATTCTCTTTTAACTTGCTCGAAGCAGAACAGTTGAGCTCTCCTGATTGTGTGCCGCTGTGAGCGTTCCATTGCACAACAACATTAGCATACTCCCTTACCTCCCGACTCTGTGCCTCTTTATTTTTGATAATTGAATTGAAATGCTGCTCTTTTCATTGTAAACAATCTCAGGAAAGTGTGCTAGATACACTGCCCCTCCACCTGCACACACACACACACACACACACACACACACACACACACACACACACACACACACACACACACACACACACACACACACACACACACACACACACACACACACACAGGAGGCCATCGCCCCAAGAGACCTTGGGGAAATTGGACCAAGACAATACCTTGACTGAGTTTGTTTACCTCCCATCATCCCTTCTGTGCTCACCCACATTCTGCTGTGTGTGTTTTGCATGGTGGTGGATCTGTGTAGTCCAGAGGGCCTTTGAAGGGCTTTGTGTGCATACCTGAGAGTGTGCAGATGTTTGTAAGCCTCTGTTTGTTTATGTATCTCCGTCCTGTTTGCCTTAAATTATACTCCATTATCTACCTGCTGTGCAAATCTTAGGTCACAAAAGGCCCATAGTGGGTTTGGTGCTTTGCCCAGGTTTGGGCGGTGCCACCCTTTCCGACCTGGCATGGGTGCCAAAGTGAAATCAGAGTATAACCAAGTCAAACAAAGATGGCTCTGTTTGTTGGCATACCTCTCTTTTTGGTCATTCTTTTCGTTACACGCACATTCAGAACCCCAGCCTTGTCTTTTAGGAGTGGTTTTGTCCATTCTGAAGTGACTGGGTGGAATACTTAAGATCGCTGCGATATGACCATTGTACTAATATTCCTTCTTTAGGCCAAGCTGTTGGAATTAGGGAGGAAGTTGAGGCCTACGTGTCAGTACGAACGCACTAAGACCTCGGTCTGCAGGAAGCCTTCAAGACAATATTTCAATTTTTCAGTTATGTAATCCAAACAGTGACAATGTAGGTAGTACCAGAGCTCACTCTTCACTAAAGTGGCTCTTAAGTGGAGCAGGAAAAAGGGTCTGTTAAGACTATTTTGGTAAAACTAATCCAATGGAATAATTGTTGCAACGTGCATGGCAAGAAGCCAGCTCTAAACATGTCAGATATTATACAAATTGCCACTTCTCTGGTAGGCCTTTAATTTGATTTTATTTATATGTTTGCTCATCTGCTCCATCGGCTGCTGCTCCTTTATGTGAGGTGCAGACATTTTAATTAGGGCAGGGCCTTGGGTGGCTCTTTCATGATGGATTAGTGCTGCTGAAAATACAGTTATAAATCATCCGGTGTTTGACAGACAAACTGCTGGCAACTCTTGCACCCCCTGGCACTGGCCGCCGTTAGGAAAGCAGCCGTGATTGTCAGCTAGGTTTGCTGGTGTGTTATTAACATCGTTAGCCCTGCTGGCTTTTGTTCTTAGCCTTCATTAGCACCAGTAAGGGCGTCAACCCAGATGTCACTACCCGACTTTTCTTTGCTTTTGCATTTAAGAGAAGGTGTATATCTCTAGTATGGGACCTTTCCCCTCCTCGGGTCAAGGTCAAGATGTGTGATGAGTGTAATGTCATCAATCATGGTGATCAGTTTCGGTGGCCGTGTGTCCCTCATCCATCATGCTGATGGGTTTCGCTGGCCGTGTGGCTGTGTGCGCCGTCCGAGGCCGGAGGTAATTAATAACCCCTAGTAACGGAATTAATGAGTTAACCTGCTCCACTCTCCTGCTGTTACAGTGACAGATGCTAACGGTCAGCAGCTAGTTATTTGTGCTAATATGCCAGTGTGGCTCAGGTGTGTTGATGTGGATGGTGCTTTATTATCTCTGTGCGCGTCTGAGAAGGAGCAGACCGTATATCCTTTACCTCAAAGAGGTTTAATGTTTGATGTTTGAATTCAACTTTGGACTGCAGCCAGGTGCTAAGCAAAGCACTCCGTGAATAGCAATCCTCACCTGAACGAGGAAATGCTTTCCACAGGGAGAAAATAGGAAAAAAAGACAAAGATAAAGATTCACAAAAGCAGACGGATATGTCAGAAAAGCCGAGCTGAATAGAGATCTCTGGCTCCTGAAGGTGCAGGAGAAGGAGAGACTCTCCTTGCCCCCAGGTCCTGGAACTGATCGCTCCGTTTGTGAGAGAGCGGCTTTGTGAGGACGCCTCTGCCTGCTCCTCTGAAGAGAGCGCTCACTGTCTGTTATGACTAAAAAAGAACAACTGAGTTTTCATCACCCAAAGAAGATAAAGCACAGCCTTGAACAGTTTGAACTTAATTTTCCCTTTTTTTGATGGTAAGAGAGGCTATTGTTCTGCCTGGGCAGGCCTTGTTATTGTGTGCCGTGTGCTGGGTGTTATATTCCTGGGGATTTTGGCTGGCCATTGTAGCACAAGTTAGCTCTCATGCGTTCACTCCCCAGTGTATTGAATACTTTGTTGTAGAGGCTGCAGAATAGCTTGCCTATCAGGCTTTTCATGCAGGTCACTCAAGGTGGGTAGCAGTGGGTGGGTGTGTGGGTTGATGTGGTTTTATTTAACAGCGTATACAGGAGCATCCGTGGCCGTTCAAAGCCTGGTGTGTAGGCTGTTGCTGCTCAGAGGAAAACTTAGCCTGGGTTTTAGTTGGCTCGCGTGTGGGTAGCTATCATTGTATCATTAGCTTTTGTGCGCTTTCATTTTTTGCAAATGGCAGCGTCAACGGTTTCCTCCTCAACAGAAGTCCCCGTTTTTCCCCTCCCCTCACGCGGTGCAACCAATTCAGCCAGCAGAATCCCCACCACACGGACAAAACTACTCATTAACTCCCACAACCCTCTCCCTCCACCCTTTTTGCCCACTCTCCTCCAAACTAGCTTCAGCTGAGAGACAACAGGGACGGGGACAGGGCGGGGGGGAAGGACTGACAAAGGGAAAGAGGACTAAGGCCAGAATGAGGAGGATTGAATGAGTGAAAGAGCTGCTGGGGGAGAAAAGGGGGAAGAATGTGATGTCCCTGTCTATGAGGGATTCCATTTTTTGCCTTTCCAGAATAGAACAGTAAGTCACCAGTCTCTTTGTTTGCCTTTGATCTCTCAGCTCAGGGATTTGGCACCTGACAAACCCCTCTCTGTCTGAAAGGAGGCCTGCAGAGAGAAAGCCTCGGAGAGTGGGAGAGAGAGATAGAGGGCGAATGAGAGCGAGGAAGAAATAATACAGGAGAGTTAGAGAGCGACGGGGTGAAAGCCGAGGCAGTGTAAAAAAGTCAGCGTGGAAAAGTCGGTTTAACTCTATGAGAGGATATGATGAGCTTCTCCGCTCAGATCCCATAAAACTAAAGACATGTGTGCTCATGTGTGTCTGTATTTACGCCCGTGTGTGGGTTTGCCAGAGCTGGCCCGGGCAGTGATAAATCCAACAAGTCTTAAGGGAGATTCCTCTCTGAAGCCACGGTCTCCTGGACCACCCACTACTGTGGTCTCTTCCCTCAAACACACACTCTCGCTCCTAATAGGAAGCAAATTCCCCAGCTTTACTTGGATATCGACCTTTCTTCTCCCCTGACTGTTCCTTTCTGCAGGGCAATCGCTGCTATAAACAAGCCTTCATATGTTGACTTCACATTTTCAAACACAATTCTGAAACACAGAGTTTGAAACCCCCAGATGAAGATGCCAGATTATGTCTGCTGCAAACAGGGAATTTCGTGCTGTGCAAGGAATTCTAGGAAAGTCTGTGGGGACTCTGGGTCAGCCTGGGACAGCTTAATAATTGATGAGTGAGAAACTCGTCAACCGTGCACAGTTTGAGGTAGCCTGGTCTTAGACTGTGTCACTTTAAAGAGGCTCAAGCCCAAAGGCTGTGAAGCATGGGACTCAATTAACTCTCCCTGCAGCTTTTAGCGAGGGGCATGGTCTCAAACAGCAGCTTGACCCCTCTCTCAACTCTGGACACTTTTCCTGATCAGTGCACATGTACAAACCCTGAGAGCAACTTTGTGTTTTGTCACCTGAAGCGGTCACAACCCTTTTAAACAATACCCACAAATCCCAGCGTCCTTTTGTCTCTTGTGATGAGGCCAGGCATTGAAAGATTTCTTGAAAGATAGAGAGATAACACAAAGCGCCTCCCGACTAATCTCCCCGCTTCTGGAAGAAAAGAAACGCAAGCTTCACGCACCCCTGCAGGCTACAATCAAAGGGACCCTTAGCTTAGCGTTAGCGAGTGGAGCGGCAGGGATTTAGCCCTGATTGACTGAGTGGGAACGGGCAAAGAATGGCTCAGCAGGTAGCAGCTAGACTGGGCTCGGCTAACGCCACCATGTCCTAATCCAGCTGCTGGAGAAGAGCGGCTGCAGGGCAACTTTATTACCAGAGGGATTTCCCGGTATTTTAAGAATGATTGGAGGAATGTGTTTTCACCTTTCCCGTGAAGCATGTGGATGGGCATGTGGGAGTTATTTTGTATGTAGCATACAAGCAGAAACATCCGGTTTTGAAAAATGAATCCTATCCATAAGTGCAAAAAGCATCAGTTGCTCGAGTTTCCACTACAGTCTGGCTCCAAAAGCCAAGGAGTCATCTGAATACCTAATTTCTGACATTGAGGCTAAGAATTCTTAATACATTTGCATAATTAGGGATGTGGCTGAGTTGACTGACAGGTGGGTGCATTGTAGGTGTTCACCAAGAGACTTAAGACCAACCTCAAAATCCCTCTTTGCATTTCCAATTTGGCAACCGCCATCGTGGGCTTCAAAAAGCCTCTCGAGAAACTAATGGGTGACATCACTGAAACAACGTATGTTTTATAAAGTCAAAGCTTGCAACCCCTGATGTATTTATGAATTTGGCATTGGAATCAAATGCACTTCCAGACTGAGGTTGTGTACCTGCTTTGACTCAATGTGCGATTGTGTGCTCAAGGGAAGGGGAATTTTACCATTCAGACTTGAAGTGTGTAATTATGTGATTTATAGTGGGTATGAGTTTACCCGTCTGTCTCTGTGGGTCTTTTTACATCACATACATTCACACACATCGCCCACTCTACAAAAACCCAAACCATCGACCCTCCGGCCTCAAAACCATTTGCAGCGCCCACATCCAAGCACACAGCAGCCTCAATGATTGACAGGTTATTTGGCCCAATCGGTGTTGCGACTATCTGCACAGCACCTCTTAGAGAATTGTTCTTTTGTCCTCCTCTTTTGGTTCAGCGCTCAGGGCCTGAAATATAACCCTACAAGTCTTCCCCGGCCATTATAGAAACGGATAGATGAGGGAGAAACTCCTTGAAACACGAGCCCTCCAATCAAACTGTCACTCAAAAGAAAGGTGAGCACTGTCGCTTTAAGTAGAAAAAGTGTCACTTAGGTTACCTTTTTCAGACTGAGGTGTGTGTGTGTGTGTGTATGTGTGAGTCAGGCCCCACACTGTGAAAACAGCCTCGTGAGAGTGATGGCGCTCCTGGTGTGCCAAGTGTGGTGGCATTTGTTTGTTAAATGGTCCGAAATGCCAACGGCTCCGGTTTCATTGCAGCTCCAAATCTTGCCAGTGGAGCGTAGCCTAAATTTGTGAGAAAGACACGAGGTAGTTATTTGATCTTCCTCTTTTTTTTGTCGGGGAAAATAGCAGCCTTTTCTCGAGTTCTGTTGTGTTTGATAACAGGAGGCAGGTTCGTGAGAAAGGACAAAAGGGAGAAAACGTTGAAGATGGAAAATGAAGACAAGGGGGAGGGAGGAATGGGGAGAGAGGTGGAAGCCTCCGGGCAACGTATTGTTTTCTTCTGGCTAATTGGGGGAAAATGGGACCAATCACAGTTTTCCAATTTCCCTCCTTTGGAAAACATGTAAGTGCAATGCCATGGCAACATCCCCTTAATGAAAAACATTACAAAGCCACTTATATCGACATAATTGAACAATAATTCATATCTGCAGACTTTTGTTCTGACCAAACTCGGTCTATTAGAAATGGACGTAGCAACTGAGTCTGTGTCCATTAACTATTATTTGGAATCCTCGAGTTTGTCCCTTCATCCACTCAGACAGTTTGTAGTTGGAACTAAAATATATGAGCGACTTAACGTTCAGTCTTGTGTCTATATCAGGCCTTTCAAGAGCTTTGCATCATATTCTTGTGTTTCAGGTCAAACCCGTGCCTGTCTAATGTGTTGCATGTTGACTTATCTGACAAAACCTCCCCCTTTTTGTGTTATCTTTCAGCTTGCAAGATTGGTTCCTACCGCGCTCTGGCCACCGATGGCTCCTGTTCCAAGTGTCCACTCCACAGCTACTCCGTCAGGGAGGGATCCACCTCCTGCGTCTGCGACAAGGGATACTTTCGCTCGGAAACAGACCCTGCCTCCATGCCCTGCACACGTAAGTACACCCGCATGTAATGCATACTGAACAAACACAGAAACGTCTGTAATAAGTTGTGATTTTTAAACAGCAGACAGGTCTACACATGGTCCTGTATTCTCTGCCTCTCTTTCTCATTCAAATGCCAACATGAAGTACCTCCTCACACACACAGAGAGACACACTTTCTGCACACACATAAAGGAGGCGGCTGCTGGATAAATAGGTGTCTTTTGATTCCAGGTGGTACTCAGTGATCAGTCATGGTGACAGAGAACTAATGAGGTTATAAAACGTTGCATTCAGTCTTCCATCGCAGAGGAGGGCGAGAACAATAGGGAAAGACAAATAGAGATACGAGGAGAGCGGAGGTGCAGGAAGGTGAACAAAGATGTTGGAAAATAAGGGCAGGAGGAAAGCTGGACATCCATGAGGTGAGGTAGGAAAGAGAGAGAGGTTAAGGTATCAAGGAGAAAGAAAGGAATAACTAAATAAGGAATGCATCAAAGTGACGGAACATTTTGATTTCCCTGCGCGTCTCTGCTTTGCTCCAGTGGGATGTATGAGTCAACCGCTGGTGCATCCAAACCCCCCCTTCCTGATTCACCACCACTGTGATAACAAACACTGCTAACAGCCTAATGATACGTCTTCCTTTTTTTAAACCTCATTCCCATCAGTGAGTCACGGAGCTGGGAGTTCATAGTGGTGGAAGTTTACACATACAGAGAACCCAACACACACAAAGCCGTGCACTCTCGTTTCCCAGTGAAATAACGGCGCTCGTGCTAGCATGGCAGACGTCTGCGTATGAGTGAGCATGTGTCATGAAACAATTTTAACAACCAAAACATCTGCTAAGCTGCTTAGCTCATAGTTGGCCTCGCCATTTGGCCCGAATGATCAGTCGAGTTCCTGTGGACTCGTCACTCAGCAGAACGCTTTATTGAATGAGACAAGCAGCCGAAGTCGCACCGCCTAACACTTAACTGTAGAACACAACGGCCTCTAATTACTCCCCCGCTGTACGGTATCTCTGCTGGATCATAAACAATGCTCTGATTTTCACGAGCAAGAAGAAATGAGTGGATGCCAGACATGGGCGAGACGGTAACCCCGGATTGTTACAGTTTGGTTTCATCTTTTGATTGCTAAGTACCAGGATAAACCTCTTTACAAGAGAGTCCTGGACAAGAGGCCCAGCATCACACAATCAGTGCAAACGTATCTCTGGAACAGTTTCAAACAGATACAACAATAAGCATATCAATTAGTAACAGAAAGTTTGATTTTCAAGCAACATCAGAGAACATGAAATGGTTTGTTTGGGACCAGATTGAAGATCTTCCTGCTTTTATATATTAACAACTGACTCCTTCTTTATTATTGTTGTTATTTGTGATTACCGGCCAACAAGGCAGTAAATTTAAGGCGGCAGTTGCTCACTCTGTAGGGACTTGTGTCGGGAACGGGAGTCTGGAGAAGTGCCAGGTCACGTCCTGATTACTGCCGAGGTGCCCTTGAGCAAGGCACCGACCCCCCCGACAGCTTCGTGTAGCAGCCCCCCATGATGTCCACAGAATCCTGTTTGTGTATGTGTGAGAAGCATGTCTCTCAATTACAGAGAGAAAATCCAGAGTTTAGTAATAAAGCTGAATGTAGGGTTAGAATGATGTTCAGGCATTTCCTGTTATGTGTTGTTTTTTAAACCACAACTGTAGTTTCAGTTCACTATAAATGACTTGAAGCCTTACTTGTGTGAAAGTGAAGGGTTTTCTGCACTTATTTAGTTCTGCAAATCTGCTGATTTAAAAAAAATCTCTTTGATTTTAAATGTAAACGTATTTAAAGGCTGGTTTGTGCAACATCACTGCAGGATTATTTTTTAAAACTGAGCATTCATCTGTTTTTTTAGGCCTATTTATTGCCGTGCATGTTTCAGTTAAACAGTTAGCAGAACCTCATGAGAATGGAAAACATCTTTCAGCCGGCCGGCTGGCCTGCAGCTGCACAATGAGCAGGACGACATGAGAGACCACAAACCGAACAGAAACGACTTTAATAAACTTCACATGTTTAATTAAAATGTTATTCCCTGCTACATGTCACACCCTCTCCCCTCACTGTTTTACCACATCGCTCATATATTGAGTTACGACCCCTCTTTTAATTAATGAGCTCGGAGCCCATCCCCATTGTCCCGTTAGTCGCTGTGGCATTTGAGTACGACTGCTGCAAGCAACAGCTGTCAAAGCTCATTACTCGGCTTATTTTATTGGAGCCCGTTCTGCCGTCTCCGCTGCACACCCAGCTCCACCGAGAGGAACTGAACATTAGCTGGACTCTCTCAGCGACCTTTGCCCCCCCCCAGCTTCGTCAGCCGCTCAACATTTGATCTTTGAACTCCCACCCTGTCTGTCGTCTGCTGTTTTCCTTCCTCAACTATTTTTTTTTTTTAAACTTCTCACCCACATGGTTGAGCTCTGTAATTACAGCTGTCACTCACACAGCCCTCCTCATCCACGTTTTGTTTTTGCTCTCTCTCTCTTTCGCTCAAAACCCACTAAGAGTCACGAACAGCACATGAAGAAAAAAAAACAACCTTATAAAGTCATTTCCCAGTTTGCCCTGCTGAAGGTCAGACTGGGAAAGAGCAGCATCTCTGGTAATTGGGGTACATGCTTGTGTGTGTGTGTGTGTGTGTGTGTGTGTGTGTGTGCAGGGACGGGTAATTGAAAACACTTTTCCACTCTTAGCTTGCAGACTAAAGATGCAGGGTGATGATTAAAAATGGGTGTTGTGTAATTCTTTCATTGTGTGACTGTGTTTCTGTTTCCTGCTGTACGTCTCGTTTGATCCGTGAGTAATGCGTGTCACATTTTTTTTTGGAAACCGTTTCTTTAAAGCTCAGAAACAAGAGACTCTTCAATTTCTTGCCACCAACTTGCCCGAGGAGGGTGTTTCTTTTTAAAAGCATATTTTTCAGATTTCTTTGTTTGCAGTCCTGTTCGTATTTGTGATTCTTGTTGTGCTCTTTTTCCTGATTTGTGCCAAATGTTTAGGTGGATTATTTAATCTTACTGTTGCAGCTTTTGTGCTTTAACAAAAAATATTCAAAGCTTAATTTCCACAGACTTTAAAGGAAGAGTGTGTGACATGTTACACATAAATATATCATAAATCCAGTCTATCCTGTGTAAATGTGTCTCTGAGTCATGACTGTCTACAATGAGTTAGAAGCTCGAGTCCCGCTGGCTGTGTTGTTGTCAGAGCTGTGTTTACATGGACGGGACGGCCGGCTCCTCCCCTTGTGTATAAAAGCTGTTTTAGTCAAGGACTAGAGAGAAGAAGAACATACTCACTGATTATTTGGATGTTAGTAAGAGTTTTTAGATCACGCTCATTCTGTCTCAGTTTACATGCAATGTGAAGCTACGAGCTAACTACAGAGCGCTAACATTAGCATGCTAACACAACGATGCAGGACACAGGTGACTGCAGCTCGGGCAAAGGACAATTTAATCCACCGCTTGTGCTTAATGGTGCTTAATTATGATGTGTTCAAATTGTAAAATTCTTCTTGTGAACACAAGTGGAGGGGTGTTGGAGGTGTGTCTCTGGAGGAGAACGGAGGCTTCAGTATGGAGGAGGTGTGGCCAAACAGCAGTTTGTTTTGGTTCATGCTGGTGCTCAAGGGCAACATCTACTGGATTCAAAAATACAACGTTCTTCTTTTAAAGGCAGATAAAACATTTTTTTGTCATAAATGAAAGGCGAAATCATTCCTTTAACGCTCATTCATTCATTTAATGAGCATAGATTTTGGTATCAAACTATGTCGAGGGTAACACACACAAGTACATGTGTGGGTGTATAAATACACACATGTACACCACAGGGCGGTAATGAGAACCAGGGACAGACACCCATGGGAGCTGGTTGCTCTACTGTGTTCAGGTTGAAATGAGGGGGTGTTCTCCATTTTGGGGTTTCTGTTGGCCCTTGATGTGTTTCTCAGACTTCCCCCAGTTTTCTTAGCGGTGGTTTGGTTCGGTGGAGGAAGAGGGGAGGGGTGGAGAGAGGAATGAACGCAGATCTGCGAGGGCTCGAGGGGGGCATTGAATGAATCCCAGCCGGATGGTAATAGCGGGGTCGATGTTCTGGCCAATTTAGCCTGCTCTCTACCTCTGCCCTGCACAACACTCGGCAAACAATTACTGATAGAAAGAGACAGAAGGAGAGAGGGATGAAGGAGGGCGGGAGGTGAGTGAAAATGAGAAAGACAGATAAAAAAAGTGGGAAATATCACCAAAGGAGTAACAGGAAAGAAAGGAATTAGCCTCGGAGCAAATGAACAGCTGTAAATGAACAGAAAAGGGGGAAAAGAGGAGGAAAGAAAATTTGCAACTTTGTTCTGAAACTTTGAAAGTGTCCCTCTGGATTCCACCCGTGAGGAGTGTGAATTTTTTTTCAGGCGATGTTGAGCTAACGTTGTACGAGCGTTTCGTTCCCGTTTCCCCCCGCCATTCTCTCTCCCAGGATTAATTACCGGGTGTCAGTCACAGCCGACGGCTCTCCCACGCTCCCTTGCTCCCACTGGTGCATTCTGGGAGAGCGACAGGTACAGCCAAAGGTAGTTTTTCAGAGTGCATATGTGTGTGTGTGTGTGTGTGTGTGTGTGTGTGTGTGTGTGTGTGTGTGTGTGTGTGTGTGTGTGTGTGTGTTTGGAATGCAGGGGGAGGGATGACAATGTGTTTAACACTTCATACAGTCATAAAGTTATACAGCGCTGTTGCAACGCTCGCCATAGCAACAAACAAACAATATCAACTTCATGAGTTACAGAAACAACACACACACACACACACACACACACACACACACACACACACACACACACACACACACACACACCTCTGTATATTCCTCTGGACCTTATCACATCCAAGGAATGCATTTTACAGATCTTGATTGCGTTCTTGCAAAGAGTAAGATAAGAACATCGATACCAGTTACATAACAATTAGAAGCAGCTTAGCTTAGTTTAGCTCAGCTTAGCATGCAGACAACATGGCCTGGGATTTTCTAAATGAATCAAAATGATTCTACTAAATTAAACTAAATAATCAGCATGTTAGACGTTCTTCACTAAATCCATGCAAAGATCCTCTTTGTACTTAGTCTTGATGCTAAGCTAAGCTAACTATCGCCTGGCTCCAACTTCATAATCACAGAAATGACAACTTTTACCATGTTCTGTAAGAAAGCAATATCGCTGCAACAAGAAGGACGTTTTCATCTTTGTATTCTTGCACGGATAGAAACGATTCTAAGATAATGATTATAAACACGGATGTCACCTTTGTCCTGCTCCGTTTACGACAGCACTATTCCAGATAACAGCTGAGTTACAGCTGGAAGGTTAAGAGTCAGACAGCCCACAAGGAGTGTCTAAAGGGAGAAGAGGTTGTTCAGTTCAAACAATGACAAAGATACTATATTATAATAATGGTTCGGTGCAGAAACCTTAATATAGAAGCCCCATCTGTAACATGGGAAATTAGGTGAAAGAGCCAAAGAGGGAAAAAGGAGGAGGGCGAGCGAAAGAGGGGGAAGATAATGCACTTTATCATTATTTTTAATGAGAATTTATTAATAGGTCTTCATCGATGGCTGTGGATGGTGAGGGGGGAGTAAAGCGATTCTAATAAAAGCCCAGTGTATGTGACTTGAGATCCCTCCATCTCACCGCTTGTGCCTTAAGCTGTTTGTGAACCCTAAGGTCAAATTCAGTCAAACAAACATCCCTCCAGACACAATAATGTCCATTTCTGCCCGTCTCTTCCATCCATCCATCCGTCCGGCCATACATCCATACATCCCTCCCTCACGCCATCCATCCTTCCATCCATCCATCCATCCGTCCATCTCCTCAACAACAATCTCCTCCTTCACCACTATCTGCCAGACTGATAGTGACCAACACAGAAAGTTTTAAGATGCATGCATGTTGTGTGAAATTGTACTTCCATGTTTCTTATAATACAGCAAAAGTATTTTTTCTCCTATGGCGACCACACGCACCGCACGCGTTCCCTTCTGCCGCTCTCTGTGTCTCTGTGAAATCACTCATTGCCACTCTGCTCCTCCAAAAATAACACTGATAATTAATTTCCGTTGTGAAATGATTTCGTCTGTGAACGGACTTGCTTTCATATTTCACCCTGCATCGATCCCCCCCAGCCCACTCGCGTGCGCTTCATTAGTCTAAGAGAGAAAGCGAGTATGACAGGAAAAACAGAGACAGACAGAGAGAGAGAGAGAAAGGGAGAGTTAAGTCAATTACCGTCGCTTATGTTTGAAAGCATTGCAAAAAAACACATTAATTACAATAGAGCTGACATGTAAAGTGGGATTGATGAGCAGGGGAGTTGGTGTCGCTGATCTGCGAAGCTGCTTTTCATATAAAACTACAGCGGGTAGGCCTCACATCAAAGCAGAAACCTAATAACAGGGTCCAAAGCAAACTTTGTCTAAAGATATTGAGTGGGTGCCATAAAGCCCCCAGTGTTAGCAGCAGGCTCGGGCGCTCTGCCACCTCCAGCTGATTCAACGTATGAATGGGAAAGAAATCTGCTGGCCTATTGGATTTCAGTTAACGTGCTGAATTAACTGAGGGGAAACTGATTCCTCCCTCGCTGTAATGGACAGGACATTAAACGGGAATTCAAGAAGCCTTAGCTTTCAATGAAGGGAGACCCCAGTCAATTACACATTTACCTCTTTTATAAAATTCATGTATGGAAAGATTCTCTCTTTGCTTTATCCACCGTTAAGAAGACGGTCAGCAGTATTCCTTTTCCTCTTTTGACTACTGGTAATAACATCAACTCTTTCCTTTTTCTTCCTCCTCCACAGGCCCTCCGACTGCGCCTGTCCACCTCATCTCCAACGTGAACGAGACCTCTGTAAACCTGGAGTGGAGCCCACCACGGAACACAGGAGGACGTCAGGACTTGACATACAATGTGGTGTGTAGGCGCTGCGGGCCTGATGGTCGGCGCTGTCAGCCCTGCGGTAATGGCATCCACTTCAGCCCCCAGCAGCTGAGTCTAAAGGGAACCAGGGTGTCCATCAACGAGCTGCAGGCCCACACCAACTACACCTTCGAGGTGTGGGCGGTGAACGGAGTGTCGCCTCAGAGCCCCGGGCCGGAACAGGCTGTGTCTGTTACTGTCACCACCAACCAGGCCGGTAAGATAACCAATAATAGTTTAAGTGAGCAGGTTCTTGGGGTTTGCTTACGGGGAGAATTTGAGCCTATAACTCATGCTTTCATGTTCATATTTGATGCTTCCAGTTCCCAAGTATTGAAGAAAACAAGCACCAATCTCAGGTGTAGAAAAAGGAAGCCAAAAAGCTGCAGTTCCCAGAGTGGCCACTTGAGGCTGGCTGCAAAAGCCAAGGAATCC
Organism: Labrus bergylta; assembly: GCF_963930695.1. Taxonomy (NCBI): domain Eukaryota; kingdom Metazoa; phylum Chordata; class Actinopteri; order Labriformes; family Labridae; genus Labrus; species Labrus bergylta. The sequence goes on along the minus strand of NC_089205.1, from coordinate 9,414,621 downwards.
CCGTTAGGATGCAAAATTCGAAATTCCCTTATCAAAGGCTCATTTCTCCATCGGTACAGACTGTGCTGTACCTAGAAAAACTAGGTCAAGATAGCATTTCCAATAGTGCCACACCATCGCTGGGCTTCATGAGCTTCTTCAGAAACCAATGAGTGGAACCACTGTGCCAACGTTCTATAGTCAGAACTAATCCAGTACTGTGTGTTAGGTACCAACACATTTCTCTGACTGTTAAAGTCGTCGTTCCAACAATGAAGGACATGAACTTCCCCACTCATTCATCATTCCGATTATTACGACATGAATGTTAGTGTATTCAGCAGATTGAGGGAGATTTCTTTTGTCAGCCTTCATGTAGCCGTCAAATCAAACTGGACATATTTCCTCCAAGTGTAGTTTTAGTTTGTTTTAATGTTTTGTGAGAATCCATTTGCTAGTCATGGAGTTACAGCAGAAAAGAAAAGGCTTCCAATTATACTTATCGATTGGACTGCAAACCAGCTTGCTCAACTCTTCTACCTGAAGTTAAACTAGGTTTAAAGTCTGTACTTGACATTGTTTGACTAGTTAAAAGAGTGTCACCCCAGGAGCTCCTGATTACATCCTCTCGGCTTAGTTTACTAAATTTAGGAGATGTTTCATGGTTCGCAGATTCCTCGTTTGTCTTTGTTGGAGTGTGAAGAGAAGTTTCTAGAGCGGCTTCGTAGGGACTTATTTTTGATGCTGAGCACAGGTTTGTTAGACTGAGCGCATGAGGTACTTTTTTGGTGGCAAGCTGCACGTCGAAACATGTTTATTAAAGCTGCAAATAATTTGGGTTAAGGCTGGATGATTACTGAGGAGGATGATGGATTCTGTGCAGAGGGAGATGATTTTCTGCAATAATTCAGCGGAGTTTTGCATAATTAGGCACATGGCGCCTGGGCTGAAGATAGGGGTGACATGCTATATTTAGCTCTCAAGCTAATGAATTAGATGAGTTGTATTGATCTGTGGAGGCTTCATTACAAATGCTGCTGGATTGTGTGTGTGTGTGCAATTATTCTAGTAGAATACACCCATGAATGCAGCCTCTCCTCCAGAGCTGGAGAAGAGCCCTCTAGCCCCGGGGTGCGTTCAAAGCTTCCCGTTGTTTTGTCATTTAGCCATTTTGTAACCGGTTGTTGTGCAAATGGATTTTATGACCCTGGCCCTTTCTGTTCATCCCTCCCCGCTCTCCTCCACTTATACCCGATCATTACATGGTCTTCTTTACTGCTTTGCTCTTGGGTGGCAAGCTAAGTGCCTTTTTGTGTTGTTGTTTTTTATCACTAATTTCCATCCCTGGGAAAAGTGAATAACTTGAATAGGGCTCGGGCTGGCAATGTAAGGGCACAGTGGCTTGATTTATAAGCCGGGGTCAGGAAGATAGAGATGAATGGATGTGTTGCTTGTGGGAGAGCTGCGAGTCGTGCCAGACAGGCATGTGTGGGGGCTGTAACGGAGCACGCCCTGGAGTTCAGGCCAAGGGCTCACAAGAGCATGTCGGGATGGTCCCACGGAAGAAAAGTTGCACACTCTCACTCATGGATTCATAGAAAGATATAATGATCCATGCACATAACACACACGTTGATGTCCCCTTGAGGTTGCTAAATCTGCTGACTCCAAGATGTTAAGATATAGAAAATCTTGCCTTTGGCTCGTCACTGGTGCATGTTCAACAACTGGTCCTCATGATTAGTTATATGAAGCTTGAGGCTGGAAGCTCTATTATATCATGCGTGTGTGCGTTTGTGTTTTCACATGTGCAAAGCTGACTGCAAGCTTGGCTAAAAGCGAGAAAATGTGCTACACTGCATGTTTGTACGCTCATGGATATAGATGATCTACATTTGCCTCTCAAACAATGTCCTCTATGTGTCTCTTCTGATTTGTGTGCGTTTGTGTGTGTGTGTGTCATGTTAAAGAGAATAGCTCCAGACTGATTGGATTTCTCGCCGCTAATGCTCGGTAGGGGCTTTGGAAGCTCTGGTTTCAGCCGCTGGTAATCCAGGCAGTCATCTGTGGCTGTCCCTCTCTCTGTATCGCCTCCCCTCATCCAGACACCGTGGATTACACATTTATTATGATAGATTTATTAGGATTTATAAGTGCTGTGTGGAAGAGACGCCCCCGCCACCGCCTTTCCATAAAAGTTCAGATTTCGGCTAGAGGGGAAGAAGGGAGGTAGGCAGGTTGAAAGGGCGTGATTTGTTATTTTGTGTAAAGAAAATGGATGAGGTTGCATGGGAGAAAAATTAAGGCATAAGTTGTTAAATTGCATGTGCACACATCTGTGACCAGGCATTCGCTTGAGAGGTCAGATTCCACGTCTAGCCATGAACAATTCCACAGTCGTAAATCGGCCAGGCTGTAACCCCTTTCACCCGCGCTGCATGAGGAGAGGGAGGGGGGGATGTCCAAGCTTTGAACTGACCCTGGCTGTAAATGGATGTTTTTCCCCCTTTTATGAGATCAACCACTTTCTGTGTGTATGTGTGAGAAAAGGGGGAAAGAGAGAGTCAGAGTGAGAGGTGTTTATGTCTCCATACAAAAAACTTGGCAGGCGTAGGTGACTGAAAGTGAATTAGTGCATGAGAGAGTGTGCGTGTGGGCACGTCTGTCGACCCGCATGTGTGTGAGTTTCCATATCTTAAGGAAATCTTACAGACGTACTGTACATGTGGAAATGTGTTCGGGGAGATGGAAGCAGACTTTATAGGCGGGGGAGACGGATCTTGTATGCAGGAGCCATTTTCCTCATCACCCTGAAAAATGGCTCCCTACTCAGCTATTTTTTTCCTTCGGCGGCAGCAAAATCGAGTGACTCCAATCTGGCAACCAGGCTCCAATCTGGCAACCACATGTGCTCTGCGGCCCCTGTCACTTTTAATGTCAAACTGCTATCGACCACATATTCGCATATAAACTGCTCAAGTCGACCACAGCTGCTCCACAACTAAAACATTCTTGCAAAGACAAACTCTCTCACTTTACTGTCGTTTATCAAAGCAGAGACAAGACTTTAGAAACATCTGCATGAAAAGACAAAACCTGAACAATCGTCTTGGGAATGTGAAAATGCATAGGTGGTATGATTGAGTCATCTACTGTGAGTGTGAGATAATAGGACAAGCTGTACGTGTTCTTTCTTTCTGTTTATCTAAGAGGGTCCTTTGTTTTCCATAATGTGTGTGTGTGTGTTTGTTTGTGTGTCTGAATGCTTTTGCAGCACGCCATTCTGAAATGAGATTTGATTATTCATTGCATTGAACGCTTATTATTCCAGCTGCGTTTGTAGCCCACGCATTTAGGAGGCAGTGAGAAATTACAGATCTACCCCCCAAATATTTTAAATTTGTCTGAATCTGTGCCAGCTTGTCTATCATTGTCTGCTCAAGCTGCAGCCTCAGGTTAAACTTTTCTCTATTCATGGTGTCAGGTTTAGTCTTGCATCCGCTCTTGACATGCACGGCTTGACAATATTTTGCATGTGTCAGTGCATCGGTTTGTTTTTAAGCATTCCTCGCACTAATCCATCTTTAAAAAGTCATAAAACTTAGCCTTGATGGATCACCTGTTCCGCGTCTGGACTGTATTCAACCTTGCGTTCTCACGTATTGAACCTCAGAAGGGACCACTCAGAAAATCACTCATCTTTATCCTCACATTAGTCGAGGGAAAAATAAAAACGCAACAAGAGGAGGAGAACAAGATTAAATTGCCATATCTGTCATCTTTGGAGGAAAGATGGATGTGTGGATTACCTTGAGGGAACGAAGGCCTGTGACCTCTCAGGGGTTTTCTTTCTGAGCCAGAATGTCCTCGGTCGGCCCCAGGAGGGCCTTCAAATTGGCTCTTGCTGCCGGGGAAGATTGATCGGAGGGATACAAATGGCCGCCATCTAATTGTTTAACGGAGACGCAACACATTAGGCCAACAGGATTACACAACCCTGGGTTAATCTATTTACCAAGAGATGTCTGCAATCCCATCCCTCTCCATCTCCATCTCAGCCCCCCCCCACCACCCCTCTACTGCAGCTTCCTCACCCCACTGAAACTCAATCCACGGCTGGTGCTTGAATACCAGACCCGTTTGAACTCCATCCCCGACTAAAAGCAGGGTTTTGTTAGCGTTTGCTTAAAGACTCAGCTCCCTGGAGCCCCCGCTCAAAGTGATGAGAATGTGTATAATGTCATAGATAATCCAATCATAATCGGTGGACCGCGATCCCCTCATTAATCATCCAACTGTAATTTTTTAAAAGGCAGATGGTCTGGAAGGAGTAAGGTTACAGTATCACGGAGGGTCAGAGGTCAAAGAGTCTTTCCTTGTAAGAACAGAAGACTCAATGAAATGCTACCTGAGCATCAGTGGAAAGGGTTTTTCATGTGTGGTGCTTTGTTCCCGCTCTGTAGAGAATACATCAGTGAGCTTGTTGCGGACACTTGAGGTGTATTTTTGATGTCTTTAGCTAGAACAGAAACAGATTTTAAACCTTGAGATGTTTTTGATTGTGTCCTTTCAGTTGTGTTTTATCCTGTGTAACCTTCTGTTTGTCTGTCTATAACTTAATCTGTCCACCCGTAGCTCTTGACCTCCGCTCTGTACATGAGTGATTCTCTGTCCACAACACTATCTTTCTACGCCGATGAGCTTCTCTTTTGTAGCGTCAAGAGCGCGTATGACCCAATTTTAGCGTTGTCACACTTCCTGAAGATAGGGGTTTGATTTGTGCAGCGGTTCCGCATTGGAGGGAGGCGACGAGTGTAAGCCGTAATCTGTGCTTTAACCTTCACATGTAAAAGGCGTCTGAACGCAGATAGCACGGCTTCTTGAAATATGGCCTCATTATCAGCCGCAGCAGAAAAACGGCTGGAGATAAGATCGCTCACTGGAGCTTTAATGAAAACCAATTGATTTTACTCTCTTGAAGACCGACAAAAAAGGAAAGAAAAAACGAGGCTCTGAGCACGATATGATCTTTCTGAGGCGGACTTTGAAGCAGCAAAGGGTTTCCCAGGGTGACCTGAGGATCTGCAGGAAAATTAAGTTTCACATTATTTTGCCAGCTTGTAGTAAAAGTGTCTGAGCTGCTAGCGTAGAGTGAAAGGATATGTGATCATTTTTATCGATGGCAACCCTCAGAAACCTTTAAAAACAGACTCTTGCCGTACATTCTAGCTCAGGCGTTTATGCTGTGTGGCCGTACTTCTCTGTAACGCCTCCGATTTTGTATGGAAGCCAAGTTCAAAGACAAATGGAAGCGATTGGCTTGTGGCTTGGCTTCAAGTTTGACTTTCACAGCAGGACCAAAGAGTCTGAGATTTAGCAGTGCAGCACAAATGGACTCCGAGGCTGAACACAACACTGGAGACGTGGAGACAGCAGAGCGCTAAATTTGTTTTTTTCTTCTGTCTTTCTTTGATCGTCCCTTCTAGCTCCGTCGCCAGTGACTTCCATCCAAGCGAAGGACATAACAAGACACACCATCTCTATAGCCTGGCAGCCACCGGATAGAGCCAACGGGGTCATCCTGGAGTACGAGGTCAAGTACTACGAGAAGGTGAGGGATCTCATGGGAGATGTAGTTTCTACGGATGAAAACCTCAAATATAAGGTTCTCATAATTGTGGATACTTTAATACTTTTCCACATCACGTGTTGTAAAACGATACAGTATCCTCTTTTGGATGATTGATAGTTTTGCAAAGTACCAAAGCTTTAAAAGCACTTCAGATGTTTGGTCATCTGTTTAACCAAAAGCTGCTGCGAGGGAGAGACAGAGAGCGTTTTGTAAATTGTGCAATTATGTTGGAACATATCAATATGCAATTTAGACTGTGCAGGAGTTGGTCTGCAACGTTTGGCATTAAAAGCAAGAAATGACTCAATATTGGGTGCCTAAGGCTTCTATATTTGTTGCTTTGGTATCCAAACACATATCGATATATTTGGAAGTTTTGAAAATTCTGTTCCTACTCTAAAATAGAAAAGATTTTAATAGAACGTAAGAAATATCATCTGATTGTTTTCTCTCCGTCTGTCATCCTCAGGACCAAAATGAGAGAAGCTACAGGATCATAAAAACCACGTCGAGGAACACCGACATCAAGGGTCTCACCCCGCTCACGTCCTACGTCTTCCATGTGCGAGCTCGCACGGCCGCAGGTTATGGGGAATTCAGCGGCCCGTTCGAGTTCATGACCAACTCTGGTGAGTTCAGCCGCTCGTCTCGATGGTGTCGGCGCACTGCAGCCAGAGAGACAAGCAGTGCCAGCTCTGTCACACCCACTCCTGCTAAACCCTGCAGTGATAGCATCTTTTTACGAGTTTCTCTCTTCCATCGTAGAGTCATAAATCAAAAAAGATGTCATCTATAAAAGATAAACGATATTTCGCCTCGGCACCTGACTGCTTTCATTATTCAAGTTGCAATGAGTCTCGATGAATGTGCCAGATCGGGTGAAAGAATCATATCATAAAATGATATTTCCCAACTCTTTCTCTAGTGTTCCTACCTCTTTCTGATGAAAATGCCCCACTAGCACATCCCAGGTTTTAAAAATAAACAGAACCTCATTTTAAATTCAAACTCATGCCACAACATTTCTACATTTCCAAATATTTACAAGTCTTGTCATGAAGGAATCACAAAAAAACCCAACATAAAATCCTCAAACAAGCCGATGCAAAATCACTGGAACAGCGTCTGACAGCGCACTGTAAAGTCCAGATGTCCCTTTTGTAATGCAGATAAAGACAGCAGCGCATAATAATGACTCGGTCAGGCACACATCCTAATGGGCCCCATTGTCTCTTGATTGTGGGCCTATAGGAAGAGAGAGGAGGGGAGGAAGTGGGAGGAGCTGTCAATGACTTTGACCAACACTAAATGAATACTGGCTCTTTCATGTGTGGCTACTCAAATAGAGCCAGATCATATTGACTTTGCTCTTTGTCTCTGTCCAACCTTCCATCCCCCTCTTTTTTCTTGTCTTTCCCTGGCTTCCCCCGTGGTCCGTCCCTTTTCCCTCAGTCCCAGCTCCCATTATAGGTGATGGGGCCAACTCCACAGTGTTACTGGTGTCCGTGGTGGGCAGCGTGGTCCTTCTCATCATCCTCATCAGTGCTTTCGTCATCAGCAGGAGGTGAGCTTCATTTCCCTCTGTCCCTTCTGCTTTCTGTCTCTCCCTCTTTCCACAAAGATGAGGGATGTGTTGCTTAGCGCCAGGATAAGTAGCTGTCACAAAAAGGACAACAACACACACACACACACACACACACAAAAACACACAAAAACACACACACACACTGGTTCAGACAGCTAGTGCAGCTCGCTCACGTCAGATGAGTGATGACTCGCCACACCGGAGACGTGATTGACAGCTCTGACAGCTGAAGAGATGCAATCAGCGACCCTTCGCTCCCTGTCCTCCGCATCCCTCCATCCCTCTCCCTCCTTTCGCTCAGCTAGTGGCCGTAATCCTGCCGCTAGTTATTTTCTACAGCTGACCGCCGTGAAGAGAATGAGAGGAGAGTAGGGGGGGAAAAAAAGAGAAAAGGGGGAGCTGGAGAGGAAGGTGGACAATGAGATAAGCAGGCGTTGAAGAGTAGGAGATAGAATACAGAGAGGAGAGGGAGTGAGACACAGAGGCATCAGGTGGATTTGCAGTGACCCAATCTCAGGGTGTTAACCAGGGAGCAGGACAAAGCACCGTCACACAGATGGGATTACATGCAGATGGGGCTGCCTCACCTCAGGGTGTTAACCACACTCCCCCATGTGTGTATAAGTGTGTGTGTGCATATATCCCTTTGTATAAAAAGGAATTGTTTCTATGCATGGGGGGGGGGGGGGGTGGGGGGGGGGATGTTAATGGTCTGTGTGTTGATTGTTGTATGTGTGTGTATTACCTTTAATGGCGGTTGTTGATGTCGTCACGTGTGAGTGTGCCTCTTTAAATGGACACCAACGCATGTTTGCATGTGTGTATTGGTGTTGAGACTGATGAGGAGTGAGGGGGGCTGTTTGTGCGTGCCTGTGTGTGTGTGTGTGTGTGTGTGTGTGTGTGTGTGTGTGTGTGTGTGTGTGTGTGTGTGTCCTCTCGTTTCCATGCCGTCTCTCCCCGGCTAAGCAGGTGGTTGTCTCTGCCTTTTTTATATGCATGTGGCGGCCGCTGTCATTGTGCCTCGGCGGCCATCCTGTGATTGTTGGGAGGGACTGTAATCACGTAGCCGTTTACCATCATTACACAAGCATAGAGGAGGACAATGCCTCGCACATCTGGCCATTTCCACTGCTGACCCCACACATCAATATGAGCACAGGTGTCAGGCTGCCTCAGGGATTCAGACGGATTTAAGGGAATCTTTCTTCTGATTGATTTGCTTCTATATGCTCGGCGTCCTTCACAAACCTCCACATCCAAATACTACTCCTGGATTTAAGTAATAATAATGTTGGTAGAGGCCGCTATGTTAAGTGTTCATATGCTGCACGCAAAGCAGTGGAAGCAGCTTGAGGTCTTGCCTAAGGACACATCGGACATGTGGCTGCTGGCGCTGGGGATTGAACCCTCAATCTTCCAGTTGAGACACAGACAACTCTACCAACTGAGCCACAGCTGCCCAATGAAAAAAATTGCATCATGTTATTGTTGCTCATTTTTTAGAATATAAATATAAGCGTAGATAAATCAATGGAGAGTAGAAACTTTAACATGTACAAGCACATGCAAACTTCACACCTCCCACTAACACAAGAATATAGATGTCTCATCTCAGTCGCCACTTCATTCATGTTTACTGACCTGACTTAAGTACTGAAAAGGCTGACATTTACTGACATTTCTGTTTCTTTGTGGTTCTGATGTTGGTGTTTCCACGAGAAGGGGAACTCTGACACATTCTCCCCAACATTTAAATCATGACATGTTGCGTGTTCTGTTGGCTCTGTGACTGACCGCCCTGCTGTTTTTGCCCCCAGAAGGAGTAAGTACAGCAAGGCCAAGCAGGACTCTGACGAGGAGAAGCACTTACATCAAGGTAACTCATAGCTAACACTCCACCCACACACTCAGTAATTGAAAAAACATTAGCGCTGTCAGGTGTGCTCATGTGCATGCACCCTACACCGCAAATGAAGCCCATAAAATGGAGGGAGGGGAGGTGGGTGAACACAAACTGTTTTGAAGTTAATGTACTCACTCACTTGCATGCTCCACACACCTCATTATCAAGTCATCAGCAGTGTTATTTGTGTACCACAAAAAATTCAAGTTAATGAGCTCCGTCTTCTTTGGAGTCAGCCATAGTGACAGGAACAGCAAAGGAGTTAGAGTGTGAAGTGAGGTATGGAGAGGAGGAGGGGGGGGGGGGGGGGGGGGGGTGGAGCAGGAGAGAGGAGGAGGACGGGGAGGAGGAGCGTGGCGGTGTAGCCTGCAGCATGATGGAAATAAAGAACAGATGGAGTGTACTTCCAAGAATGAATTAACCTTCACTTTTCACTCCCTTCTCTCTTTTTTCACTTCCTTCCTTCCTTCCTTCCTTTCTTTCTTTCTATTCCATCTTTCCTCAGGAGTGAGGATATACGTTGACCCTTTTACCTACGAGGACCCAAACCAAGCCGTCCGCGAGTTTGCCAAAGAGATCGACGCTTCCTGCATCAAGATTGAGAAAGTCATTGGCATCGGTGAGGAGCTGCTTTTTTTGTTTGTAATTCAGCCGCTTCACTTCTTGCAGCCATTTTTAAAAATGAATTATAATAAGTGAACTTTTATTGGGCGCTTTTGCAGAAGGGGATAATGCAACGTACTTAAGATAAAAGCATCCACCTAATAGGATAATAGTATATTTGGTATTCGTTTCATGCAAATAATGTGCTGCTGGTGAGTCATGTTGGGCTGTGCATGTTCTCATGACGACTCAGAATAAAAACCTTCAGACAATAACCTCAGGTCTCCTTTAAAAGAGGTCAAGCAGCAAAGGAAGGAAACCAGAGGAGGCTAAATATGTTGTTGTGCTACTCCTGTGGCCAGAGAAAAGTCATCCAATGACAAAATAATAAAGAGAAAGAATCAATATCCATTTCCCCTCTCGCTCTGCTCCAGTGGCTGAGAGGAGGAGGGGAGTGAGGGATTAGAGACCCTGATCAATGTTTAAAGTGGACCCCTTCTAACCTACGCACACACAAACACACAGATAGGCACACACCCTCGCCAACTCTGGTCATGATATGATTTATTGCCCAAGCACTTTGGTATCAGAGTGCTCGTGTTTCATCAGTCCATGTTTTAAATCGGACCGTGTTTATTTCACAGGGGAGTTCGGCGAGGTCTGCAGTGGCCGCCTGAAGATGCCCGGCAAGAGAGAGATCTGCGTTGCCATCAAGACTCTGAAGGCCGGCTACACGGACAAGCAGAGGAGGGACTTCCTGTCTGAGGCCAGCATCATGGGCCAGTTTGACCACCCGAACATCATCCACCTGGAGGGCGTGGTCACCAAATGTACGTCAAGCTTGTGATTTTGTTTAAACTCTGAGCGCAGAGAGGTGGAGGGCGATGATTTCCAAATGATGGTGCCGAGGAAATTGCAATAATTGCACACACACACACACACACACACACACACACACACACACACACACACACACACACACACACACACACACACACACACACACACACACACACACACACTGATTGTAATACCATAATAGAGAAAAGGACATTCATTTCCGCTGCCCCCTTTCTCCTTTTAAAAAATGTAACAATTAATCATTAAGAACCACGTCTGCGGTTTTTGGGTGACTTTGGAGAAAGGTGACTGCAGGGACAAACCAATCTTAACTTAACAAAGGTGTGTGTGTGTGTGTGTGTGGCGCAGTGTGTGTTTAAATGCTTACCTACAATATCCCCCTTGGTCTCTAGTAGAATCTGAATACGTTGCTGCAGGTCGCTAAGAAGTCTCAACCTGACACAGGTGCTGGAGGGATATCTTTACATACATGAACACTGATAATGCATACGTGTATGTATTCATACTTTTACGTATTTTGTGCAGACGTCCCATCCATGGTATCCCCAGGTGGTCTGTGTCCAGATGGAAGGGAGGTGGTGGGGGGTTGGAGGTAGCAGGGGTAGTTGAAGAGAGGGTCTAATGGGCCCAGAAACAGGCCCTGTAGCGTGGCACCAGGCTCATTAATCATGGTGTCAGCTGTAAATGTGTTTGGGGTTAGGGAGTGATACCCTATCCCTCCTCTATCTGCTGCAGCTCGGCCACAAAGCGCCAACCAAATCTCCCCCGCTCTGCCCTTGGCACTCTCTCTCCTCTCCGTCTTTGCGCTTCTCTCTACCTTTTACACCTTCCAAGTTGTGTGTGCGTCTAGTCGGCACATGTCGCAGTCTGCGCACTTTGACGGCATGCATGTGTGCGTGAGTGTTACCATAACTGATCAGGCTCGGGTTAGATGGATGAAGTGCTTTAATGTGTCGTGACACCACAGCCTGGGCCTATCTGAGCTAGATAACACTGTCTCTCTCGCTCTTGGACACACTACACACACACACACACAGAGATGCACGCACACACACACACATTAAGCCCCAGCCGAAGCTTAAAGTGAACAGCAGCACAGGCTGAATTGCTTATCACCTATCACACCTCTCAGCATAGGGAATGACCTCTTGGACCTCGAGCAGGAAAGAGAGCGAGAGAAAGGCGGACAGATGGACAGGAGGAAGGGAGCGAAATCGGAGACAAGCAGCGGGCAGAAAAGGTGCAAATAGAGATGTGGAGAGAAAAAGACAGGAAGGCGGTTAGGAGCTGATGGATCCGAGGAAAGATCGAGGAAAGAACAGTGGGGATGACAGAGAGTGAAAGCAGAGGGAGGTGAAAGTGCTGAACCAGTGGCTTTAAAAGAAAGACAGAGCCAGGGAAGAGGGAGAGAGAGAGAGATGAAGGAGAGGCAGATGAGATACGCAGCAGCAGAGACAGGAGCCAAAGCAACAAGATCATCCGATAACTCCCACTCCTCCTCCTCCTCCTCCTTCCACACTTGCTTTTCAGGGCTTGACACAAGGTTTGGGTAAATTACTCCTTTACACTTGAGAGTGTCAGTAGAATCTATTAAAAATCCATTATTTGAATTGCACCCCACTCTCTATTACAATCAAGTTAAAAGGAATTCTCAATCTGGCCTCAGTTTGCTGGCATGTCCAACAGAGCCAATTAAGCCTTATTAATTATGGAGGGACTCCAAATAGGCACTGAAATACATAAATGTGCAAAAATGTCCCAGCGAGGACTGCTGGTCGGAGTCCACCATCTTGAATCCTGAATATACTTAATGTTTCAATCATGCTAGCCTGTAATTAAAGCCGAGCCTCCATTAGAGCTCAGATGAGATATGTTTAACAGCTGATTTGCATAAAGCAGGAGCGTGCTAATTTGTATAAGATCTGCGATTAAAAGCCAGATCCTTGTCTCCTGCAAACGCCGGGGCCTCTGGAGAATGTTTGCCCAACGCTCCCCCCCCCCCCAATGTTGTGCCCCTGTTGCATTTTTCCCCCTTGCCCCTGTTTTGTTGGCAGGTGATAATCGGCCTATCGGCGGGGCCCTTGCCCAGAGTTCATTGCCAAAGGCGGCAGGGCGTATTCAGTAAACAAGGAATTAGCATGCAAATGGTGAGGGAGGAAGAGGGCGGGGCTGTGGAGGCGAGAGTTTAAGGTCGCAGGTCAGACGCTCCTCAGACTTGATTGGGGAACTGTCAATCACCGGCCGCCCCAGGGCAGAGGCGAGCAACAAAGGGAACAAAGATGGCTGACAAAGAGGGCCCCAGCTCTCCCCCAACTTTAACTCCACTTCCTCTTTTTGGTGCATTGCCGGAGCGCCCCGTAATTAATGGAGTGCCAATCACGCGGCGGGTAAGGCGGTGACTGACGGCCTCTTGGCACAGCATAAGGTCTGCTGTGGAGTGGAGGACTTCACCTTCCAGACCTCAGCTGCCAACGGCTCGGGCAGCTCTCTGCTGCTGGAGCGCATGAGAGGTTTCACGCAGTCTCCCCCTCAAGGCGTTAGCTTTAAGTCAGCACTTCTCTTAAACACAATAAGCTTTTAAGTCCATCTTAACTGTGCCACTTGAAATGGAACGTAGAGAGCAGCGCGGCTTCGGTGGGAAGTTACAGCAGCACTTTTTCAGCATGTGTTGCTGCCACTGCTGGTAACGCATTAGCTTGCTGCCATTTTGAGACAAAAACAAGCCACCCTCCCTTCTTGTTTTCCGTCTTCCTTCTCTCCTCATGCCCGCTATTCCCCCTTATCCTAAGAGACAAAGACAGACAGACACCCACCAGGGAATGTCCACCCTCCCCGTCGCCTGCCCCGACTCGGATAAAGACACAGACGGTCCCCCGTGAGAGAGGGGAAGACAGAGGGACGGGGTGAAAAAGGCCAGAGAGGAGTGGCAGGGATCGGAGGGTAAAAGAGAGTGAGGGAGAGTATTTAGAGAGGGAGGGAAAAAAAGGAAGCAATAGAGAGAAAGCTAGCAGGAGAGTGACAGATGCGTCCAAAGTTGGCAGAGGAGAAAGAGGGCAAAAGGACAGTGAGTGACACAAATAGAGTCAGAGGGATTCTGAGAGGGTGACTGTGATGAGACTTTGGATAATGGGTCCAACGTCAGTACATATTTGCATAAACACAAGCTGCTGTGTGTGTGTGTGTGTGTGTGTGTGTGTGTGTGTGTGTGTGTGTGTGTGTGTGTGTGTGTGTGTGTTTGTGTGTGTGTGTGTGTATTTGTGCATCGTGGTGTTTTGTTTCAGTGGAGATGCCTTTGCATGTGCAGAGAAAGAAGGGAGACGGCAGGGCAACTGTAGCACTGAGCTAATTAAATCACTACGGGACAGAGATGGATGGTCTAACACACACATACGCACACACATTCCCTTGAGACCCCCCCCCTGCTGTGTCGGGCTGTGATGTGCATCGTTTACCTCCATAATCATCTGCCTTTCATTCTCTCACTCTTTTCCTCTCTCTCTCTCTTTCTAGGTAAGCCAGTGATGATTATCACCGAGTACATGGAAAACGGATCTCTGGATGCATTCCTGAGGGTCAGTCATGTGTTTCTGTCTGCACACATGTGTGTGTGTGTGTGTGTGTGTGTGTGTGTGTGCGCGCGCGCGCGTGTGTGTGCGATACAACCCAAGCATGCTGATCCCATCTTATCGCTGTAATGTCATCCACCCCCCCAAAAAAATGACAAGTGTTCGTTCATCAGCGTTCGCCCTAATCTCTATCCTCCCCTTGATCGACTTACTGTTTTCCTGACAAGCTGATTGGCTGGTTCAGGTTTTATCTCCAGGGTTCACTAAACTTCTGGTCTGAGACGATGCTTCACTACATTTTTCCAGAGAATAAACATGAAGTGTTAAAGAGCGAGGAGAAGAAAATGATTAACAACACGCTCTACCTGAAAGGTTGTTGAGCTGTCTGGGAGAATATTTAGCAGAGATTACAAGTTGTTGCAGAGAACCAGGCCATCCCTAAAATATACAGAATACAGTTTTATTTTATGTGTCATTTGGTTTTTAGGAATGTCCAACAAAATCTAAAAAGTTAAGCAGCCATATCCGATATTAGACTTAGATATATTCAGTTATTAACCCTTAAAATGTTGCTCTTACTTAAAGCTACATGTCAGTTTATATCACTACAGTCATAAAACTGTAAATAGTTTTTAATTAAATTAACATATTTTTTTTTTCTGCAGAAAAATGACGGCCGCTTCACGGTGATCCAGCTGGTCGGCATCCTGCGCGGCATCGCATCTGGTATGAAGTACCTGTCAGACATGAGCTACGTTCACCGCGACCTGGCGGCTCGCAACATCCTGGTCAACAGCAACCTGGTGTGCAAGGTGTCCGACTTTGGCATGTCCCGGGTGCTGGAGGACGACCCTGAGGCCGCCTACACCACCAGGGTGAGTGTGTGTTTGTGTGTGTGTGTGTGTGTGTGTGTGTGTGTGTGTGTGAGTGAGCTGGTGGCGTGTGAGTGTGTCACCTTACTTGTCGGCTTTGTCAGCTTTCATTAATCAGCTCCTCTCTCCGTTTCAGGGAGGGAAGATCCCCATCCGCTGGACGGCCCCGGAGGCCATCGCGTACAGGAAGTTCACCTCAGCCAGCGATGTGTGGAGCTACGGGATCGTCATGTGGGAGGTGATGTCATACGGCGAGAGACCATATTGGGACATGAGTAACCAAGATGTAAGTCTGGAGGAGTTAGATTATATGCAAACAATCATGGTGATAATAAATCTGACTGTCACTATTTGCAAACGAGATACTAACAGCGAGATTGACGTTCTGTCCAGGTGATCAAGGCTATCGACGAGGGGTATCGGCTGCCCCCTCCCATGGACTGCCCCGTCGCCCTCCACCAGCTCATGCTGGACTGCTGGCAGAGAGAAAGAGCCGACCGGCCGAAGTTTGGACAGATTGTCAACATGCTGGACAAGCTGATCCGCAACCCCAACACCCTGAAGAGGACCGGGGGAGAGACGGCTGTCAGGTGAGAAGGACGGAGATAGAAGCAAGAGATAAACACGTGTCAAAGAAGTCACTTACAATGACTACAGCTGGCTGCAGGGTTAACCTCGCGCTCCAGCTGCCTTAAAGAAGTGATGAAAGCTTGTAGAATCTCAAGTGTGCAAAGGGAACTTTCAGATATGTTACGTTAAAACTTGAATATGCATTCACACACACAAGCAACTTATTTTCTGCACAGTGCATTTTTAAAACCTCATAATCGACGTGCCACACCAAAACAAACACACACACACATCCTCTCTCGCTGCTCTTTACATTCAACATTAAACATTATCTAGCACCAACAAGCGGCTCTTTCAGCACAAACACCCTCTGTAAAGGATTTCTCTGCAAACACGCCTTAATGGTGCTGTATAATCAGGAATGTGGGCGCTCTAACAGGGCCGAGAATTACGATGTAACGCAGAGTTAAAAACAAACATGACCCCGCCGCTCTGACACCATTACTCTGAGCGGCTAAACGTGTTGAGAATGACCTACGTGTGTTTACAGACTCGACGCAGGCCAGAGGGAGTCTGTTTGACTTTAATGAGTGTGTGAGTGCATGCGAGCAGGACGCACACACACACACACACAAGCACACACACACTCACCTAGTGGGACACAGTGAGAGCGAGAGAGGGGAGTCCTTGTGGAGTAATTAGAAGAGCTGGATCCTATAAATGCAGTTTTTATAGTTACAAGAGGGACGGGGGGGAGGGGGGCGAGGAATGTGTGTGTGTGTGTGTGAGGTGTGTGACTTCATGCATAATCTCCTCCAACTAGTGCGTAGAGATAACTTATTGAAGAGTCTGACATCCTGTTCTCACAGTTTAACTCAACATCCTTTTTAAAGAAGACAGAACGATAAAGAGAGAGAGAGAGAGAGAGTCAGCAGAGCGAGGCGACTCAGACTCACCGGCCCTGTGTAAATGTTTCATGGCCGACGGCGCTGCTGAAACAGAAGAGAGAGGTGGGGAAGAAGTTAAAAAAAAGAAAGATGTGAGGAACGGGAGCGATATGCTGCTGATGAGTTTCTGAACGCAAGGAGAAACTCCAGCGAGCGGTAAAATTCACAAATGTGTGTCAGGGTTGTGCGTTCGCTCTCAAACAACGTTTAACTAACTGTATCGGTCACACTCAGGAGGAACCGTGTTTGTCTTGGCTGGATGTTTCGAGCAGGAGTCCCGAAAGTGCGACACAAAACGAAGCAGAACCTGACGGAGCTGCTGACAGAGATAAATGTAGCGCGGTGCATTTTACAGCTGGTGGAAAGCGCTCTGTCATCGCACACGGTGTTAAGTGTCACACAGCATCGTAGTCAGGAATCAGGGGAACTGTAATTCAGGTTCCAGACTGTTTAAAAAGTGGATCATTACTTTTCAGATCCAAAGCACTTAATCGGAAAGTAACTTTTACCGCCTCGTTGCACGGACAGTTGCAGACAACGTGGTGCACATGCATCAAACACCGACTGTAAATCCATAGAAGCTACATTCATCAGTCATGGTATTAAGTCTCCACTTTCTCTTCTCCTCCACCCTCCAGGCCTAACACCACCCTGCTGGAGCCAGGTAGCCCCGAGGCGTCCTCGGCCGTGGGCACAGTGGAGGACTGGCTGCAGGCCATCGGCATGGAGAGATACAACGACAACTTCACCGCCGCTGGATACACCACTCCAGAAGCTGTGGTCCACATGACACAAGAGTGAGTCGGGAGGGGACGACAGGGGAAACTATGAGAGGAAGGAGGCAGCCGAGACACAGCACTGAAATAATTTAATATTGCTGTTAAAGTGTGTGATTGACGGGACGTTTTCTTGTTGATGAGAAATCTGAAGTTAGATTCTCTCTGCTAAATCTACTCGTGTCCCTCAGCCTGTGCCTGCTCTCTGTGATGTGAATTTATTTCATCCATTAAGATCGCAGGGTAATGATTGTTATGTTGGCATGTGTCATCCTTATTCAGCAGTTTATCCGTCGGGCCAGTTTCCTCTGGAAGGCTGTTAAATTCATCTTGTGCGTTTGCTCTGCGTGCGTTTGTTTTAGTTGTCCCTGATCCTAAACTGTTTCCCCCCCCCCCCCGTCCTTTTCAGGGACATGGCTCGCATAGGCATCACGTCTGCAGCACACCAGAACAAGGTCCTGACCAGCGTCCAGGGAATGCTGTCCCAAATGCAACAGCTGCAAGGCCGAATGGTTCCCGTCTGAGAGATTTCCACAAAGAAAAGAGGAAAAGGAAGCAACGTGACTCCGTTTCTTACGAAAAAAAAACAAATAAATAACACAAAAAAAAGATTAAATATAAAAAAAAGAGACAAACAAACTATGAAGAAATAGTTTACCTCATCCATGCACTTTAAATTGGATCGAAAAGAAAAGAAGATGTTGACGTAGAAGAAAAAAAAGTGGTAAAAATGGCACTTTTCTTTTTTTAAATCAGACCTTTACCTTGCCCTTTCTGTGTTGTTTTGGAGAATGGGACGTGTGCAGCATTTACAGAGAGATGGAGGGACGGCTGGAAAAGTGCTTCCGAGAGGCCAATCTGGAGTGCCTTTAATGGTGTGGAAGGAAAAAGCGAAGGAGGGAGGCAATCATACCTTTCGCCCTTCTCCGGGCCAGACTGTTGTTTCTGGAACTTTCTATCTGGAATAATGCGCCGAGCAGACTTTCTTTTTTGATTTCCATGTGACTTTGTTTATTGTACATGAGTTTTTACTGCAGGACTCGCAGCGCTGCAGCGGCCTCCGTTGTTCCCTCTCAGCTGGATCTGTTTGATATCTTGCAGACAAAATGGAGGATCTTGATGTTCACGTATAAACACTGAATCTCGCAGAGGTTGAGGGTTGGATTCTGAGTGGAGATGGCGCTTCATATGGGGAGGGGGGGCGGTTATTTTGAGGAGCTTTTTTTGTGTATTTTTGGCTCTGTTCTGGACTTTTTCTTCTCCCAGAACTCGGCCTTGTGTTGCCCTCAGGATGTTGCTGAGACTCTTTGATCTTCCAGAGGATCCTTTCCACTCCCTTGTCTTCCCAAAATAAAAATAAAAAAAGCCCTCCTACACCTCAGATAAACACATTTTAGATTTTCTTCCATTCAGCTGCACAGAGCTTTAGCCCCCCCTCGCTACTGCAAGAAACCACAAACTCTTCCTCAACAATCACATCGGCTTCATAAACTGGACGCAAGACAGATGGAGATAATCAGAAGGATTTCTATTTTTAGTTTTGGACAAAAGGATGCAACAACAACAGAATGGATGCAGACAGATCCAACAGCATCATCACCGTGAAGAAAATAGAGAAGAAAACATCGGAGGATTACCCGAAACGTCATCAAGGTGAGGATCAAGAGTATTCTACTTCTAAGCTCTTAAAGGTCACATATCCTCCTCCTCTTCAACCAGTTTAAATAAGTCTCAGAGCTCCTCAAAACATGTATGAAGTTTCTTGTTCTTAATCCACTCTGATCCTGTATTTGATCATGTCTATAAACCCCTCTATTTCAGCCCTGATCAGAACAGGCTGTTTCTGTGTCTGTACCTTTAAATGTAAATGAGCTGTGTCTGACCACGCCCCCTCTCTGGAAGGGCTTGGGTGTCTCTGGCTTCCTCGCTCCATGTCCTATTGTTTACGGTGAGAAGGCAGACTCAGAGGGCAGAACAAACACCTAGCTGTGGGAGTGTCACCTGGGGGAGGGGTTACTGCTCTTTGTGATGTCATGAAGGGAAAATCTCCTAACAGCCTGTTTGAGCACACATTTTCTGAAAAGTGGAGCAGGCAAAAGACGGAGAGGATGGACTTTTCTCATCATTGGGGGGTTTGTAGACAGACTAGGGACACATATTAGTGTTAGAGAAACAAGGTGAAATTAATTTTGTATATGTGACCTTTAAAGCTCAGGTGAGGTTCTGCTAATGTGCTGTATTTGGGGTCCCCTGAGGACACAACGGTACGTCTCATTTCCTTGCGGGTTAATCCAGCACACATGAAAGAAGTGTTTTTATTTATCTAACTACCTACCTTCCCCCAGGCAGCAGATTCAGACATTTAAAATACCTGTATAGGTGTTGTCTGTGTTTCTGTTATTTTACTTTCTAGTTTCAAGTGTATAAAAGATTCATTAGACCCGCCCCTCTCTTGTCGCTGGCCCCTCATCTCCAGAATCCGTGTTAATTAACAAGCCGGTCGGTCGCGCGTCCTTATGCAGCCACAACAGATCAATAGCTGCTGGTCTGTGATCAGTGTGTGAGGCCGCATGCTGCTGGCATGTTAATAAGAAAAATAAATCAGATGCAGACCACGGCGTAAACCACAGCTGAATGAAACACGTTTCAAGAAGAGGAGAAGGTGTGTTTGGGTTGATAATAAGTTGCCATGTTAGCAGAAAGCTCTTCACTATAAGTCAATGCTCTCAATTTGATGCAACCTCCAGTGTTGAAAAATGAAGCCGATGCTAAAGTTACAAAATTCTGCAGTTCCTCGAGTGTACTCGAGAGGCTGGCTGCAGAAGCACAGGAAGTCACATACACACCCATTCAATAAACCTGTTTTTACAGCAGAGATTAACATGTTTTAAAAGAACAGCACAAGGGGCTCCGATAGCGCCCCATTAATGGAGGCTGGAGTCCTCCAAGCAGGCGGCCCAGGTTCAAGTTAGACCTGTGGCTCCTTTCCCGCGTTCTCTCTCTCTCTCTCTCTCTCTCTCTCTGTCTATCCACCATCCTGTCTCTACAATAAATAAATAAAAAAAGAGCAGCATGAAGCCATAAATCCTTTCGTATTAACTCGTTAACTTCTCTTAAATGCTTTACAAAGGTTTTCTCTGAACATGAAACAAAAGCTGGAATAAATATTTAAACTTCTTGTCCTGTACTTCATCATTTGAGTCGTGCTGGAGGAATGTTAAAGAGCGTACACGAGGTTCAGAAACGCGCCGAGCGGCTCGACCGTCCTGCTGACACACAGGCTCGTTCAGCGTGTGCTTTCAATGTGGGCCAATAAATCAAGGGCATGTCTCCTATATTATAAACACACAACAACATGTGGCGCACACAAGTTAATACATCGTTGCCACGAAATCCATATTTTCTCCCTGTAGGGCGGGCGCTCGCTCGCTCAGGATTTGGCTTTCCGTTTTGTTTAGCAGATGAGTCGAATGTTCCGTTGAGCTGGAGAGCAGCGGCGCTGTCGGTCAGGTCTGCATGCCAAGTAGAAATTGTTTACATTCAAAACCACCATGACTGATGCAGCCTCTCTCTCTCTCTCTCTCATTTTTCCTCTCCCTCCCCCCCAGCTGTTGCCGTCCATCCCGATGGATCCCAGCCTCGCCACGATCTGAATTCTTCCTCTTTTGTCTTCCTCCTACTGCTCACCCCCAATTCTCCAACACCAAGATGACAAATCAATCCCTGAGCGTCCGGGACGATTCGTCATCACAGCACGTCATCTCCACAAACGGGCCGACCCCCCCTCCACCCCCCCCCCAACTTGCTTGTGGCCAACCCAGAAATGTACTGGAACTCCTTTTGATGATTCAACAGCGTCATTTAAAAAAAGAGAGACAATAAGAAGAATGTAAAATAATCGAGAAGGCCTGCTCCAGCGGATAATGTGCTTTTATTTTGAAAAGTTTCATTTCATTTTGTGACTTTTTGTTCTTTGTTTTTTATTTTTATTTTATTTTTTGTTTGCATGTGAAGTAACAAACTTTTGATTTGAGCGTCTGGATGTGATGAAGCGTGTGTGTGTGTGTGTGTGTGTGTGTGTAGCCGTATGAGTGACGACGTCTTTGAAGTACTATCAGTAATGTGTCTGTCTTCGAGCCACTGTGGATGACGAAGAGGAGAAAACAGAGATGTTTTGTTTTTGACATGAAAAAAGACAAAAAAAGTCCTGGACCTTTTTTCGCTTCGAGTCCTCTACACACACAAAAAAAAAACAAGTGCGCTCCAAGCGTGCAAACTCTACTCAGTAACAGCATTTATGAAAAACCGCTTTCTGGAAATGCAACCCGCCTCTGCTTCTGGCGGTGACTGCGGCGTGCACACGGACGACACGAGACTAAAGGCGTCCTGAGTTTGGACTCTCTGAGCTCCTGAAGGTCGAGCAGGAAGTGTCACAACTCTCTCTCTCTCTCTCTCTGCACGTGGAAATGGAAGAGGCGTATAAAGGATCCCAGGTGTGATGGAAAAGGTGTTTAAGAAGGGAAAAGCATTGCTTACTTTTATTTTCTTCCAGAGCACATCATACAGCTACAGGTTCAACCCAATGGACTGTCTTCTTTTCGATCCTCTATCTCTTTAAACGTCACGATGTGAATGTTTCAAACTCAGAAAAAAAACAGAAACACCTCCGTCCTTAAAACAGCTGTACTGCTCTCTCTACCCCCCCCTCCCCCCACCTTCTTTTTTGGCAATGCGTTCTTCTTTTGGGTTTAATCTGCCGACAAAAGGACCTGTATGGATATATGCAAGACATGTTGGGAAGGAGAAGGAAACCAGAATGTACTGTAAAATACTTTTTTCCTTTTACGTAAATGTTGGACGATTTGAAAAAAGAAAAAAAAAACAGGAGTTAATGTTCCGTCATTGTATGCCTTCTGATGCCATATGATCTAGTCATGTATAGATCTAACATCCTCTCAATCTTTTTTGTACATTTGTTTTCACATGATCATGTTGTTGTTGTTTTTTTTTGGCCTTGTTGTTTTTTTTGATTTTTGTCGAGGAGCTCTAGGTACATGTAACTTATGTCATTTATTTATGTCCTTTTATATCTAGTTTGTAAAATAATAGCCTAAAGTGAAGAAAAATAAAGGGGTGCCAAAGTGCATTCTTAATAAAGTAGAAACAATATGAAGATCTCCCCTGGTCTGATTCACACACACACACACACACACACACACACACAGAAGTGTCTGATGGAAAAGCCATCAGCATATTGCCAGTTTATTGCCGTCATTATTTCTGCGGAGGAGAGATCATTACCTGACTGTGCTGCATTGATTACTACATTATATGATTGTGAATAATGGAGGGGCCGAAGAAGCACATGAAGCCGGTCCTTGGCCTTGTTTTCTCTTTTTATTTGTCACTGTCGCTCCATGTAGACTTCACACACACACACACACACACACAAAATGAAGACCTGACCAGTTAGCAGTTTTTCCCCCCCTGCAGCACACGCTCAGCAGAGATCCTGACTCTGGACTTGTTGGCTCTGAACTCTCATCAGGCCTTGAAGCCACTCACTTGGCTCAGAGTGTGTGTGTGTGTGTGTGTGTATGTGTGTGTGTCTGTGTGTCTTGAATGTATGTGTTTAATCAGAACAACATCTGCTTCCTGTGCTGACTTCCAGCCGCGATAAATCTTTGATTGTCCTGAGTCTTTGATAAGAATCCCATAGAACGGCTCGGGGGGAAAGGACACTTTTAGACACAGAGCTCAGGCAAATACCGAGCCAAATGGTGTTTTACACATTTCCTAAGAAATCACCAGCACAAGGCATGCATACATTACAGCTCTGAAGTTTACAGTTGGAGATGTTTATCGGCCTCTAAGGGAACGTGCGCCTTACTTGCAGATTGTTGGCGAGCGTAGAGGGAAAGACGAGAGGAGATTAGCCGGGCCGAGTTTGATTTGTTTTTAAGATTTTTGACAACTTGGCACAGTATTTTAAATGCTCAAAACATTTATATGAATAAATAATAATGCAATTACAAAGCATGCGTGCATACACAAGGGATGTTTTCAGCATGAATAAGTTTGTTTTTTTCTTTCTTGGAAACTGCGGAGAAAAACATTCTGGAAACTATGAAGGCATGTTATTTAGTGCCAATTCATCTTGAACATTCAAAATTTGTCACAGAGCAAAGAAGTCATTTATCATTTATCCTTATTTGACCTCACGACTTCCAGAGAGGGGTGGTCCTTTTTTTAAAGTTGGGTTTTAGGAGGTACTTATCAACAGTAAGCTTTTTACCTTCAGTTGATGGCAACACAAAGAAATAATTCACTTAAAGATATACAAACTTCTCCTAAAGTGAAGCTGCTCCATTGTCCCTTCTGGGCCTCCATACATGTGTGGTGGTGACTGTGTCTGCAGAGACTCTGTCCTCTGGCTGGATTTTACTGTTCTGCTTTGTTCTGTTTGACTCGGGAGGTTTCTGGGCGGAGCTGGTGTATTTCCTCCAGCCAATGACAGCGCAGCAGGTGAGTTTAGGAGTGGATACAATTCAGTGATTGGACGCGATTTAAACCGGTGAATATGACGGACGTGGACGTAGCAGCAAAGAAGAGAAAATATAATCACAGTGAGGAGAAACACCAAGCGGATAAAGCTGGTTCTAAAACGAGGGTGAACCTTGTGTTGTCTTTTACTCATGGACGTGGAGTTGTTCTGCTTCCTGTTGGACAGGCAGGTGACAAACACCGGCGGTTAGCTTGTGCTAGCGTGTGGTGGCTTGCAGTCTGTTATATACAATCTATGGTAGGAACAGTGCGCTCCTGGGGGACAGGCCCAGATTGAATGTTGTGTTTACAAGCTGCAACAAACAATTCTTCTGACTCCACCTTTTAAGGAATCCAAGGACAATCCATGCAAGTGTTGTCAAGATATGTTATTCTGAATCCAATATGTCATGGATATTATGGTATTAACTAATAAGTCAGGAGGATTGCTGAAAGTCCCTTGAATTCAACATCTGAGGATTAGGAATGGCTTCACCAAACTTCAGGACAATCTATCCTCCATTTATTTTAGTTTTAAGCAAAAGAAGCCCAAATGGAAAAGTCTTACACACCAACACTGCCAATCCAAGAGCTGCTATCATGACTAAAAGGAAGAAGATGGCGTGTGTTTACAAAGCCGAAAGGTAGTGGTGGGTAGACAAAGAAGTGTTAAAAGTTGGACAAAAAAAAGGGAAATCGCGGAAGAAACCCAGACGTGGAGTGTTTGAGAGGTCACACGGAAAGAGGAGTTTGGCTGCTAGAATTGGAAAACATGAGTAAGCCAAGTTGAAACTTCAGGTGTCCATGATTTTGCTGGAACGCTGCCTCTCTCTTAATATCATCAGCACAATCCAACACCTCTGTCAGCAAAGACTCTCTTTTTTTACCTCCACCTCTGAGCGAGACGGCCTAAGAAAAGGGTCTTCCAGGTTTTTTCAGCCCATTATCCCTTTTACAGGTATAAATTAAGCACAGATGGTGGAAGAAGACCATCCACGATTGGGATAATTTGTGAGTTTATCTACTACAGATGTGGAAACTGCAGATCTGCAATCAGTTCCAAATACATACTTGTAGTGTGATGTATGCGGGTCTGAGTTGTAGAAAAACATACAAAGAGGATTGTTTACCAATTTTCAAGATGATCTCTAAAGAGTGGGATACAGCATGGATATGCCCACGGTTTTATGCTCTTTGTATCTCTGGGGCCAAACTCAATGCAGTCACTCACGTCTGTCTTTACGTGGGAGACTAGCCACGTCCAAATATGGCTGGCGTCTTCCACTCATCCTTTAAAGTTTGATTTCAGACTGTGACAGAGAGCTCTGCTGGGCTTTAAATTTAGTTTCCCAGGACGCTACCACACTACTGAATCAATACAACAGCTAAGCTACTGAAAAGACATTTGACTCAGAAAACAGCAACGCTACCACAAAGCTACTGGAAAATGTAATTAAACTACTAATGCAGCTATTTGTAGTAACGTTACTGCCAAACACTGGTGCTGAAAAACAAAGCAAATATCTTTTTCAGCATGCACTGGGTTCTATCAGGTTATAGTTTGAGGTCATTTGAGAAAATCTTAGGATTTTACTCTCCAGACACCGAACACTCAGAGAAAGAGTAATAACATAGAAAAACCTTGATCGGGGTATCCCAACTCGCTCCCCTGCAGCTATAGTTTATTTGCCATTTCTACACTCCGTCCTTAGCCTTCACCATTCTTTAGCTGCCATGTCAAACAAGAAGTGTGAATTTGAAAAAGATTGACATTGAAGATAATCCTTGGTTTTGTAAAATCATCCAGTGTTGGTGTTCTTGCCTGGAAACAGGATTTGTGGATTCCTTCGGATCACCTTGAGACTTATCTCTGCTGTGATGTCTCTCAGTGAACCGGCTCACACTTCAGGATACAAAGGGGCTCAAATGAAGCCCAAGTCAACAATCCAACCCCCTTCAGATCCACTTTTGCACAAACATAGACCCTTCTTGAACCCTTTTGGTCGGACAATCTAATTAAGAAACTTTTAGGTGAAGTGGCAGCTCTTCAGGATGGCTTAACCCCTGCAGCTCCAAACTGTCACTTCAACCCTTTCATTGGCTCACTTTGTTTCATAATTCAATTTCCTGACCTGTCCTCTAAGCCAATGACAAAAGGGCTAAAGCCTTCATACTGACATTTGATTTACTCAGTTCTTTGTGTTGTTGTTATTAAGTACGTCCTCAGAACTCAGAAGTATTATAATCCATAATCCAAATGCTTCAATCTTAATCCCCCGGCTGCTTCAACCAATTGGAACTTTTCATTTCTGATCCCTCCAGGTGGACGCTTGATGAAAACTGAGGGTTGTTATGACGTACAGGAAGTATCTGAGAGTGGAAAAAAAGAAGAAAGGGGGGTTGGGGCGAGAGCTGAGAGCGTCAGTGGGAAAATAGCCGGTCAGAGCCTCTCAAACGTCTGAGCATATTGATCGAGAGGCTTCCAGCACAGAGCTGACCTTGTCTGGTCTGTGAGGTATTACTTCTGATAGACAGCATACATGTAGTTTACCCATAAAGGGCCTAAAAGATGTTTGTGTCTGAACTAAGCTTAGCATGACAATATGTGTCTTAACCATGCTGCATTGAGATCACTCAGGTCTCAGTCAAACGCCGTCTGTGCAGCCCGTCAAACACAGCGTTAGTTCAGCAAACACCAGAGGCACCAATATACCGCAGACAAACACCCGACAACATGAAAAAGCACTTACTTAGAGAAGCACCGTCTCGTAGTCGCAACCACTGGCCTGAAGGCGACCTTTCTTTTCTCCCCTCAGTCTCCTGTGAGTGATGGAAATGAACGGGAGACGGATGAGAATCAGAGAACAAAACAAAAAAGACGAGAAAACAGAGCTCTGAGGCACCGTGACAAACGATGGAGAGAGACGGAAGATAAAGAAGAGACAACGGGGAGTGAAGATAGATGGGTGACCAAGCTGAGAACGTCATTGAGTCAGCAGATCAGAGTGATTTAATCAAGGATGCTTGAAAATATATGCGTTAAACAGATGTCTATATGAGAGTGTTGACTGAACATGAGGAGATTTCAGTTTTTTTCCAAGGGCACGTTGCAGAAATAAACAGGCTTCTGGTTTTCGGTACACATGCAACTCCTCCTTTTTTTGTCAATGCGAGCTCAATGGTCTGTCATAAGATTATTTTTTAAATCAATGCAATCATTGCCAAATCAATGTTTTGTTACAAATTGAAGTTTCTTCTCTATACAAGCCAACACAACTCCTCTTACATCAGACTGTCATTGTTTATTCCTGCTGGAAGAACCCTCAAATGTACTTTATCTCTGACACTGATCAGTACTCTAAAGTCCCTGACACACCAAGGAGATCGTCGGCCGTCGGTCCCAGTTGGACCGACAGTGAGCAATTGCCCCCCCAGTTTTTGTGGTGTGTCCGGCTCTGTTGCTACCCTTCGGACCCCGTCTGCCATTTTTGGCTGGTTCGACATGTTTAATCGGCGTCTGTGGCTGCGGCCTGGTCGGTGAGAGGAATCTCTCTGATTGGCTGTTACGAGGTTTCATTTATCTCCAGCTCTCGACACAGGTTCAGGTATGCCCCTTGAGCATGCCGCTGTAGTATCCATGCTTTCACCCATTAGCGCGGTTTCTCCTTATTTGTCTCCTCCACCTCTTCTTTTCTTTTTCCACTAAAAGACCAAGAGCTGACAGCGGCAGTGTCATTTTCAACTTTTTATCAGACGTTATTCTCCATTAGTAGACTACCTATAATACGAGTGGTGAGCGACAGCGGTGTGAAAATATTCTTCTCGTATCATAAAAACGAGCTACCACCGTCGTGGTGGTTGGCTGTCAGCTGTAGTCTGCGGTGTGTTCAAGTGCAACTTTTTGGCCAAGATGTGAGGCGTTGTGAGGTGATGTGAGACAGTCGGCCTTCGTTGCTTTCTGCTTGGTGAGTCAGGGCCTTCAGGCTTACATGTAGGAGAACAAGCTGAAAGACACACACACCCGATGAAGGAGGAGACCACAGCTGCTCTTCTGGGAAAACATAACCTATTGTCTCGTAGTGATGACTGCACCTAACCTAAAATGACGTGTTTTTCTTGAGGCTGCAGCCACAAAAGCAACACATAAGCGCCTTTAAGTACGCCTTTGCATCTCTCTCCACCTGCTTTGTTTGGAGAATAATCCTCAGTGATTGTTGGTCTATTGGGAGAACGTGGAGCTTTATCAGCCCCACCAGACTAATCTCACCTCTGGGCCAAAGGGTGCCACTGCGTGGCCTGTTCCCAAAATCAAGTAGGAGGTTGCCTACTTGACCACTCAATTGCTCCTTATCCAGATCCACTGGCCAAACTGCTGGCTCCACCTGATAGTCTAACCTTTGACCCTTCTGAGCAGACACATACACAAACATGCTAATCTCCAGTGCAAACTACTCTCCAGAGCCACCAGGTCCTCTTGTCTCTGTCTCCTCCGTTCACAAACTGGAAGGTTAAGGAGTGAAAGTGCAGCGAGGAGTGGGTGACGTGGATTTAGCTTCCAGCTCTGCTGGCGAGATGAAGGTTAATCAAGTCAACCCCCACCCTTGCCTTCTTCTCACCCCTTCTGTGTCTGGACGGCGGCTTGATGAAGGTCCAGCAGGCTATCAGCTCTAGCAGAAACCTTGTTATCACACTGAAAGCAATGTTCAAAATCCCCCCGATAACTGCCTGATAGATAGAGATGGGCGGAGGGAGAAAAGTGGAAAAGGGAAACAATAAGAAAACTGTGGATAAAAGATGTGTGATTCAAACCCTCGTTCTAACCTCATTTTCTTTAAAAAGTTGGAGACAGAAAGTGAAAACAGTGAATGGTGAAGTGAAAAAAGAAAGAAAAGCTCTTCTGACACAACAATCATCCATCATCTGCTGGTAGGAGCCCAGCGGTGAGAAACAAAGGAGTCTACATTAAAGGAGACGGAGCGCTCAGGATCAGGGTTTTTCTCTGTTTGGCACTGTGTTGGCCTTCAGACCGTTGACAGCAACAAGATTCCTATCGCTGCTCACATGTTCAGCTACAACACATGCACCCACAAATGAGGACATGTATACATGCACAAGCACACATGAGGCACACAGTCTTAATCCTCAGTTTTCAGCAGGTTGGAGAATGGAATTAAAATTGCAGCCATGCCGGGGGATTGTGGTTAAACATGATGTGATAAGATCATCAAGAGACGAATACAGTACGAAAGAGTCCGGCTCCACTGTATGTGAGACTTCATTCATGCCCTGCAGCTTAATGTAACACGGGATATCAGTGTTTGTGTCATACTAGGTATGCATGGCCTTGTTGTTCACATTCAAAATCTATCACAACCTTTACAATATTTCTATCCTCATACCACTATTTGAGTTTGTTTTTTTTTACGTCCAAATGCTGTATAGGTTTGTCTTAAAGGCGCAGTTTGTAACTTCCGCTATCAGGGGGCTCTCAATCAAAAGAATACCAGGAGATGACGTCGAGGCTGGCGGGGAATCATGGGAGTTATCCTCTCTGCTACCGCCCCACGAAGAAATCAACCTCCGATTTGACCGTAGTCAAGACGAAAGGTCTTGAAGACAAGGTGAAACCGACCTGAGGAGCTAATGTATCCGAGTATAATCTACATGACGTTTTTATCACAGCAGCACATACAGCAACAGTACGGTAGCTTTCAGTAGCCGCTCACACTTCCTTATGCAGCGGGCTTTGACGTCACATCCGGTGTTTCCACAGCAACGATAAAGATGTCGTGTTTGTCCTGGCTGCGGTTGCGACAAGACGTGTATAAAATTATGGATTTCTCTGGCTTTGATAACTGTTGGAAATATTTCAAGTAATGTAAGTACTCAATGACAACATATATAACAGATTAATTTTGATATTTGAGTGTTAAAACTCAACATATTGTACGTTTAATTCACTGAACACACACACACACAGTCACACACACACACGCACATGCACACACACTGCCTTGCAGACCATTCCTGGTTAACTCATCATCTCTAAATCTCGTCTTCAACTTTCTTAATGTGGTTTGGCTTTCTGCTAAAGCTTGGACTCCCCTCAGACACAGCACTACTCTGCAGCACTACAGAATCATGCAGGTTAGATAAACAGACTCTACATAACTCAGATTTATACTCCGAGAGTCTGTTTCAATTATGCAAAGAACTGCCAACATGTTTGTTGTTCCGTTCCTGCATGCTGCGATTGGCTCCAGATCCTTAGTTGTTCTAAATTATAGATTGGCATTTTTTTGGCATGTTTCTCCCCTCTCCTCATGATTAGGGAATCAACAGAAACTACAGACCTGGAGATCACGCAGAATGATATCATCCGACCTGGAGCGGCGATTTTTTTGATCAGAAATAACAAAGCTTAGCGTGTGTTAATCGGACTGTGATAATCGAGCTGAAGTTTTATTCAGAGTTTTTCCATCCAGCCTATTGCCTTCGATTTAAACCATCCTTTAATTTCTGAACTCAGGCCCCTTACCATCCCAGCTCCTCCAACCCCCCTTGGAGTGAAGGATTCTGGGGCTGGGCCGGGTTCTTCACCCTTACACGACCCCATCGCCTGAGCTTGCTCTACGCTGGCTGAATGATTGATACAAGCCTTGGCTAACTAGACTCTGGAGTCCAAAAACAACTGACCGGCCATTCAGCTGCAGCGTGTATGTGTGTGTGAGTGTGTGTGTGTGTGTAATCAGCTCAGTAACAATGTGTGTGTGGGACTGAGGTCGAGCATCTTTGTGTTTGTTTGTCAGAAAAAGTGCTGGTTGGTATAAAAGTTTAAAATAGCAAACCTTTTGAGTAGTCAAGATGTGTAATTATGGGTGGGAGCGTAAGTTTGTGTATTTCTTGTTAGTGTGTGTTTGGTGATGTTAAGCATATTGTGGCGTTTGCCCCCAAATCCCAACGGTACCTGAACGTTACTCGAGTTCTTTGGTGTTGTGGATTCATGTATGTGTGGTTTTCTGTACTCAGACTCAGTGGGACCACACAGTTTGGCATCGGGTCAGGGTGGAAGTCTGGCTAATTGAATGAAGCGTCCTGTGCTTTATTGGTTCACCAGTTAGCCTGCTAGCGCTTTTTGAACCCATGACCCTAATTGTACGGCCCATTAAGTCGCTGCAAGATGTAAACGTGAACATAGCGTGTGACACACAACAATAACAAGCGTTAGCCGGAAATATAGGGCCCACAAATCATTCCAAATGACGTTATTAAAACACTGTGACATCAACCTTTCCCTGTAGATTCCAGGTTTGAGTATCGTTTACTTTCAGCTCTGCGTTTGGTTCCCATTGAACCCAGAGGCTGTGTGCACCTCTTAATGATTATTACCGCCTGCGTATCTTTACCATCATCACTTCAGGTCAGCCGACCTATCTGGGGAACTTAAGACTCCACTATCACCATGGAAACCAAAGTCTTGCTTCTCATTAATTGGCAATTAAACTGGGTCAAGAACCTTTCTTAAGGAACTAATGTGGTCCAATAACTTCCTTTTAGTCTCCCGGGTATTTGTGGTATTTCAAAAAAGAAGAGCTCAGAAAGATGGAGAACGAGGTAGAAATTTGAATTTTTACACTACATACACGCCATCCATTATCTGTACCGCGTTTCCCGTTAAAAGAGAACCGCCTATGAGTGGAATCTGGGGAGTCTGCAGCTCAAATCATCGACATCCTAAAGAATCTGCTTCCAAGTCTTTCTTTTTCGATTTAAAGTCATTTAACGACACAATAACCTACTTTAGTTTCAAGTCGTTATGCAACAGATTCCAGGCTGATGGTGCAGAACACGCTAAAGCTCCTTTCCCCAGTTTCTGTCTGAGCGTTCGGGACAGAGAGAATAATGAGGTCCTGAGAAAACAAAAACAACACACTCTTTTCTGCATGATAAAAAAACATGGGGTGGGAGCAGACCAAGAAGTGTCTTAAAGGTGTACCAGTGTAAGAGCCTACGGGTCGCAAGAGCACGCCATCCTAGCCGAGAGTACAACTCACAATGAGTCAGAGCTTGACAGTTTGTAATGACCCTCGAGGATGCATGGCAGGCTGCATGATCCATATGGAGACACTGTGTAGAGGCGTGCCTGCACAGTGCCTCCATATGTCCTACTTTTACACCATTTAAAGCAGAGACACTGCAACTTAAAATATTGGCAACTTTAGTTTGAAGCAAACTAGTCACTGAATATAAATTAAGTTTAACTTCACAAAGAAATATTTATGATGAACTGTTGTTTTTCAATCGCTGAATGGACAGACGAACCAATGGTTAAACTTTGGAACAAACACGTTCATCCACTTGTCTTTCATGAAAAAACATGGCCGCTGTGTTCCTGGTGATTTTCAGCTGCATTTTCAACACCAGGTCGGGAACTCTTGACTTCAAAAGGCATGTTTTTTTTACCATGAACCAGAAAAAACAATCGATGAATGAGCGTGACAAAATTCATGAATTCACAGCCTTGTGTTTCTCTTCACCTTCGTCAATTCTGATACTCTCCTACTTCCAACTTCTGTTTCTTCTCTCTCTCTGGCTCTCTCTCTCTCTCTCTCTCTCTCTCTCTCGCTCTCTCGCGCTCTCGTCTAAATAAAGTGTCTGCAGGGGTAACTCGGCCCCTGAAACAGAGGAGATTAACATGTCCATGGGGGATAACACTGAGAAGAGGGAGAAAGAGAAGAAGAAAGTGATGTGCTCACTGTGTGGAATCCAGTTCACTTAAAAATAGACCTCTGGCTTTTCTCTCGGCTCTTTGAGATGACGGTCACAACGGCTCTGTGCTAAAGGTTCTGACTGGAGGAACTACGAGATGACTACGTTAGTGAACAACACAAGTAAGGATCTAGAGAGGAGGAAACAACATCAGGAAGTACAAACAAACACCTTTAAGTCTGATCAGACACACAGGTGCTTACAGGAAGTGACCAGAGGCAGAGCACAGGTGCTGACAGGAAGTAACCAGAGGCAGAGCACAGGTGCTAACAGGAAGTGACCAGAGTCAGAGCACAGGGGCTGACAGGAAGTGACCAGAGGCTTCAAAACCATCCTCATCATCCTCATTAAGGTGGTGTTCATAAAGAGCTGGGTCTTTAGTTTTCTTAAAGGTGCAAAGGGACTCAGATTAAAGGAGGTTGGCAGTCTGTTCCACCACCAGGTGGCGACAGAGGAGAAGAGTCTAGTTAGAGACTCTTAGAAGGAGTGACGATAGCCTAGCGGTTATGCCGCACGCCCCATGTACAGAGGCTGTAGTCTTTGTCCCTACAGCCGTGGATTTGAATCCGACCTCATCCCTTTGATGCATGTCACTCCTCCGAACATATCCTGTCTCTCTACAGCTGTCAGATCCAATAAAGGCCCAACAATACTGAAATGATTGATTCTACAGCATATATTCTATTTTAAGTTTATAGAATCCATGAAATCATTTATTAGAAGCACCGAGAATAAATCTGGCCTAATCAAGGAACACACAGTCTAAGTGTAAACACTCCTTTAGGTTATTCTTGAAATCCCCCTTTCCTCTTCACCCCATCACACTCAGGAGTTAAGCCGCCATACAGAGTGATACTGTCCTCATGCTCAGCTTTAAAATGTGACTTCAGAAGGCAGGAGGAGTGAGTGACCTCGAAGCCCAACACTCCCTTCCATCAGAGAAAATCAAACAGGCGGCCTGACAGACAATCCTGCAATTTATTTGGCTCACAGCATGCTACCAGCGGAAGGAGAAGCTAAAATGGAAACTCAGGAACTGACCTTTAATGTAATACGGCGCCGATGGCTCACCAAAGAAAGCCTCTGGAGAAGCAGCCGCTGTGTGACTCTGTGTGTGTGTGTGTGTGTGTGTGTGTGTGTGTGTGTGTGTGTGTGTGTGTGTGTGTGTGTGTGTGATGAGTTATGGCTCGCTCTCAAGCTGGCATTTGAGAAGTTGAGAGCCAAAGCCAGGTGGATTAGAACAACTCGTGTCTGGGAAAGTGGGTGGAAGAAGTAGGAGGGCGTGTGCGTGCAGGGTTGTTCATGCTTTTCTGACCCAAACAGAAGAGACATAAAAAAAAAACATCTTAAAGAAAAGAAAAGAAAATTAAGAGCAAAAAACCACTGGCAAAAAACACGAAAACAAAAAAACTAATGTAAAGAAATAAGACGCTCTGGAACTTCACTGCACCTGCATGGTTGAGGGTTGGTTTGAGGAAATAAACTCCCAGTCGCACATTTCCTCTGCCCTTTCACTCGCAGGTCACGACCCCTCTGACCTACAAAACAGGTGTGTCAGCGAGTCCCGGCAGAGACTCTTTGTTTGTCGGAAACATACTGATACTGACGAGCCCTGACGGAGGACTGGAAAGGAAGTTTCTATCGACTGAACCAGCAGAACAGCTGGAACATTTTAAATACGTTCCCCCATTTGAAAGTGTCGATAAAAACACAGAAACAAACACAGAAATTCTCCCCCGCCTGACGATGAACTTATTCAGATTTATTGTAGCAGTTGTTCTTAGAAAGTAAAGCCAGTGTGTAGAGGAGCAGGAGGTGAAGCATGTGGATATGATAAAATCATCACAGTGCTGCCAGGAGCTATACGGCGTTATCAAGCGAGACGAGGGGGTCAGTGGATGAGAGAAATGAAGAAGAGATTCAAGACATGCAGCATCTCGGAGCCGTACTTTCAGGCTTTGCTGTAAACCCAGAGATCGTCCTGCTGTTACACTCCATTACATCACTTACTCTCCTTTCACATGGCCCTCAATAATCACAGGGAGCGCAACGAGCTCCAGTCGTTGTGTGTTCCTTTTCTTCTTTTGGAATAATTTATTTACTCATTTGATTATCTCTTCAGAGCGACACATGAATGCATTCATCGACGCTCCCCTAATCCTGTGTTTTGCTCACATGTGTTTTTGTAAGCACGAGTGATGTCGCATTGGTAAGCGTTATTATCCCGGGACAAGGTGTAAAATGACAGCGAGAGAGAGAGAGAGAGAGAGAGAGATGATGAGAGAGCTGCTTAGGGGAGATATCATTTGTGTCAGTCGAAGTGAACACCTATCGATTTACATCCAGCGCTCCTCTGCGCGCCACAATGAGACCTCATGCATTATTCATGCAGGACCTATGAAAGAGCCATAAATACAGTCAGTGTGCTCGTCAGCATGGCACGCTCTCAGCACTTATGGTCACCCAACACGGCTAGTTAGCAGAGGAAGTGGGAAGAAGAAGGGACGAGGAGAAGGAGAGGATGCATCTGAAGCACAGATTAGGATGATATAGTGTTGTTGATCCGTCTCCACTTGCTTTGTAGAGCGACTGTGCAGATGCTCATGCACCATGTGCAAGCGTGATCTGGCCTTTAATAAGGTGAACCTGTGGGGGGTCCCTGATGACTGCTGCGCTCCTAGCGTTGTATCGCAGAGTCGTGAGGCCTTCTTCAGACAAGCCGCCCCTCTTTTGACGACCTGGAGGATTTACATCCCGCTCCGTGCCGTAAAACAGCCACTCGCCTTTCATTCCTTTCACCCCTGCTTTTACGACGTGGAGTGGAAAGGATGGCTGAGTTATGGGCTTTGTTTGGGACAGAAGAAAAATAAAAACGCAATACAGCCGCAGCATGTCAGAGATGTCAAGGAGGATTGTCTGCCACGCATGTGTGCTGAATTTAGAGGGGAGTGAACAGGGCCGAGGTGGTTGTACTGTGAGTGTGTGTTTGCAGTGGATTTGCTGCTGCACGTGTGTGGTTTTCATTAAACCATCATTACGTCCAATTACATGGACGGATAAATCAAGCAAATTCAACACATGCACACAACTCTGAATCAATCGTTGAGCTGAAGATATCGCTGCAGACGGAAACGTGGAAGGTTAAGGCTACTGCCTGTGCACCTTAAGAAAAGAGTACAAAGTGAGGATTCTCCTTTCAACACAATACACTCTCTGTCCGCCTCTGTAGTGGTGCAATAGCTGCTGTCTGCTGACTTGAAATACACACCGCTTCGTTTGTCAAAAGAACGCACTGCCCTTATACACTTCACTAAATCTCCACACTGCTGAGGTCATCACCTCCCAACAGCCATCGCTCTCTCAACATCTATCTCCTCAAGCTCTTCAACTCCCTCCGACGAAGTGCACTTTCTCAAACAAATAGACAGACACAGACACACACGCGCACGCACACACACACACACACACACACACACACACACACACACACACACACACACACACACACACACACACACACACACACACACACACACACACACACACACACGCACGCGCACGCACACACACACACACACACACACACACACACACACACACACACAAAAAGGAGAACAGACCATCATTTCAGCCCGGCTCCTCTCCACCGTAAAGCACCAAACGACTTCTCTGTCCTTGAATGTAAAAGTATTAGGGAGACAGACGAGGCGTGGGAGGAGGAGGAGGAGAGAGAAGGCAGGAGAAGGAAAACAAGAGTGAAGAAAGGACTTTTTCAAACTGACAGTCAGCTTAATGAAAAGGCGGTTATGACTCGTATATCTGCTGGCCCCAAGGTTCAGCTTCCCCCGCTCCCCTTGTAAGAGCCCCTAGTCCCATTGCAAGTCTCTCTGTGCCGGGTTAGGCCTGGGTCGCAGAGGGGCCGGTTCGGCTGAGGAGAGCCGAGCTGAGCCAGGAAGGGTCGACCAGGGCCGAAGAGGGTCGGGTTAATCTAATGCACGCTAAGCTTTAGGTTAAGAGGGAGAGTGAGAGTTAAAAGGGTCAGGGAGAGTCTTTGGGAGGAGAGTAGTGTCCTTGAGTGCGGCTCAGACAGGAAGTGACTGGACATCAGGAACTGGAGCTGCAAACCACAGAGTGCAACAAACTGAACCCACATAGTATGTTTACATCATGTTAAGAAAAGTCAATTCACTTTGCTAGTCCGACTTAAACTGGACTTTTAAATACATGAACTGAAAAGTACTCAGAGTCAGTCTAACACTTTTAAATAATGCGGTTGAGGGTCGATTTACTCTCACATGTTTACGCCTCAATCAGGCCCAAACTGGTCGAGGCGTTCTCGTTTGTTTTGCAGTTCCTGTGCTGAACTTTGACCGGGAACTCTAACAACATAAACACGTAGAAAAAAGCCAAGAAGAGAATAAATCTAAGGAATCAACTTGGCGTACAGTAAAGTTGATGTTTTCCTTGTTTGACATACAACCAGTTAGCTGCTTGCTAACTTGTTGGTTGATTGTTTGGTATGTGACGTCAACAGGAAGAAGGTCAAATGCCACCGATCGACCCCCCCCCCCCCCCCCATCTCTGCAGCTTCAGATCTCTAATTCTTCTCCTCCTCCAGTCTAATGTTACGAACGCACTGAAGAGTAAAACCACTAGTTGGCAGCTAAGAAATACCCCGAGGAGGTCACTTCTGTTGTTCCACACAAAAAAACCTTTATATGACTTAAGTTTTATTTACACATTTAGCTTCTTCTTGCTAAAGTCAGTAATGTCTGACGGCACGTGTAACAACCTGCATGGCTGCCATGTTGATGTGAATGCGATGAGCTGAAGATGAACTGGGCCAAGGGTATCTGCCACAGTCCTGCACACAAGGGAGCCTCTATCCACAGAAGAGCAAACTCATTTCTAGGTCAAGAAAGTTATCCGTGTGTGCAAGAGAAACTGAGACACAAAAAAAGCTGTGGCGTGCGAGCAGTGAGGCATAAGGTAAGGAGGTTCAATCAGTGTTTGCAGGAGGGTAGCAAGGTCTGAATATTTGATTTGAGGGGTAATTAGCTCACGCTATAAACAGCCACAACAAAGAACGCAGTATGTCTGAGTGTTTGGCCTTTAAACTCCAAGGCTTGAATTCATTACATGAATGTGAAATATCTCAAAAGTATTAGAAAACAGAAAAGACAAGGCTGTGCTCGACGACGCGGTCAAGGAACCTGGAGGATTTCTTTTCATCATTTAAGTAAATAACAAATGCTAAGGGTGAGGAGAAGGAGGAGATGTGGATTGTTTTCTTCTTTCCAAGGCCTTGAATGCAACTCCCTATCAAAAGACGACCACTTGCAGACAACAATAAAGAGAAGCACAGCGGAATGAGATGTCTGGAATGCTCAGAGAAATCTACCTCGTTCTTTATCATTTCCAAAATCGAACATTCCCGCTCTATCTTTTGCAAGACATTCCCTCACTGAC
The DNA here is from genome assembly GCF_963930695.1 of Labrus bergylta. Lineage (NCBI taxonomy): Eukaryota > Metazoa > Chordata > Actinopteri > Labriformes > Labridae > Labrus > Labrus bergylta. Next base: position 9,376,546 of record NC_089205.1, on the reverse strand, counting down.
CTCGAGTAGAAACCACTCACACAGATTTAGTTTCCTAAAAGACGTAATGTCATGGATCCCTGAGTACATCAGCTTTTTTATTACAGAGTCATTGGGCCAATGGTTTTAATGCCGATCTAATCTCAAAAAGATCAAGTCACAGTACCAGTAGCCTTGTGGTTAGTACGCGTGCCCCATGTACAGAGGCTCCAAGTCCTCAAAAGCAGGCGGCCCAGGTTCAGATCCAACCTGTGGCTCCTTTGCCACATGTCGTTACCCTCTCTCTCTCTCCCCGATTTCAGACTCTATCCACTGTCCTGTTGCTCAAATAAAGTTGTGAAAAGCCTAAAATAAATCAAAAAAATAAAATAACTCCAGCCGACTTCTTGTTGTGCCTCAACAAACATTTTAGTCACAAGCTGAAGCAAAATGAAGGAAACACACCGTGCAACACAACCTGTCAGTTTCACACCATTTCTCTGACTGACAGTTGTCAGAACTAATGTGTGAAGATGAAGACCATACCTGTGCCAGATTACACAACAGTTATATCTATACTCTGATATTTAATGGTTTTGGAAGTGATCTTGTGTTTTTTATTGTGATGTCTGGTCAGAAAATGTTCTGGGGGTTGGTTCAAGTGTCACTTTTTAAGGGCCTGTTGAGAATAAAAGTCTGATTCTTTTAAGAATATACAGAACATCTTGTCGACATTTTCCTTTTACTTTGGTCAAAAGCAAGCGGCAACCTCCAGTGCTGAAAAATGAAGCCGATGAAAGCGTGCACAAATCCTGCAGTTCCTCGAATGTCCACTAGAGGCTGGCTGCAGAAGCACAGGAAGTCACATATACAGCCATTCTAAAAAGCCTGTTTCCAGCTCCAGCTCTCAGCCTGTCGTTAGGTTGACTGAAAGTTAGACTGAGACAGCATTTCCAGCATGGAGACCGCTATCGATGGGACTCCAGCGCCCCCTCCAGGAACAGACGGGTGACGTCACTTGTCGCTTCGTCCGTTAATATTTAGAATCTATGGTCGAAAGAAGTGCAACTCAAACAGACTCCTCCCGCTTTGGATCAGTGTGTAGGATGAGTCTTCAGAGTTAACACTTTGTAGAGAGGTGATTTTTTGTGTGTGTGTGAGTGATTCAGGTTTTATTTAAATTATTTTTATGCACAGAGAGAGACAGCAACCCGTTCTCCCCGCAGACTCTGCATAGCAGCCCATTTAATTATTATTATTTTTTTTTTTATTCACATTTTTTTAGACCGGGCCTGTGCCTCATACACGAGTTATGAAAACGTAGCAGTGTAATAAATGTAAGTGCACAATAATAAACACTGAGTACATGTGTGGGTTTGTGCTCTGCTGCTGACCCTGGAACCTGAATGTGTGATAAGACGTAATGAATTTCTCTGCTCTGACATAAAACATAACTCTGACTGAGTGTTTAACCTGCAGAGGAATGCCAGATCCACGGGCCCACTCTGTCCGAGGCGGCGCTGCTGCTGCTTGGATCGGATGACTGCCATCTCACACCAACACACACCAACACACACACACACACACACACACCCACAGGAGCCTTTAAATTCATCACATTTTATTTGTAATTTTCACAACGCTGTTAAACTGAGGACAAGGTGTCTGGGTATGTGTGTGTTTATACTCATGGGTGTGTTTCTGCACTCCACAGTTCACAGCTTTGCTTCCTGACTGGAAATATTTCTTTCCATCTTTATCTTCACGTCTTGTCTCCAGAATCTATTGTCTCTAAATCAATTTGAGTGCAGGCCGACCTTCAGGACTAAATGTGTGTACCTCCCCCTCGGTGCCAGGATTGATAACTGGATTAGGGGCTAAATAATAAGTGCACAATGGCCTTCTTTGATAAGAGGATCGCAGTCAGACCGGGAGAGCGAGAGGGGAAATTGTTCCTGGTAGAAACCACAGTGGATTACTAAATAAAAGGGCCATAAAACACAGAACACAGTCCTTTGGCTCCAGCGGGGGGAAGCTTATGCTAACACACAGCGGTAATGATTTTAATATCTGCGTTTAGAGCAGGAGACCACACGCTGTAAATCTCAAATACACCTTGTGCTGTGAGATACACCTTCCCTCACTCCCTTGCATGGCTTGCATCACATCGTATCTCCATAATTTTCCGTCACTTTTCGAGGGAAATCATGCAAAATCAACCCGTGTTTCTCTTTTATAGAGAAGGCTGTAAGCTTTATTAAAATCGACTCTGGGTAATTAAAGTTTTCTTGAAAGCAAAGCGGGCAGGAACATTTTCTTTAGCACACTTTTACTGCAAAAACTCAAATCTTAGCAGCTGTATTTGTCTTATTTATTGTAAAAATATAGTTTAAAATACATATTCATCACCCACTAGTCCAGATAAACAAACACATTCAAGCTATACAAAGCTAAAAATAAGGCATGAATTGCAGTAGAAAATAAAAAATATCTGCCAATGCAGAAAGAACATTTTACTTGAGCGTCTTGAAATGAGATCTCATTTAGACATCGACGGATATTCTTAGTCGTCGACATTAGATCACACATTGCACAAAAATAATCGCATGTTCCTACATGTTCCTGTTACTTGTAATATTCAATCATAATCTTACTGTGCCTTTTTCAGCTTCGACTCAAGCATACATGATCACCCACTCATGCACGTGTAAACTCTTTCCCACACACACACACACACGTTGATGCAAACATAATCACACACACAGCGCGGCCATCCTCTGGCTATATCTGTCAGTAGAGGTTTACAGTGGGAGCCCGGCACTTCATTAGAGGACAGCTGCTGCTGCTGCTGCCGCTGCACCTCCTTCCATGTCTTCACTTCCTTCATCTATCCATCCTCTCCCCCTCGTAGCTGCCCTCACCCTGAACCTGTCCTGAGGGGGAGATAGGGGATGAGGGAGGAAAAGAAAGAAGGGAGGGGGAGGAGGGAAGGAGCCTGAACTGTGCACGGTCAGATTGTTTCACTCGTATCAAGAGAATGACCGTGTGTGTGTGTGTGTGTGTGTGTGTGTGTGTGTGTGTGTGGGGACAGGACATTCCCTTTTTATCTGTGTGGGTGAAGGTCTATGATGATTCAACTGTCAGTGGGTGTATTTTGCATTCTGTTGTTCATAGTCACAAGGAGGGAACTGAAGTCTTGTCAGCAAACTCAAATTGAAGCAAAGACGGTAACAGAAGCCTCCGCTGCCTGAGCGTTACACGCACACAAAGAGAGAAATAAACATGAACTTTCTAACATGTAACACTATATCAAGCGAGTATCGTGTTTTCTGCTACATCCATCTGACTAAACACTTATCTGTCCCATCTCGAGGATCATTTTCACCGCTGGAATAAATCCAAGCTGTTCTGCTCTGAGAGCCTCTCACCAAAATCCTCCCCTGAAGGGCCGGCATCAATCCCAGCTCCTCTTTCATGTCTAATCGACTTTTACAAGCCCTGTCCCTCATAGGCTGACTTTTACAACTTTTTGCTGCTGATTGGCCGCATGACTTAGTGTTGCCGAGTGGCACAGGTGCGAAACATTACTCTTCTAATAAGAGCCAATCACAAACAGGTGTGTCAACGGCACAGACAGGAAGGTGACTTTCTTTAAAAAAAGAGAGAGAGAGTGAGCAGCGTCTGAGGCAGGGGGACTGAACACACGAGGGGAAGTGAACTGACGCGTTTTAATACGTTCTGCTCTTTTCGGTTTTACAAAGCAAGGTTGGTTGGACGCCAGCTCAATTAAAACTTCTGCTTCTAACAGGAGCTGCATAGTCTGAGCTGGTTTGGGTCAGGTAGCTGTAAACGGTAAATGGACTTTCGTTCTTTTCTAGTCTTCTGACTCCTCAAAGCACTTTTACCCCACAGGTCACACCTCCACATTCACACACTGATGGAAGAGGCTGCTGTGTAGAGTCTATCAGAGGTAACTCATCCATTCATACACATTCACACCGCAGATGAAGCAACTTGGGGTTAAGTGTCTTGCCCAAGGACACATTGGACATGTGGCTGCAGGAGCTGGGGATCGAACCCCTGATCTTCCAGTTGAGAGACGACCGACTCTACCACTGAACCACGGCCGCCCATGTACTGAATAAAAGAACACTGATCCATCTAGTAAACAGACAATATAAGTAGTATTTAAGTGATGCTGTGTTTCATACGGGGGCTGGGAAGTACAACACTTTTACACTTTTACACTTTTGCGAGCGCTTAGACAAATTTACAAATGACACAATCTTGCCAGAAGTGAGATAATTATACAACCAGCCACCCAAATTGGGGTAGTTTATTCACGACATCAAGGAAAAGAACTACACTGCCCACGCTCATAGAGTGTCACAGCAACGTCTCTGATAGGAGGAGCTCGCTGCTTCCATGGCAATGTTTCCATGCTAGCGGACAGTTTGGCTAGCAGGCTAGCTAATTAGTTAGCTAACATGAAATGTACTAATAACTTTGTAAGGCTGCAGTGAATGTGATTTATATTTTCAACAACACAAACTACAACATAGTACAACACTTGTATTAACGGTATAAACACGATAGCAACGACTAAAGTTACATTTAAGAAGAAGAGGGATCATTTGCAATGGATTGTGGGATGTGGAGTTTGATGACTCTGGAAGATAATGATGTACAGTCTTGTACCTTCGCCTTTTTCTCAGTGTTTTAACACAATTTTTGCGCTTAATTTTATTAATGAGTATTGGGGTAATTGGTTGCCATGGTTACAGGCTCCAATCTCTTGATAAAAGGATTTTGTGCAATGTCAATGGAGGTTCTGATGGGAATGGGAAATTTTCTTCTGGGACCAGAGCCGTTGAAAAAGTGAGCGGTCACTGTTGAGCTCAACAGACTTTTAATTTGAGTCGAGATGAGACCAAGAAGTTTTAAATAAAATGAACACTTTTTAAACATTATGATTTATTCCAAATGTTCATTGCTGCAGGTCCAAACTGGCACCGGAAAGTTTGTTGTGATGGCCAGATTGTGGAAGCAAACAGCCAAAAGAAAAAAGTGCAACATGTTCTTCTTGAACACTCCCGGATTAGAATGAAACATGGACTGTTAAAGAGACGGGGAGAACAAAATGTTTATTTTGTTTTTGGACCGCTTTCAGACTTTGACACAAACATGACTTCATATCCAGATGTAAATACAGTCAAGGTGCACCCTGCACCTCATCAACCACGTCAGCTGCTGAAGCAGACGTTGATGCATACGGTGTCAGGTGACGGGGAATAAGCTCTGTCATGTGGATCCAAACAGGTGACGGGCGGCTTACAAATCAAAACATCTCGTCAGGAACGGATTGTTGGGATGAAGCAGCAATCAGGACGTGCTGTTTACTGGCATCTTTACAGCATGTAAACAAATGAGGATGGAGAGGCATCATCAAAAAATCTGTTTTTGGCAGAAGAAGGAAAAATGCAAAATGGCTGCTGGAGTCAGATTTCATTGCAAGTGAACATGTTATTCAGTTTAAGTAGACACTGTCCAGATACAGCCAAATACAGATGTGTGTGTGTGTGTGTGTGTGTGTGTGTGTGTGTGTGTGTGTGTGTGTGTGTGTGTGTGTGTGTGTGTGTGTGTGTGTGTGTGTGTGTGTGTGTGTGTGTGTGTGTGTGTGTGTGTGTGTGTGTGTGTGTGGGGGAACCTGGAGTGTTTTGAATCAGGAGCAAGCGTTCAGTCAACACACACACACACGGACTGTGAGGGTCAGCTCGTAGAAGTGGGGGAATGGATGGTGTGGTAGTTTTGTCGAGCGCCCCATGTGTGGAGGCTGTGCTCCTCATTGTGGGTCTGGGTCCGGCCTTGGCCCTTTGCTGCATGTCGCTGCCCCCCCATTATCTCTGTCAGTGTGTTAGAAGTCCAGGAGGCCTTGTCCTGGCAGCAGAGGCCAGGCTCTCGAGTAGACGGAGGTCCCCCCAACCTTCAGCGAGGTGATCAGGTACTACTACCACTCGACGTCCCTGACGCCCAGCCACCACCATAAGACTGTGTCATCCCCACAACCACCGGCGTCCTCATTCATGCACGGCCTGCTCCGACCTCCACCTCAGTGGCAGGAAGTGTGGACAACAGGAACGAGAGGAATATAAAGGAGAAATCCTTCCTGCATATCATCCCATATGCTCTTTTGTAAATCGTCTCGAGATAACACTTGTTATGAATTTGCACTATACAAAAACTGATTGATTGATTGATGCATGTCTTCCCTGTCTCTCTCCTCCCGACATGTCCAGTCTCTCTTCCGCTAAGGCTCCTTTTTGGACAGTTTCACTTTGCTTTGCCGATACGTCTTTACAAATCTTTTGCCTGTGACTCACCTTTATCAAACTACACCATGACTTAATTAGTTCGGTACAATCCACTGATTAATGATGCATCTGCTGCCAAGTTTTTTTTTCCTGCTTCAGTCTTTCCGTAAAGCCGGTGAGGAATCAAACAAACAGTGGTGACTCATCGCTGGCCTGCGGCTGTGTGAAGCAGACGCTTCCTACAAGATCAATTCATTCTTATTCCTTCACTCTGATAGGGCTGGCTTTAAGTCAAGTCTTACAGCCGATTCTGACAATAGTGAAGGATGTGAAAATGGAAGCCACAGAAGTGTGTGTGTGTGTGTGTGTGTGTGTGTGTGTGTGTGTGTGTGTGTGTGTGTGTGTGTGTGTGTGTGTGTTATGCCCCTGTTTGTGAGGCCAGAGGAGGACGGTATGCTTTACACAAAGAGCATGCCAGAAACTTGTATAAACAGAGCAGCGGCCACAACGGCTCCCCGGCCAAACACTGGGTTTCTCATCAACCTCAACTAACCACACAAAAACACAAGTGCTCCGATGCACACACACACACACACACACACACACACACACACACACACACACACACACACACACACACACACACACACACACACACACACACACACACACACACACACACAGGAGTAGGCAGAAACAAGTGAGAAAGTAAAGCAAATATGCACATAAACACATGAAAATACAGGCAGGCAAAAATATACACACACACTCACACACACGCAAACACACACACACACACACACTATAACACACTGACCTTGTGGCTCACTTCCCATTATATTACAACTTTGTGACATCGAGCAGAAGCCGAGCAAATCATTGTCAGATTGGACCCAAAGTAAACATGAAACCACATCTTTCCCTCTCTGACCTTCTGAAGCGCCATCCACCAAAAACACATACAAACATCTATACAGATCCAAATGTCAAAATGATCCAATCTATCCTCCACTTCTCACATATTGATGGAGACAAATGAACTGCAACACTAACAGGAGAGAGAGAGTGCGGGTCAGACGGAGCTGGGGATTTTCCCGGCATGAGGAAAATGAAATATGAGCATAAAGGAAGGGAGCGAGATGCAGAGGGAGTTTTTCTGAGGGTGATATCCATCCAGAAAGTTCCTAGTAGAGGAGGAGAGGAGTAGGGAGTCTGAGGCTGGCCTCCCTCCACCTTGACACAAATCCAGCTCCATCCTGGCTGTGAGATCAGAGCGAAGTGTAAGATTGAAGAGCCACAGGCGAGGACTCGGGCCTGAGTGTGTACGGCTGATGTGAGGTCCTCCCCCTCGAGGTCAGATAATTTGGAAAGGTGGGGATGTCATGAGGTGAAGGTGAGGTAAGGTGAAGATAGTCCGGGGAGGATCCATGTCCCGCACTGTTAAGTTTTATTGTCTTTGTTTGGCAAAAGTGTGTGTGTGTGTGTGTGTGTGTGTGTGTGTGTGTGTGTGTGTGTGTGTGTGTGTGTGTGTGTGTGTGTGTGTGTGTGTGTGTGTGCATTAGAGGGTTGGAAGTGTGTGTTTGGATATTTTCCTAGTAAACTCTCCTGATGTTCTTCTTCCAATGTCAAGCTGAAAGCTAAAGCATAATTCCTGTTTTGATCAATGTGGGTGTTGTTTATAGCAGTGGCTCTCATCTGGTCGAGCTTTAGGACTCACCTAGAACTTCTGCATGAAACGTGACCGAACAAAGAAACATGTTTAAAAAGGGCTACATAGACTTTTAGACAATGTTTTGTTTAGGAACACATTTGCAAGCCACTGAAAGCTGCTCCTCGACCCACCAGTTGAGAAACATTGGTTTATAGTTTAGGCTTTTTTGCCGGTCATGTCAAGTGACTTCCTGTGTTCTTGGAGCCAGCCTCTAGTGGACACTTGAGGAACTGCAGGATTTTGCACTTCTGCATTGGCTTCATTTTTCTAGTCAAGCACCGCTCTCCTTCCTCTTTCTGTCCTCTCTCACGATGACCCAGCGCAGGCTGCTCTGTTCTCGCAAGAAGTGATGCAGTCCATCTGCGGCGGTCGTTAACATGCTCAGCGTTTGGCAGGGGACACAGAAAACATCTTAAGCACTGTATCCACAGCGGAAACCCGGGGGTGCGTTCTAGCGGGAAAAAAATCATTTTGTGGGGGAAAAGGTCTGGAAAGACAACAAAGCTGTGGGAAACGTTTCTGAGAAAACCACAAGACCCGTGTTTTCTCTCCTGGTTAGTTAACGCAGGCTGGCGAGGAATTGTTCTGGAGTCAGTCGTCAAGTGTGATTTCATGAGTGTCCTCCCTTAGTCTGTAAAACAAGAGGCTTGAATGTACCTGTGTCTCTTTCTCTGCCTTTCCCTTTGATCCCCTCAAACACTGCGACAGATGCACTCAGCATGACTTCATGGTTCAGCAGCGCTACCCCAAACCGCCTACGGACCTATGATGTCGTCCTACTGTACCAATCAGGACCACTGACATAATGATGGGCGTTTTATGCTGACAGTCAAGCCCGCATAATGTCACCCGGCTGACTTAATCGAGTCAGACACTTCTTGAAAGGTGATATAGGATGAGGTCATACGAGTGACTCTTATCTGGTATGCAGATTTATGCTTATTAAATGAGGGTTCGTCTACATAATGAGCTCAGTGCTGTGTCACACAGGGTGCCAGGATGTGCTGTCATAAATCTAGTGCCAGAAGAAATAGCAAACCAGCGAGCCTGCTTTCAAGAGCAGGGCTTTCACACTTACAGAAAACTCCTGATATTTGCAGGAAGAGCTTCATGTGTGAACGCAAACAGACACATTTTCTCATGTCAGCCCCTCTCGTTTTTATTCTGCAGAAAGTCAGAGTGGGCTGAAGTGAGAACACAGCAGGATATAATCAGGAGAATTCACCTGGAGCGAGTGGGAGGGGGTGGTGACGTTTTTTCCCTGTGATCGCTGCACGACCATAGACTGTCTGCACGCCACCTCTACCATCTCTGTGCTCACAACCTGCTGCATTATGTTTCCTGTTCTCCAGTATGTTCTTCTCCACTCTTTACTTCAGATTGAGATTCTGTTGAACTACATGTAGCATTGATATAAACACAAATATTCTTATTATAGCGTCGTATAGAGGACTCTGTAGCTTCGTCGGCTACTTCCACATCGCCTTTTTACTTCATGTATAACCTCAGGAAACCCCTCCTAGTCTCCTTGTTTTGAGGTGCATGTTTTGAACCACGTCTTGCATATTGAAACACAGAAAAACAACATCTTCTGGAAAAGAGTAATTTAACTTTTGGTTGCAATATGCTTACCTAATTGCAGATTAGCAGATGAAAGCGTCACTTCTATGTTTCGTAAACATCCAAAAATACAGCTGGAGCTAGAAGCCAGTTAGCTAAAGGTAGAACATCCCCTCTAAAAAGCATTTTGTCCTTTTTTTAAATCTTTTTGTTTATAAGACGTGTTTATAAGACGTGCACAATGTGTTGATAAGGGAGCTTTAGAGATGTATTGTATACATTTTGTGCAGAGTGTTAATCGCTGTTTGCCGTTTCCAGTCTTTACACAATGCTAAGCTAACTCGGAGCTCCATTCAGCTTCACATTTGTTACTCTACAGACATGCTAGTTGTGTCAACCTTTTCATCTAAAACTGAGGAAGACAACAGTTAAGTTCAAAATTTTAAAATAATCTAACTTAAATGTTTCCATGTGTACCAGGATATGTGTTTTTGCATACTTACTTTGCCAATAAAGCATATAAAAGGTGTTTTTACCAGCTCCAGTGGCACTGGTCTCGTACGCCAAAGGTTTTGGGTTCGAGTCCCTTCTGGGGTGACATTGGAAGCATGCTGCTCCCATCACAAAGAGATCAATAGATTGCATTTCTCCTCTGCTGTGTCAGCATTTTACAGGCACTAATGTTTAGACTCTCGCAGCTTTACTCATCTAGCTTTGCTCTCTGTGAACATGAGATATGATCTGATTCAGGAACCGAGGGAGAGAGTGTAAAAGACATCATCCGTGCAATGTGTGAGGCATTAATGTTTCCCTTTGGATGACATGAAGGTCACTTTTTAAACACACTGTGGACTGTCCTTATGCTCAGTCATAGAGCTGCATCATCTTCACAACTTAACACCTATAATACATGGAGATAACTGTGTGTGCTGTCATGTAAGTGTGAGGAAGGTAACGATGCATATTAGAATGTAAAACAGCCTCCAGTATCCGTGTATGTGGGCTAAAGCAGCTGTAACTGCTAGCTAAGTGATTCATTAATACCTCCATAGGTACGGCACTTTCTGAGCCCGGGGGAGTGCAGTAAATGTAACATAAGCGAATGTGTGTACCGCAACAACACTAGTTACACACACACACACTCTCATTGCACAGGAGACGTGTTTGGAGGTGTACAAATTAACCTCAAACTATCATTAGTCACAAACAGCACATTTGCACGGTGCTACAGGGAGCCCTCGCTGATTAATTTGTTCCCTCTGTCTGAGTAAAATATATAGGTGAACACTAAAGAGCGAGGTTGTGGGCGGCCGAGCTGGTTCAACAAGAGGAATCATCCTCCACGCTGTGCACTCCCCGAGGAATCTGGTCGAGGCTAATGCTAATGGGCCAAGTTATCAGTGTCTTCTCAAGGTTCACACTGTGCTCAACGGCATCAACAATGTGGAGAGGCATGCGATCAAATTCTGTAAATATGGATTGAATAGCAGCATACCAGGGTTACACTTCTTGGGCCGCCAGATACCTTCTGTTTTGATAAGGGGTTGGAACTTTGTAGGAGTCCTTGGACCAGAAGCAGAGCCAGCTTAATGTAATGCCCAAGTTATCAAACGCTGACGAGCTTCGGCCGAGCACTTGGCGTCATTTACAGATGTACAAAATTCCTCCTGAGCACTATTAGGCTTTCAACAAACCCATCTGCAGCAATAAAGCATTATTAAAGGTTAAATATGAAACTTTCTTTACACCAATTTAGCAAAGAGCAGAGACCTTTATCATGGTGAAAAGACTTCCTAAAGAGTAAAACTCCTTCTGGATTGTTGTTCTGAGCTATGTGTTCACATTGACGGGACAGCGCTTATTTGTGTCACACTCTGAGACTCATTTTTACAAGTTAACCCTTTCCTCTCCAACCTTTAGCCCTGCCACCACGTGGGGACAGAGATAAGACCCCGCCCACTCAAGCAAGCGTTTTGTAGAAGCATTATGTCCGAGTGTCATTGCACTCCATTCTCTGCCAAGTGAAAAACCGAGAAAATTTTCTTTGTATTAAAAAAGAAATGGATAGCAACCAGTTCTGTGCTTTTCATTACCTTAAACTTAGTCATCATCGTAACCTCTGATTGGTTTGCTAAAAGGTAAATGGACATCAGCGGTATCTTTCAGACTTCCCCTAACAAACCACAAACACAGTGAACCTTGGGGGCATCTGAGGGTCTTGAGGTCCTGTTGGTAGTTCAGCACTGACCAGGTGTCATAGTACCAAGCATGGCCACAACGATGCATATCTCTTCCATACCCTAGAAACAGCTGGATCAAACGCCTTCTAGTTTTAGTTCAGACTAAGTGTCTTGTTTTTACAGCAGAAAAAGACACTGAAGGAGAAAATCCTTTTACCCTCACCCTCCTCTGCTCTCTTGCATTTTCCTGTCCTATCCTATTTTCTTCTTCTGGGGTTTTTTTCCCCCCCTCGACATCAAGCCCACCACTTCTCTTTCACACTGGCTTTAACACAAGAAATGGAGAGGAAAAACTTCAGCCTTAATTTGCCACTTAGGTTTTGTCACATATCCTCAGCCAAATCCTCAAGTCTCAACTTTTCCCCCCCTCTCTCTCTCTTGCAGTTGTGTCCACTCCCAGCCCGTCTACCCAGATGGCGGAGTATCATTTAGCAAATCCATATTAAGGCTAAAATCATTCTGTCTCCGTTTCAGGCATGAACATGACAATTTGAATTAAATCATCGCCAAACCTCCTCCCATTTTCATTCCCTTTCCTTGAATGTCTTTGTTGAGTTTTTTCTCCACACATCCCCCACCCCCACTGGTTTCACTGTGGGTTCGATAATCTGCTTAAAAACCTCTGCGCTGTGCTGTCTTTGCAGTGCGACCAGCCATGGCCAAACACACCGAAACATGGGGGGGTGCAATGAATCTGGATTTGTGCATTGGTGGTGGGAGAGTGAGGACAGATTTCCATTTAAATATGTCTCACTCACAGAATTTGGCAGGTTGTTCCCATGGCAACAATGGCCCATCTTCAGATTGAGCGTGCATGAGTTGGTGTTTGTCTCATTGTGTGTGTGTGTGTGTGTGTGTGTGAGAGTCCTGACCTCTTAGCATGACACCTTTAGCCTGTTAGTTTCGCTGCAGAGTCTGGGGCCGACCAGGCGCTCTCTTGTCAGAGCAGACTTTTGGCTTCAGCTCTCCTCACTGATATTAAACATTACTTATACTCAGCTGAGCTCTGAGCTCTTCTCAGGCTCCAGTTACAGCGAGTATCTTGCCCCGCTCACTTTGAACTACATCCAACAGACACATGGGAACAAAAGGACTCTATATGATGAATACCGAATGTGTGGATGTATTAGTGTATTCATGATTGTTATCATGTATGACAGGTGTCAGGTGTGCAACATCAAGACACCTGTTAATATTATAACTCGTGATCACTATGCAGTAGCCGTGTAAACATATCTGAATGTCTTTAGCTGTTTAATGCTTATTTGACAGCAATAAAATCTAGCATCCACCTTCAAAGCCAGCACAAGTTCATCTTTATTTTGTGTGTCATGCTGCTCCTTCTCCTGCATATATTCCCTCTCTGGCTCTGGAGGTACAGAGCTCTGAGGTGCAGAGGACAAAGGTGCAGAGGACGGAGGTGCAGAGGACTGAGGTGCAGAGGACAAAGGTGCAGAGGACTGAGGTGCAGAGGACTGAGGTGCAGATTACTGAGGTGCAGAGGACAGAGGTGCAGAGGACAGAGGTGCAGATTACTGAGGTGCAGAGGACAAAGGTGCAGAGGACTGAGGTGCAGAGGACAAAGGTGCAGAGGACAGAGGTGCAGAGGACTGAGGTGCAGATTACTGAGGTGCAGAGGACAAAGGTGCAGAGGACTGAGGTGCAGATTATTGAGGTGCAGAGGACAAAGGTGCAGAGGACTGAGGTGCAGATTATTGAGGTGCAGAGGACAAAGGTGCAGAGGACTGAGGTGCAGAGGACTGAGGTGCAGATTACTGAGGTGCAGAGGACAAAGGTGCAGAGGACTGAGGTGCAGATTATTGAGGTGCAGAGGACAAAGGTGCAGAGGACTGAGGTGCAGAGGACTGAGGTGCAGATTACTGAGGTGCAGATTACTGAGGTGCAGAAAGGCTCACCTTGTGAAGAGCCTGATCCCTGCTGTTAAAGCTGCCCTGAACAAAAGGTCTCGCTGAACAGGCCAGAGTGGGAGCTTCTGATTGTTGAATTTTCCCATGGGGCCTCTGATTGAGAGCTGCTTTTATTTGTCAAAATGTGCAGCAACACCAGGCTAGTAGGAGGGGCCCATAATTGGGACAGGCTTTTATCGGAAGTTTTACGATATATTCCTCCTTGGGAAAGGAAACGGTAAACGACCAATTTTGCTTTTGAGTGCACGTGTTGTATTTGAGATGCTTTCATCTGTTATCAATCTTGGGAAAAAAAAAATCAGCGTGCCTAAAAGCAGACATTCATACGTCTGTTCTGCGATCGTTCTACAATGATCCCTAATTTGAATATTATATTTGGAGCAGATAAAACACATTCCAAGAATCACGATCCCGCCCAGCAGATGTCGAAGCTTGTAACAGAAATGGACCTGGATTATTCACAAGCCTGACTGAAAAGACTAAACCAGCCGTGTGCTGATCAGTTCAGCCCTCTTAAATCCGCTGCTGCAGAATCATGAGACACAGCACCGAGGGAGGTGGGAGGGGAGGGGAAACGTGTTGATAAAGGCACCAAAATGAAACCCGTGTGCACATGCTAAATGGATTACTTCCCCTCAAATTGAGAGATCATTGTGTGTCAGGAAACTTGGACCCCCTGCTGGGTTTCAGGCCAGGGGGTGCATTGAGGGTTGGGGTGCGGGTGAGTGGTTGGGTTAACAGATCTGCAGACGGAGACAGAAGGAGCAGGCTCTGAGAGACTGCAGGATGGGAGAGCTAAAGGGAGCAACCTGACAGAAAAAAAAGAGGAGAAGCTCTTAGAGCCGGTGCTGATTGAAAAATCCACAGATCCCTCCCCTGCTGTGCGGGCGCAGCTGCAGTGCCGCATGCTAAAAGACTGGCGATGAATCGGGGTGGGATGGGGTGAGTTTAGGTTTCAAAGGGAATGTGAAACAAATATGTGTGTGTGTGTGTGTGTGTGTGTGTGTGTGTGTGTGTGTGTGTGTGGCTCACAGCAGCAGTTTAAAAGGAGTGCAGCAGAGAATGATTAAAAGTTTCAGATCACAAAAATCTGATTATCACACGTTGGAGTTAAATAATCCACAAGTATATCATAATTTTATGCACTTCTACTCTTTACCTTATTGACTATCTTCATGGTTAGACAAGTCCGATCTGTAAAGCGGGAAGGGCTCCTTTAAGTTTAATTCATTTTTGTCTATTAGATTTGATGTAAACAGTACTGCAGTTATTAAAGACTGGTAACAATCATTCCTAGGTTTAAGAGTACTGGGGTTAAGGTAAAGCAGTTTGTGCACCTCAACAAATCAAAAAGAGAGAAGGTGGTCGTTTGTCTTTCCGACACTTCCTTCCTGCTGAATCTGAAATCCTCAATCCTTACAGCAGGCCGCTGTGACTCAATCCACCGCCACTCTGCTCAGGTGATTGACAGCTGTGAGCAACATGGACACAATAGGCTCCTGATAAACTGAGCATGTCTTCAGGGGTCAAGGGGTCACATCGAAGGCTACCAGTGCGGACCAGGAGTGCAACATCAACGCTTAGCCCCAACACACACACACACACACACACACACACACACACACACACACACACACACACACACACACACACACACACACACACACACACACACACACACACACACACACACACACACACACACACACACACACACACACACACAGCCGTGCAGGATGACATGCTTCTCTTCCTCCCTGGAATGGCAGCAGACAGCGGTAAATTAAAAAGCTCTTTTCCTAATAATTAGCCCCTCGGTGGGGGCGACCTTTGTGCTTCCCTCAGCGGGAGAAGCACACAGGTAATTAATGCCCCCCCCCCCAACCCCACCCTCTCCTCCTCATCATGACACACACACACACCCACCCTGCCCCTGTGGGGCGAGGGCTACATGGGCCAACGAGTCCCCTCTGAAAATGATATCCTGTCCTCCATGCCCCCTCCAGGGCATCCCACCTGGGCATCCATGGGCAATGACAGTGAAACAGTGTGTTTGTGTGTTTGTGTGTGTGTGTGTGTGTGTGTGTGTGTGTGTGTGTGTGTGTGTGTGTGTGTGTGTGTGTGTGTGTGTGTGTGTGTGTGTGTGTGTGTGTGTGTGTGTGTGTGTGTGTGTGTCTTTGTTGGGATGTTTTTGTTGGAGGAAAACACAGGCATTACTTGCATGAGGGGGTTATTGTAGAAATAACTGTGGTTCAAAAAGGAGAACATAGTGTCGGCAACAACTGAGTGTGTTTCTGACAATGTGTGTGTTTTTGTTTGTGTCTGCTGTGGGCATCCATATGGTCTGAGTGTGCATACGGAATTTGTCTCTGCATGCTCGAGCAAATCTTTTCAAGCATGAGTCCATATGGGCTATTTGTGAGCCTATATGCTGTGTGTGTGTGTGTGTGTGTGTTTGTTAATGTAATGGTGGGTTTTAGCCTGTCAGAATAGCTGTGTAATGGTGCGTGTTCCCTTTTGATAAGTCTTACAGTTGTGACTGCGGCCCCCTTCTCTTATCTCCAGAGGACAATGTTGCACTCAGAGCAGCAGCTGCCACACACACACACACACACACACACACACACACACACACACACACACACACACACACACACACACACACACACACACACACACACACACACACACACACACACACACACACACACACACACACACTCCTGCTGCTGCTTCACAAACCCCTATTCATCTCCACACGCTCAAGTTCACACAGACATGCAGACACACACACACACCAGCACAGATAATCACAAGCACAGGAAAGTGTGCAGACGAGTACACACACAGCTCAAAGCAGCCAACACGAGCATGCGGTCATCATCAGAGAACACACACATCCTCTCAGTCTAAACAACTTTGTTCTTATCTCTCCAACTCTTTCTGACTGGAAATTACTGCGTCATTATCCGGCACTCACCTCCTTAAACGGTAATAATTGATAAAATGAGATTGATTAAGCATGCTATTAGTGCAGGATAATTGGCTTGATAATGAGCAGATTGCCTGCTAATTACTGAACAGATAATAAGACGGAAATTTGCCGCCGGGCAGAAACAGTCAAATGGCAGATATGCACTCTGTGAAAACGATCAAATACAGGAAAACGTGGCCAGATATCTGCTGAAGATTTCCTCTTCTCCTTCCAGGCCAGGCTCAGAACTCTCACTGCTGTTTTAATCAGTTAGCCACACTTTTTTTTAAAGATGCAAAGCAAACAGCAAGAATGAACTGCCAAACTGTGCAGTTAGCTTTGAGGAGGTACGAGCCTCCTGCATCTTACAGGTGAATGGAGCTCAACAGTGACCGCTCTGGTTCCAGGAGTAAATTTCCCCTCGTTCAAATCCCCCGTTGATATTTCACAAAATCCTTATATCAAGAGATTGAAGCATGTTACCATGACAACCAGCTAGCCCAATCCTACACATCCAACAATACATTGCAAATTATCCCTCTTCATTACATTCACTGCATCATTTCCGCTAACTAACTAGCTAGCCTGATAGCAAAACTATCCGCTCTCATGCGGGAAACATTGCCATGGTAACAGCGAGCTCCACCTATCAGCGACGTCGCTGTGACATCATCATGGGTAGTGTAGTTTTCTTTTGCCTGATGTTACGAATAAATCATTTTGTTCTTAAACGAGGCTGATATCAGACGAACTCATGTCTCCTACAGGAGCATAAACCATCGTTTTACACTCAGGTAGCTCGTGGTCAGTCTACCTGTGATGGTTATGACATCATGGCTAATAATCAAATCCGCTATGGAGAGAATGAATGGGATCTTTACTTCCAGATCCACACAGTTGAGCCCTATGGGGAGCCTCTACAGTGCAGTATTGTTCCTTGAGTATGCTGCACAGATTTTAAAGCGGAATGTGTGGTGCGTGAAATTGAGCTAAACAAACAAAACGATCCTGTTTCGTCCTGACTGCATGTTTACCTCACACAGCTTCCAATGAAAGAAATAATGACTGTTGCTAATGAGTGTACAATTTGAACAATTTGCAAGCACAGAAATGCAAACAGTGTGAGCAATCAGAGAGTTATCGCTGACAAACTGCAGATAGATTTACTCTTGGTAGCTCATGTGTGTTCAAAGTGTTGCTTGTTTGATTAACTGAATGTGCAAACTTCATTTTAGAGACAGAAAAATGCAATTTGCACCTTTCCAACGAGCCCCAGAGATGTTAAATTCTGCCTCATTGTATCTTCAAACCACATGCTATATCGTTGACTAACTGAGCCTGTGAGATTAAAGCTGGCTTTGTGATGCTAATGTTTGATTCTTTTCCTTCCCTTTGCCCCCATCAGATACGAGAGAGGATGTGGAAATATGGGGAGAGAGTGTGGGTGTTATGCAGCAAAGGGACGAGGGCCGGAGTCAGACCCGGGGGCGGCTGCATGGAGGACTGGGCCTAACGCTAACCAGTGAGCAAAACCAGCACCACACAGCAGTATTAATGTGTGAACCGAGAAGATCAATTCATTCCCAAACACTGAAGTCTGAATGTGTTGAACAGTTTTGGTGGCATCAAATAGTAACTGCAGGCCTTTCCTGATTTGACGAGATGATGCTTACGCAGCTCATGTTATTATTTGTCTCCATTCCCTTTCTCTTGTCCGTCCTCATCCCGTCCATTTGGAGGCGTTTTTCTTTTTTTTAAGGATCCGTGTCAATACAGAGGCCATCAATGGCCTTCTGTCCTGATGCCTGGGCCTCTGTTTGCCTTAGGGCTTCCCCCTCGCTCCGAGCAGCCTCCCTTTGTGTGGGAGAATCACATGGAAAGAAAGCAAAGATGACAGAGTTGGGGAGTGGGGGGTGGGTTGTGGAGGGGGGGAGTGAACAGACAGGGAGTTTTGGTAAACAGAAGCCTGTCACAGCTCAGCGGGAGGTGCTGCAGCCTCTGCCTCCTCTGCTGCCGCTGTGGAGAGTTTTAATCGCCGGGGCGTCTTAAAGACCCAATTAGACAAAAGGAGGGGTTTTGTGTCGTCTCTGCAGTGCGGGCTGGACATGGACAAACAACAGTGTGAGAACTGAGGGATGTTTGGTGTGACTGAGAGGGGGTCTGTTATGGTCAAGAGCTGTCTGATTAATGCCTCCTTCTGTACTGTACTGACAGATGGGCTGGAGAGGCTGCTGAGGGGGAGTCAAGTTCAGGAGTCACCTATAGAAAGCTTGTGAATATTTCAGGCTTGACGGCATGTCATGCTCTGTTTTGGTGTCAGGTTGGCAGCAGGGAAAGGCATGTGAACTCACACAGCCTTCCTTTAACTTTATTAGCCACGGCGCAGGAAGCATAGGGTACATATAGAAGCTTTTATTTCCAGGTCTGTCCATCTTAAAGCCGATAATATGAGGCTGCTAAGAGCTCGTCAGTGCATACAGCACGAGGAAGAGTGTGTCAGATGTCCTAGTCTGGATTCCAGGCGTGTTTCCAGACATCAGGCCACTGTGGTCTCCGCTGTCATTAACCTACATCGCTCTAAATTACCTCCTATTCCCAACGAGGGGAGATCGAGAAGTGAGAGGGGGAGCAGGAAGAAGAAAGAAAGAATGAAAGAAAGGGAAGAAAGAAGGAAACAGAGGACAAAGGAGTAGGGGAGAAGAAGAAGTAATGTTGGCATGAAATTCAGGAGAAAGAAGGCAGGAGAAAGGAGGCCGGGATAGATGAGGACAGTGATGGAAGCTGACAAGAGAGGAAAAAAAAGAGGAATGAATGAGCGAGGTAAGGCCTAAACCATTAGGAAATGAAAACCCAGCATAAAACTTTGTCATATTTTGTCACCGGATCCTGCATTAAAAGTGAAAAGTGTGATTTATTAGTGTTTTGTTTTCAGCGTGAAGATGTAATTCATGGCACTGTAAATACTGGCGCTGCCTGTGCGTGTCATTTTGATGACATTTGGGAGTCCTGGCTTTTAATTAAAATGCCGGAGAGGGAGACGGAGACGGAGACGGAGACAGTGTGTCCTTGTGTGTGTTTCCTTCTCCATACGTGAGAATATTTCCATGAGCGTTGTGTTTTTATCAAGTGTAATTAATGTGCTGTTCTATTGGCTGCCGTGCTCAAGCTGTGCACAGCTTTCACCACCGTGGTCGCGCACACACACACACACACACACACACACACACACACACACACACACACAATGCAAAGACAGAATGAATGACGGAGCGATGGAGTTGACTAGACTGCAAAGAAAAACACACTCACACACTCCACTGCCTCGATTACCGAGCAGAAAAGAAAAAAAGCGATTATTGAATTCCAAGACAATTGCAACGGCGGCAAAGCGTAATAAGTAATGAGCGTGTTGTGCGAATGGATTATGGCGGAGAAATGGGCATGAAATTGAAAAACAACAGTTATCAGAGAACGTGAAAAAGATTAGACAAAAGGCAGCTTGTTAAGAAGGCGAAGGGAGGTGGAGATAGTTGAGGCGCGGAGGGACGTGATTGGCAGCAATTGACAGGGTGACTGATGGGTAATGGATGGCTTCATACACCTGAAGCCTCGGGCGAGGGGGCGGGGACAAGAGGGCAGCTCAGGTGTCACGGTGAAGTGGGAGAGGAAGATCTCAAGTAATGATATGAGTAACACAGATGCTGACCACACATGAGGGGTCACAAATGCTTGCACACTCCCACCTAGTCATGCATGTCCATACACACACGCACACACACGCACACAAACACACAAGATTTATTTTTGGGGCTTTTTGTGCCTTTAATGGAGAGATAGGACAGTGGATAGAGTCGGAAATCAGGGAGAGAGAGAGAGAGTGGGGAATGACATGCGGGAAAGGAGCCACCAGCGCCCCGCTGACAATGATTTTTTGGATGGTATTCTGTGCCCCTGTTGTAGAGATAGAAGAGAGAGAAATAAAAACACTAATTATCATCATTCTATCCTGTTGTGAGTCTGTTTCTTCCTCAGGAGTTTCCTGAAATCCGTGTTACCCTCTTTCCTCCTCGGATCCTCTCACCTTCCCTCATTTAGGGTCACAACCTTCAAAGTGACACTGGGACCATGGTCATCAAACTGTATGTGATATGATAAGAAACGACTGTCAGTTTGACCTACATGCTTTCATGCATGCTTGAAGTTGCACAGACAAAAAAAAGTCTTTGATGTGCATGATTGGAACGGCTGGTGTAATCGTGTTGACTGGTTCTGATTGGTCCGTCACGGTTAGAACCAGCTTTCCCAAACGTCACATTTCTGCAGGAGACTTTGCTGAACACAGAGGCAGAGC
Organism: Labrus bergylta; assembly: GCF_963930695.1. Classification (NCBI taxonomy): domain Eukaryota; kingdom Metazoa; phylum Chordata; class Actinopteri; order Labriformes; family Labridae; genus Labrus; species Labrus bergylta. Next base: position 9,355,513 of record NC_089205.1, on the reverse strand, counting down.
AGAAATGTATGAACGGCTGGAGGCTGAAGCGTTGTTTGTTTGTTGTATCAGACCATTTGCTGTTTCTATCGCAGCTGTTTGTCATTCAAAGTTCAACGATTTTCTTTCTTTGTATTTTGCATGTTAGTTATCGAAGTTTAAAACACAGAACTTAAACAATATCAAAGACAACAATGACAATGTAATTCATGTAAATGTTTTATTGGTTTTCTAACATTTTGTTCGTTCTTACTTTTGGTAAGAGTGTAAAACCGTTTTGAGTGCTAGTATGATTGGCATAGTTCCTCGTGCATGACTGGTATTGTAGTTAACTCCTGTCTGATTACATTTGGAAAAAAGAAACCTGATCCTGTTTGAAATGATGAACAGATTAGTCATTTTGTTCACGTACAAAATTAAGCTTCTTGTATCAGTTAGATATTTGCTAATCTGGTAGCTCTGTCAGTTAAAGTGGGGTACACATTACAAGATAAACGGGAAGATGTTGGGCCTGATTCCGCCTACATGACCAAAGTCAGTCCGACCCGATTATCTGATGGGTCCAAAGTTTATCTTTCCAGATGTTCCTATGGTGAGAGGCATGTTACAAACTGCTTGGAAGACTCTAAAACATTGATTAGTTATTAAAACAAAACTAGAAATGTAACATAATCATTAGAGGGGTTGCATAGTGGTGCAGTGGTTAGGTCTGTCACCTCACAGTGAGGAGGTTCCTTGTTCGAATCCCCGTCTGACAGGAGCCTCTCTGTGTGGAGTTTGCATGTTCTCACTGTGCATGTGTGGGTTCTCTACGGGTACTCCAGCTTCCTCCCACAGTCCAAAGACATGCTCGTTAGGTTAGCTGCTGACTCTAAATTGTCCATAGGTGTGAATGTGAGTGTAGCTGGTTGTCTGTCTCTATATGTCAGCCCTGTGATTGGCTGGTGAACAGGTCAGGGTGTAGCCCCGCCTCTCGTACAATGATGGCTCAAACAGGAAAAAGCGGTATAGATAATGGAGGGACAAAAATGTTTGGGTGTTTTTCAAACAATGGTGGAAAAACATGAAGATCTGCTCAGATTGCCCGGCTTTGGAAGGAAGGTGGAAACATGCAGAAAGAATAGTTTGAAAACAGATGTGATGACTTTAGTTACTGTCGGACAAGCTTGTCTTTTTCCGTGCTGCCAGTTTGCACTGCAGTGGGATACGAGTTAAAACTAAATGGATATAAACAGATATCAGAATGTGATCCATGCTGCATGAAGTGAACATGACGGCCTGCAGTGGGAACACGATGCTGGTGCACATTTCAAAACACATTGGAAGGATTCTCCGACATACTGCACGGAGACATAACACACATTTACACATGAAAAAAAAAAAAAGAGCCAAACAGATCCAGTTTCAAAACCTGATGCTTAAACAGATTTATACAAGATTCACGTTCTGCTTCTCACCACCTGTTTGGGTGTCTGTGTTTGCTGTTGGACTTATTGCACCATGCTGCCATGAGTGGTGAATCACATCTCCGTCAGAGCTTCAAGAGCCCTCAAAGCAAGCAAACATCCCTCCGGAGGATAACTCATCTCCTAACATCTCTGTACGTACAAACAACATCCTTCAAAACAACTTTTCATCCTCATCTTTCCCTTCTTCCTCTTTATTTTCCCATCCTCTCTCTCTCTCTCTCTGGCTTCTTACTTTTACTCAGGGATGCAAATAAAAATAAAAAAACAGCCCAGTTTCCGTCACCAGTTCTAACGTTACACTGATGTTCTTTTTAAACCTTCCCTTCTGGCGTTTTGTTCCAGGCAAGCGAAAAACTCGGCAGGACAACTTTTCCCACTCATGCTCAGTAGTTAGCTCATGTTGACAGGGTGTTGGGGTAACCTAATTTGTGTGGGGTTTGTATTCCTACTAAGTCTAGGGGGCTGGATGTGGGTTTGTGCAAAGGTTCAACTTGAGGTAAAATAAGATATATAAGACAGAAAAACAAATGAAAAACCTTCACAAAAGTCAGAACCTCTGTTGGATTGCAGCCCTGTATCACCCTCAGCGAGCTTTAACGAGGAACAGGCCGCTGAATATAAGAACACGGGTGCCAGTGTCTCACTATTACTCATGTATCACACAGCATATGTGCAGAGGAGGGCAATATCAGCACCCTGGTGAACAAAAACATGAACCTGGTTGACAGGAATTTCAAACAAGGTCAGACACCACAGAGAACCCGCAGTGTCCCGAATCAGTCACATAAATGAATTTGTAAGATATTTGGCACACAGGTGGAGGTATGTGTGCGACGGGGTATTACAAGCTGTTATTTGGACTGGTCTTTCAAAAGAGGGGGTCATTGGAGTCGACAGTCCACGAGGAAATGAAGAGGTGTGCAGGAGGGATTTCTCCTTGATAGGTGACTGTTAGGCAAACATAACTGCTGTAAAAGCGCTCATAAATCATAAGTACAGGGAAAGGCCTTGGCAGTGCAGTGTACACACTTCACAGCCTCAATGGGCCTCACCTGGAGCCTAAGTATAGGGTGATGAGGACAAATGTGATGGGACAGACAGATAGAGACATGGGGGAAAGAAAATGAATAGGTAACAAGAAGACAAGCTGGGGCAGTGTGGAGCATGAACAAGTTTATAAGACAAGACACGAGAGAGAAGAACAAAAAACAACAGACAGCTGCCTTGATTGAGGAATGTGGTAGACGCAGGATGAGGGAGAATTAAAAGGAGTGAGAGGACAGCAGAGGGAGAAAGGGGAGGGAGTGATTGATGAAGACCCTGAGTCACAGGTCCTTGGAGGAGAACGGGACACCTCACTTCATCACAGTCACACGCACGCACACACCTCTTTGTCAGTGCAGAACTCATGAGAACAGCCTCGACAGACTTTGATCCTGCACACACCTCAAAAAACACTCCAAAGAAATCCATAACTTTATGTTCCTATCATCCCACTGACCCCTGGCTAACCCCTAACCACACAAACGTAGCCTCTAGAAGCTGCAGGCACTGTCAAAACTTTGGCATTGCTGTAATATACCATGCAGAGGTCTCACTTTGTAGCTCTGATTAAACATTTCAAATGTCTAAAAAGAAAGGAGCATCAAGGAACCTAAATCGTATTCTTACCACAGACTGTATGAAACATGGATGTCTCAAACTAACTTTGAGTAAACTTAACAACAGGCAAAGAGAAGGACCAGAGAAGGTAGGCGGTTTTAAGGCACCCCCACACGGCCGTTATGGATGCCCCTCGGTTTGTCAGATATGAGAGCAGTTATCAGGTCAAACCAACAGGTGTTGTAGTGATGGAATCGGGCAAGAGAAGTGGTTCAGATAGAAGTGATTGTACCCGACCTAAAAAGCCTCTGCATGTTTCTAATAAGCTCCACGAGCAGAATCGTGCTCAAACTAGGATCAATATTGGAGATGCTTTTGAAAAATGGAGAGAGGTTAGAACACAGAAAGGTTTACAGACCGATGCAGAGCTGGATAAACACTGAAGCTTCAGTGTCCACCACATGGTGACCTGTGTGAGCATCGCCTCTAGAGAGGAGGGGGCGGGGGGAGACAGCTCTCTACAATGTTTTGAATTTAGACTGCAGTACCCATTTTAAACATTAGGTGTCAGAGTTACATATTGCTCCTTTAAAGCTGGGAAAACACTACAAGATAATGAGGCCAATTTTGGGCCCGATTCTCCCCTACTGACAAAATAAAGCTAAGTCCTCATTTTCACCTGTCGCTGTGTCACTATAGTTACCAGAAACAAGCATGTAGCTCTTTAAAAGTTGTTTCATAGATGACTGATGAGGTTGTGTTTATGCTGCTTATGATAAAAATTCATCCTGCATCACCCACTCAAACACACACACTCACGAGCACTCCTGCATTTGGAGGCAGCTAACCAGTCGAAGGCGAGATCAAACCGCATTAGACATGTTAGTATTTGATATTTGGTGAAGCAGGCCCACTGGTGGACGAGCCCACAGGGAAATCCCTGCTTGGGTTCTTGTTTGGTGCTAACACTGATGACTGCAGACAGCAATGATTAAACATAAAACCCCTCTCTGCTTTGCAAAGGAAGGTCAAGTGACCAAGTTGAAAGTGGTTTGGCTGTTCTATATTTGTGTTACTTTTAGTACATGTTTACACTCACTGGGAAAATCTAGCTGCTGTGGCTGCTGCTGGATTGATTTGCCTCCGAGACAGGGACAGCGCTTCAGTCTGTAGACACAAACACGCACACAAATACATTGTTTGCTGATGCTTCACATCAAACGGCGTCTGCAGACAGGTAATGCGTGTGTGCGAAAAACACTAAAAAGGAGAGCGAGAGCACGAAGGAGAGAAAGCACGGTAGGTAAACAGCATGTGGGCTTTGATGTCGTTTGATGTCTGATGCTTATTGCCTCTTTCTCTTTATTAGACGAGAGCGGGATGAGGCAGAGGCAGGAAAGGGAATGAAGAGACAGACAACATGAAAGCATCATTAGACAGCGGTGCATTTAACCTCTCACAAAAGGCATATACACAAACAGGAATCAATGCCAGCTGATGTGAATGCCACACACTACCTTGCTGTTGGTAATGAAAAGGATGCCTCCTCTATCCGCTCACAAGCCGTCTCCTTCTGTCACTCGGAATCGGATAATGTGCCATGGGTTTGTTTAAAGTGCATTTAACATTTTCATTTCCTGAAATAGTAACAAAGCTAAACGTATATTGAATATGTGGCTGCAGGAGCCGGGTTCAAACCCCGACCTTCTGGTTAAGAGACGACAGACTCTACCACTGAGAATGGGGGTTCCGCTCAGTGAGGAAACTTCACCTTGCTGTGATAACCTTGCAATGTGAAGCTACGAGCTAACTAAAGAGTGCTAACTTTAGCATGCTTACACAACAACACAGGATTGCAGCTCGAGCAAAGAACAAGTTTGTCCGCCGCATTTTCCTCCTTTATGCAAACGAGAGGGGAGGGGGGTTGGCGGTGTGTTGCCGGAGGAGAGCGGAGGCTTCAGTATGGAGGAGGTGTGGCCAAACTGCAGTTTGTTTTGATTTCATGCTGGTGCATTCTTCATTTAAGAGCAGTCAAAAAAAACATCATCACCAATTCTTCCTGCCTGCTGCCCGCTGTGTCATCTGTTAATGTCTGTTGTGCTGTCATATTCATATTGTTTCTCTCCACATATTGCAGGAACAAAACTGTTAAATCTGTATGTCTTCATTTGTGGGGTCTCTCACATTTTCAACATCTGTTCAGAAGATGTTGAAGATTCATGCAAAGCGTCGCTTTTTGAGTGTAATTTGTGTCTACTATGTGCTTTACAGTAACAAAAGATAAATTATGATTAAATGTTGTTATCGTAAAATCAATTAGGCACGTTCTTTCTGCTCTCTACCTTCCTGCTCATGGTTTTATATGTGGACAAAAAAAGTGACTAAGGACACATCACACTTATTATTTTCTCCTCATTTTGTTAGCACTGCAAAAGTATCAGAACAAATTCCCCCCCTGAAATCAGCAGGATGACAGTTAAAAAGCCACCTGACACCTCCCTCTCCTCACACTCACACACTTCCTCCCCCTCCTCCATGCGCACACATACACACACACACACACACACATATGCACACAGTGACCCTTTGATCCCCGAGTCAATCCATCTGTTAGCAGACCCAGTTGACCTCCACCTGACTGTTGATGCATATACAAGCTCTGAGAGCCACCGACTGTGCCCTCTTCCACCTTCACACACACACACACACACACACACACACACACACACGACCATCGTATGTTATATTGGTACAGTGTGGGATTAGACGGGTGTTAGTGATGTAAAACATTCAATGCCGTCATTCTAATTTAAGGGACCTTGGAGCTGGACAGTAATCCTCTATAGGGGTTTCTACTCAAGACTATAATCTCTAAGCTCGCCGAGGTTCTGGCTAAACTGACTGAATCGTACTGTATGGAGAATCTGCTGGTTGGAAGTGCATTTAAGTGTCATAGTTGTCCTGAAACAGGGGTCAAGACTACAATTAGAGTAGGGGGACTCGGCTTGCATGCACAGTTGCATAATGGAAAACAAATTTAAGTAACCCCTTAAAGGCTCCTGTGAGGAGTTTTTACCGGTTAGGAAACAGACTGAAATGAATACTGATGCCTCCATATGACCTACACAAGCAAACGAGGCCATCAGAATCAAGATTGTTAATGTCTATATTCTGATTATTAATGCCTGAAGCTGCTGCAGCGAGGTAGGTGTCAGACTAATTCACAAGCAGTCGCGTTGTAGCAGGTTATCAGGAGGCTTAAGGCTCGCCTCAGCTGCAGCTGTTTGCATGTCGTTAGGTTGACCCAAAGTTTGATAGAGTCAGCATTTTCAATACGGCAGCCACCATGGATAGGCTTCATAACAACCATTCAGAAACCAGTAGGTGACATCACTCAGACCTTGTTCATATTTATATACTGTACAGTTTTCGATCTGAGTCCTCAACATATTCAATCTGACCAGAGCAGAACATCAGGCTGCTGACATCCCACAAACCAGAAAGGCAAATTTAACATTAACCTCTCACATATTATGGAATCAAAAACAAATTAGCAACAGCTAACATACCTGCTGCTGACTATGTTTGTAATTTAAGCAAAGAGAGAGACGGCTCGCACACTGCAGGGGTGATGCTTTCAAACACACCTGCTTTTCATCATACACTGAGTCTCTTTGCTTTAGTGACTTTTTGCTCCACTCTGCATCGGTCCTATTTGGTTTGGATGTGCGTGTTTTCTCGATTGTTGTACAGTTTACGTTTGTTATCTTAACATAAATTCACATTCACACTTTTCACCGAAGAGGCTACAAATAAGAGCACAGTTCAGACGAACACCAAGTGGTTCAATGTTTACAAAAAGCCGTCCAGATATGACCTGCAGATCTGTTTTACTGAGAGACTGCCAGGCCCTGCAGATGGATGCTGGGTAATACTGTAGTAGATGGTAAATATGCAGCATGAAAAAATTGCTAAATTTGAAGGTTACGTTTGACAATTAATCGGTCAGAAAAAAGGTGCTGGCACTTGTCTTTCCCAGAAGAACTTGACTGCAAAAATTATTCGGAGACTGCAGGCATTGCTCGGTTAGAGAAAACATTTGTTTCGTATTTCCACTTTTTGAATTATTCATAATCTACATTTAAGACATGCAATTTCAAAGGAAATTCAAGTTTTACCCATAAACTCAGATTGATATTCAATTAGGTAAATTTTGATTTAAAAAACAAAAACAAATCAAGTCACAAAATCTGGTTACTTTAAATTGGCCCGCTTGAAAACCACAAAAAAGAAAATACGAGACCAGCCCAGGTCAACTTTTTATGAGCAAACTGAGTTTTAACAAGTTATTTTGAAACACAATCCAAAAGAGGAATTCAGATCAATCGTTTTCAAAAGTTAAAGGAGCAATATATAACTCTGACACCTAGTGTTTAAAATGGGTACTGCAGTCCAAATTCAAAACATTGCAGAGAGCTGTCTCCTCCCACCCCCATTCTCTCTAGAGTCGATGCTCACACAGGTTGCCATGTGGTGGTCACTGAAGCTTCAGTGTTTATCCAGCTCTGCATCGGTCTGTAAACCTTTCTGCGTTCTAACCTCTCTCCATTTTTCAAAATCATCTCCAATATTGATCCTAGTTTGAGCACGTTTCTGCTCGTGGAGCTTATTAGAAACATGCAGAGGCTTTTTAGGTCGGGTACAATCACTTCTATCTGAACCAGTTCTCTTGCCCGCTTCCATCACTACAACACCTGTTGACCTGATAACTGCTCTCATATCTGGCAAACTAAGGGGCCTCCAAAACGGTTGTGTGGGGGTCTCTTAAAACCGTCTACCTTCTCTGGTCCAAACAAATCCAGAGCATTCAGGACCAGAATCTAAAGTTAGAAGGAGGCTGCTGCATTGTTGTCAGAGAAGCCAGCACTTCAACATAGCATGTTTCCTTAATGTCTGATCATATAGTAAGCTCATTTTATGGTTTATTTCCATGCAGATGCACATTAACTACCTCCCAGCGCCTCACTTCTGCACACACACAAACACACTTCCTGACAGCCCTCCTGAGGTCTGCAAACTCTTCTCCTTATCAGCAGCAGATTATCAGTGCCGACTGTATTGTTGCGATGGGCGCACCATTGCAGGCCTAATAGGCTGCCTAAGTGATTTTGTCTTTGTCCTTTTGTGTCCTTGCCTTTCAATCAACCCCCGCTGATTGCAATCTAGCCAACCAGGTGAGTGGATTCGTCAGGAGAGTGACAATTGGCTGCAGTGATGGGGCAGATCCTTTATCTCATGAGGGACTTCCTGGATTAATTGAGACCAGTTAGGTGGAAAAGGGAAGCGGAAACCTTTCAGGGAAGTGAAGAAGAAGATCCCAGCGTTGAGGAGTGCTGACACAAGAGTGTTTGTTTTATTCAATGGAGGAACAAGATCTCATGTTTTAGCAGTTCTCAGAGACGAGTCCTTGAAGGGTTCAAGGACAGGGGATAGATAACGTTTTTAAATTGATTTATTGCTATAACCACTGGTTACCAACACACGCTTCATTTTCCAAGCCAATTTGGTGTCCCTTATATCTCTGAAGACATAAATCTACAAAAAATGGTGAAACATAAAACAGGGCTGGAGGTTAACCCATAGCGCCCTATTCTCTACCTTTACTGGAGATGACAAAGTGCACATCCTGGCCGGGGAGGACCGTTGGTTTGAAAGGGGTGTTAAAGAAGCCATCTGTGTTAAGGTGGAAAAACCATCCCTTAACCATCTCTCACCAACTTACAATGCTGTTTTGAATTCTCTCCCAATACAACTGAAGCCCCTTTCCCACCGTGGAACATGTGACTCCAACGACCAGTAGTCGACTGGGGTTGGTTAAGACTCGAGGAGAAACTAGGTCAGTGAGTCAGCGAACGGCTCTTACTGTATATGAGTCATCCTAGAACATTACCATGCTAATGATACACAGAGGCTTACATTTCTAGCTCCGTCCACCAGTTAGTTACAATGACTTGTTTTGTTTATTTGCAGTTTTATTTTGGTGCCTTGGTCTGCATGTGCACTGTAGCATCTGAGTCCTCGGCCTCCTTGTGCCTCAGCTGCCACTATGAAAAAAGTCAGACGGGGGCAAACAGGTAGCGACGGAGCCGGACACATCGAAAAAACTAGGGAGAGACCGACTATCTCCTTGGTGCGTCAGGATCTTTAGCCAGATAGTTTAGAAATGAAGACGCCTTCCGGAGGAGGAGGGGTGAAATTTCTTGAAAGATCTTCAACCTGTCCAGTTGTCTTTGGATAAAGCTTTGAATTTACCATGACCTCGATGACTGAGAACCTTCATAGTCATAAAACATATGCTTTAATTTGAGAAAAAGGAAAAGAAAATGTTTCTTTAGCAGCAGGGCGCTGTTGCTAAGAACGTTTGAGCTCTGTACAAGTCTGTTGGAGCGTTTGGTCTTTTCTCTGATTTGTGGATATTAAGTAAACAGAGTGCATAAAGGATCGTCCTTTAATGGATGTGAGTTACTATAATTTAATAATAAATCAAAAACAATCAATGGGAGTCCATCGAGGTTAACTCTTCAAAAGGTGGCCTATAAAGGCTAATTGAAGATCTGTAACATAAAAATGTCAGATGCCGGTCACATGATGTGTGTGTGTGTGTGTGAGGGGAGGGTCAGGCTGTCGAGGAAGAGTAAAGGCTTTATATGTGTGTGTGTGTGTGTGTGTGTGTGTGTGTGTGTGTGTGTGTGTGTGTGTGTGTGTGTGTGTGTGTGTGTGTGTGTGTGTGTGTGTGTGTAGACCTATAGAGACAGCAGCAGTGGTGGGGAGTGTGTTCTGAAATAGCGTGCAGAAAAGTCATTTCTAAACTCTGCTATCCCCTATGTGGCCTGTTAGCCCCGAGGCTCAGCATGGCCTGGCATTAACACACTGTTCAGCACGTTCTCTGGGACAGCAAGGTACAGAAATACACACACACACACACACACACACACACACACACACACACACACACACACACACACACACACACACACACACACACACACACACACACACACACAAGGGATACATGCCACAGTCGATCTATCAAGGGAAATAAAAGCTTCCTCGTCTGCACATTCAAGGATGCTAGCTTAGCTACATCCGGGGAAATAAGCCGATGCACATCTGCTGACATGCACAGACAATTAGAAGACACAAAGTCTAAACAGACAAACCAAAAGCAGAGGGTAAAGAGGGAGGATAACAGCCTGAAGTGGATGAAGGAGAAAAGAGATCACATTGTGGTTTCCACTGTTCCTCCCCCGTCTGTCATTCTTGACTCATGACAAATGAGATGTCACAGGCCACAAGTAAGCACATGCAGGCTTCCCCTGCAGAGTCCCAAACGTCTCCTTATGTCTTTCTTTTTTCCTCTCATGTTCATGTCATCTGTCTCTGCTTCTGTTTTTGTTTTGGTGTGCTCTCCTGATGTCGCTGACCCTCGCTAAACCCTATAAAACCTTTTATACATCACCGGCACGCTCTCTCATGCACCGTTAAATTAACTTTCCTCCGACATTGATCCAATGTCTCCTTAGCATTCCCACAGCCTGCGTTTAATCCCTGGCTGGCTTTACGGGGCCCTTCTGCTCGGCCTCTCGTTACACCCTGTGCCCTGTATTGTGATCCGGCTCAAAAGTTTAAAGACAGGCCAGGATCCGGTACTGCTCTGCTGCTTTTCATAGACAAATCAGCTGTGGATTAACGCTGCATGTTTAGGTTATTGCCATGGTTACAAACGATTCATATAAGTTCTGTTGCCTGAGTTAACCTCGCTGTGCGGTGCATGCTTTTTAAAAGTAAACGTCACTCTTGACTCACAATCAATGGTGTGTGACAGTCACGATTCTCCATTTTTAGGCAGACAGTGGCACCCCGACTCCTCCGCTGCCGGCCTCTGTCTCCTTCGCTCCCTGGCTCATCCCCAAGCAGACGCACAGTTCTGACCTCTCAGCAATAAAAAAGCCTTGCTGAAATCTGTCCATGACTCTGTGACTGAAGGTTTATGTGGCCAGGTTGAGGCACAAAAGTTTGTAGCCAAGACTGAAGATATGTGCACAAAGGAAGGATGATTATATGTCACAGTGGAGTCTTAAAATGTACTTTTATTTAGTAAGTTATCAAAGTTTAACTTCTCTATTTAAACAGGAAACATTCATAAAACGGGTCAGTCAGGCTTCTGATGTAAAACAGGGACATCCTGCTCTGATAACATTTACTGCATCTATAAGAAATGTTTGTTACTTTGTCCTGTAAAAGTAACTTCATAAAGTTTGACTGCACCGACTGAGGATCTAGACATGTAGACAGTCAGTGCTCACCTTTGAGGGAGCAGAGAGCCAAAGAAACTACAATGAAGGTAGCTAGCTTCAAGCTGGTTCTGATGTTATCATGCCAATAAACTGTGTTTATTTATCAGCATGTCATCAGGAGCAAAGATACGAGTAGGAAGGAGTGCAGCCTCCTGCCTCCTAATCGGATGAGCAGGCTGTTATCATCTAATTGTGAAGTTAAAAGGGACTCATATTTACATGAACACAGGTGTTAATCCATCTTTATCTCAAACTTTAAATCAAAAGATTAAACAACTTCTTCTGACCTTCTTTACAAAGTGCTGCGGGACATTTTTAGAATTTAATCAAAGCTTGAAACTTTTCTCTGTTGTGAAACTTCTTCATGCATACTTTAGCTCATTTAAAAAAAATTAGGTGACCTCAACCAGTGGAGTTTAACTTAAAGGAGCAATATGTAACTCTGACACCTAGTGTTTAAAATAGGTACTGCAGTCTAAATTCAAAACATTGTAGAGAGCTCACACAGGTTGCCATGTGGTGGACGCTGAAGCTTCAGTGTTTAGCCAGCTCTGCATCGGTCTGTAAACCTTTCAGGGTCTTAACATTTGGTGGTTTACAAAAAGTTTGACCATGACACTTTATTGGTGAATTACAAACATGTCCTCCAGAGACCAGAGAAACTCTTTATCTATTTACTTATTCACTCAACCTGGCAACCGTGAAAGTCCTCTTTAAAATACTTTGTAACTGACAGATCTGAATGAGCAAGATTTACCCGGTAATCATGATTTTTAAACTCTCCGTAAAGAGGGAGCACCTGTGCTCTATGTAAGAAACTTCCTCGACACAGATAATTTTTTTCTGTGATGCACCAAACACTGCTAATTGCCAGAAAAGCCTGCTTCAAATCCTTTCATAGAATCATGGCTGCCAGACAAAGCAGCTTAGCATTACACCTGATTCATGGCGAGAACAATAGAACAAAATGTGCTCTCACTGTGCCAGATTAGCAACGGGAGAGACAAAAGCAGCCGGGCTGGCCGACGCCAGCTTCAGCACACCTGGTCCTCGCGACCTCTCACCTCGGCTTCAGACATCATAGCCAGAGCCAGGGAAACAGGAAGTGCACAAATTACGACTGGCAGGAGGAGGACGATCCGAGGCAGGGTGCTGCAACGGCCGACTGCTGAGAAGGAAGGAGCGGGCGGCAGAGCTGAGGTCTCATCTCGTGCAAACAAGAGTACAAAGCATAAAGAAGAAAAATAGCACAAACGATGTCAACCATATCCGCACGCACATGCAGTATTTTTTATTTTTGAAAAAGAATGACCTATTTCTGGAAACGTACACACACTGTGTCGGTGTATCGGGACAACAAAAACAAGCTGTGATGAGCAAACGAGCGCTACAACACTTAAATTTCAATGCATTTAAAATATGTTGGAAATCCTCCCTGAGCGCTAAACCAACATGTGCTGCGGCTAAGGCAAACATGCATCTCTCACACAAAAACATGCACACACACACACACACACACAAGGAGCAGCCCTGATTTATCACTGGTTGAGTCAATATAGAGACGCATGACAGGAGCCGGTGAGAAGAGAGAAGGATGGAGGGATAACAGGTGGAGGAACGCTCCCTCTGGCTACGTTCAACACACAGAAAATGCCCTCGGTAAACAGTGGCATCATGCCAAGGCACGGACATGAGCATGTGCATGAACACACACACACGTCTCTATGAGCACGCTTGTTTAGCATAGCCAGGATACACACACACACGCACGCACGCACGCACGCACGCACGCACGCACGCACACACAGAGCCCACTGTAAAGCTGTCATATGCTGGGTTCTGCCGCAGTGCTGAACCCAGCAGTCCTCTCTTCTTTGGGCCCATCTGTCATTCTCACGTCTCTCTCTCTCTCTCTGTCTCCTCTCCTCTCTGCTCTCTTGTTCTACCTTTCAACCTCTCTCACACCCCCCCCCCCCCCCTCCTGTCCTCGTCTCCATCATCGTCTCTTTTCATGCCGAAGAAAAGAATCCAAACTTCTGATAAAGGAGATGTGAGAAAGGAGGAAGAGCGGGGCGATAGAGTCTCAGAGTGCATGTCAAACACAGATTTAGAGCTAGTGTTGGAAAGAACCCCAAAAATCTGACACATCTGACACACTCATACACACCCACTGGGAATGCTGAGCATGTGAGGAACAAACTGCATTTTAACCTGCAGCGCTGCAACCCTCCCTTTGATTGTGGTCATTAAAGTATGATGAGAACTACGAGGCCCTCTTGATTTTCTGATGATGAAACTTCTGTAGGTGTTGATCCTCACACTGGTTTGCTGCTGAATCTAGCAGAGATGATCCTTTGAACAACACGTGCAAGAATTCTCAGGAAACATCCAAACAGTGATGGAGAATACTGTAATAGAAAGATCAGATGTGTTTCCATGTCTGAGGACTTGATTCCTCTGTTCCTAAAATGTTTGTCAAAGTAAAATTGAAGAATACAGCAAGGGGAGAACTTTGTCTGAAACCTAACCCCCACACTTCCTGAAATGTAACACCCCTCTTAGAAGTGAGCAGAAAAATGTTCTTTCCTCACCTTTCAAGGATGTTTTGCCCTTTTTAAAGAGAGAAATACTAGAAAGCACTCACACTTAATTTACCTCCCTGCCAGATACAGTATCCTGATAAGCCGTCAGGTACATGAGAGGGGCCGACTGTCCATCCAGATAAAGTCCTGCTATTGATGGCATGAGGAAGTCTGGGTGACAGGCCGCTGACAGGAGGGTCAATAAGGAGAGGAAGAGGAGGAGGTGGAAATGGGAGGGCATTGTCAATCATTAGGGCTAATGATCTGGGCAAACACACACACACTCTAATATCACATACACACACACACACACACACACACACACACACACACACACACACACGCTTAAATAAACATACTCAGACACCATGACAAGAGCACACAGAGCCTGCAAAATCAGAGGTTGCGCGAGGTTGTTCGATCTGGCTGGACAAATTATTGATCGCCATCAGGAGGGAGTGATGTTGTTAAACATGAGGTCATATGACTGTATTGGAAAGCTGCACGGGGGCGCGGTAAGGCGGGGGTCGGAGGAACGGAAGGAGGGGGGAGATGTCATGTATCTGAGAGTATTTAGTATTTGAGAACTGTATTCATTTGTGTAAATGTTTGTGAAATGGAAGTTTAGATGCATGTCAATCATGTCTGGAATACTGAAAGGCAGGGTTGGTAATTTTTGGTAACTAGCATGATTTTAATAGTAGTATTCCCTCTGTGCTTTGTCTAGAACACCCTCCCCCCCCCCCCGTGCTCCCTCTAAAGACACGCCCCTCACTTACATGCATGAGCGCTGTTGGTCCAGAAGTGGACCTCCGCTCATGCTTTGAGTGTGGGCTAGTGCCCCATGGGGTAGACAGTGAGCAGGGAGACATGGAGGCTTCTGATTGGTTCATCAGATTGGTACCTCATCGCAGACACTGGTTGAAGTTTTTACAGGTTTACAACTGCTGCAGATGACAGATTTTCTTTGTTCCTTTTTCAGAGAACAAGAGTTATTAATTTCTGTCAGGACCTAAAGACAATTTCAACCAAAATCTGAAAAAGTGGATGTGGAGGAAATTACCAACCCTGCCTTTAAAGGTAACACTTTAAATTAAGGTCACAATATTCACCATTAACTAGTCGCTTATTAGCATGCTAATTAGTAGCATACTGGCCTCATCCTAAATCATCATAATCTGTAGCTAACAGGTCATGAACTAAGAGTTTGACCTCCTAATGACTGCTCATTGATAGGAGTAAGGAAGGTTCTACATGAGTTATGATCTTAATTTGCTTTTAATCCCCCGGTTAGGACCGCAACCTTCCCCGTGTAACGGTCTGAGTGACAAGCCCTCTGCACACAAGATGATGATTTCTCAGTGATATTGATGGTCTCGGTCTTGTCTCGTCCTCGTCCTGCTGTGGTCTTGACTTGGTCTCGATCCCTAAATGTCTCGGTCTTGTCCCGGAGCACTCAGGTCTCGGGAATGACTTGGTCTTGGTTAGTGTGGTCTGGAAAACAACACTAAAAGTTAGACAAACTACAATTTGAAATAGTTTTGATTGTCTCCAGACGGCTCAGAATTTGTCCTTTATGTCCACCAAAGAGTCAAATGGGTAGGAAACCAAAAAACATCAGATCTGTTCACAGCAAACAGGAGATTGTAAAAGGGCCGTCACAATGCCAGAATTTTATATTTAGATATGATGCTGTTAAAGGTCTACCAATATCAAGGACTGTTCTGATACAACAGCAACACAAATAAAAAGTCCTGGGCATCAAATATTGTGTAATTTCTTAATTAAACAAATAGTACATTCAGTTCTTTACATTTGTTATAGGTTACTGAACCTGGTTTCATGTTACGATAAGAGTGGATGAAAAGTGGAGAAAGAGAGCAGAGATGATGAAGAAAAGATGAATGGCGGGGAAATTGAGAGCGTTATTTTCAGCAGGATATGAGGGAAGACAGGTGGGGGAAAAGAGAAGTATACAGCAAAGGGAAAGGGGGCGCTTACTGAGAAAGATAAGGAGAGAGGGGATGGGGAAAGGAGAGAGAAACAAAGAGGCGGAGAATTGGTAGTGACAGCGAGGTGAAAAAGGACAAGGGTGGAGAAACGGCAGAAAGAAAGATGGTGATGGTGTTGGAGGGAGAGGAAACGGAGTGTGTGGATCGAGTGACACAGAGAGAGAGAGCGAAGGCGGAAAAAAAAGTCAGGAGCAAAAGTATGGCATTAATGGTGACAGGTGAGGAGAGGAAGTGTGTGTGTGTGTGTGTGTGTGTGTGTGTGTGTGTGTGTGTGTGTGTGTGTGTGTGTGTGTGTGTGTGTGTGTGTGTGTGTGTGTGTGTGTTCAGTAAATCGGGGCTGACACGGCTAGCAGGTTGTGACATTAATTAGCAAGCCTCAGTGATGGCTGAAACCTAATCTCCCAGTGAGAGGAGACACCAGGGGGGACACATGAAAACACACACACACACGCAGAATCTCTGAGCTGACCTCACTTCCTGTAGCTAGGGATGAAGGGTAGACACGGATAGGGTTTCTGTCTTAATCAGAACAAGGTGTGTGTTTGTGTATCTTTTGTGCGACAGTGTGCGTCTGCTGTCGCTTTTAAAACTTCAGTTTGATTCAATAAATTTGAATCCAGATCGCTGAATGATCAGAATCAAAAACAGTACCCTCAAACTATTTGGCACGAGTAATCCAAACTTCATGGATCTGTTCTCGTTTCGTCTGCGTGGTTGTTTGCGTCTGCATGTTTGTGTTGACTCGTCCTCGCACGTAATCACATCATCTTTATCGTCCCTGTGAGAGAAGAACTCGGGTGACAGCAACATTTATCAAATGGAAACAGAAAATTACAGAGAATCAAAACAAAGAATGAAAATAATACCTCCCCTAAAGTTCATGACACTGCCTTAACTTCTAATAGAAACCACACAAACAGAGTATTAACAGTCAGTCTGGAAGCAGTTAGTGTTTGTTTGGAAGCTGCAAACATGAAGCGTCTCTGTGAAGCAACAATATGTCGGAATTAAGTTTGGGTTGCTTTGGCGCCCACCGCAGGTCTCTGATTGCAACTGCACGGTCGTAGGACGCACATTGTGTTGTCAGCGCCTCCACCTCTTAAGCCCTACTCTGGGACTGGGACGTTGGGAGCCTCTAAAGATTTTTTTGGGGGGCTTTTTTGTGCCTTTAATTGAGAGATAGGACAGTGGCTAGAGTCAGAAATTAGGGAGAGAGAGAGAGTAGGGAACGACATGTGAGAAAGGAGCTACAGGTGGGATTCGAGCCTGTGGACGCCCACTTGGAGGACCAAAGCCTCCATACATGGGGCGCGCGCACTAACCACTGCGCCGCCAGCGCCCCGTGTTGTTAACCTCTTAAGCCCTACTCAGACTATTCAAGCCGTGATATCTGTGACGTTGGGTCTTCAATCTGAATATTGCTGCAGCGTAATGGGGGGACGAAATGATCCCCCCTCTGTACCGGCTTTAAAAAAGGTAGTAACAGTGGTGTTACAGAGGTGAGGCGGTTTCAGCTGGTAAGCCAGCTGTGCCGTGCTTTCCCAACACCAAAACAAAATGTGAAATTACAGACCGGGACGCCAATATTACGCCGGAATATTGAATCAATATGAATGAACAGAGACGTGATGATGGCTTAGCTTAGTCACGACGCTCCTGCTGAAACGCAGTCTGAGGGCTTTAAACAACGTGCGTCTGTTTAAATGCAGATGGTGCAAAGGTTTGGCACAAATCTGACTCGACATGTGTCTTCAGCCCTGTTAACATGTGGAGTGTCTGTTTGTGTATTCAACTGTTACCATGACAACTATACACGTGGCTACATTGGAGGGGATCATCTATGACATGCTAGTTGAGATCGATTTATAAGTTTCTTAACTTATAAAGTTAACTTGAAGACTTTTTGCTGTCAGATGGATTCATTGATTCATTTGTTTCAAAGCTGAGACTTAACTCGGGTTAGACGACTTTCTGCAACTGATAAAGCTGCTAAACCCGGGACAACGATGACACTTTGAAACTGTTTCACTACAGCAACAATCAGGATGTCACTTATGTGCTCCAGGATGGATGACCACTCTACTCTGAACTGTGGGAATCTGGAGCTCTGCATGCAAATTAATTCCAGCCTTTAGTTCTCATAGTTACAGTTCCCAGTAGATTTTTGACAATGATTTCTGTTAAAACTAAAGAGACTTTCAGAATTTGTTTTATGCTTGTTATCGTTGTTGTTCCGTCTGTATTTCCAAATCTCTGCAACCAGACAACGAGTGAAATGTTGTAATGAACGTTATAAATCCTATGTTCAAAGTAGCCGCCGCTCACGTTATCGTTGACACATGACTCGGTTAGATTAAACGGGATTAAAACATAAGACCAGGATCAAGCTTTTCATCACAAAGTTACACAAAGTGATGCATTCAAGGAGGGCTCTTAATGCAGGAAATGAGCTTGAGCGAACTTAATGGGCACGCACACACACACACACACACACACACACACACACACACACACACACACACACACACACACACGCTTTGTCCTCCACCAGCTTACAGTCGACAGTAGTGGACGACAGTGAACGTGTGTAACCCTTGGCCTGCAGGGATCGCATGTCACAGACTTACCTAAACACGCGTGACAAGAACACACGCTTGTGACAGTCTGTATGGTAAAGCAGGTCAAAGGTCATCAGACAGACAGAGGGTAGAGAGAGAGAGAGCCTCAGAGAGATAGAGACTTTCATTCAGAAGTCTGAGAACTTGCAGGACTGGAGACATGCACAAGCAGTTAGCGTTGTTTACAAAAACCAGCAGCAGAACCAATGCAAACCATACGCGGCGCAGAGACACCAGGCCGAGCGAGGCAGATAATGTGTGTGTGTGTGTGTGTGTGTGTGAGTGTGTGTGTGTGTGTGTGTGTGTGTGTGTGTGTGTGAGTGTGTGTGTGTGTGTGAGTGTGTGAGTGTGTGCGCGCTGTGCCAAAGCAGCAGGTCCCAATGCAGCGAAAGCAAAACAGAGCTGATGTTTTTTGGAAGGCACATACCTCTCTGAGAGCAGAATCCAGATCCCTCCCTGGTTTTCCCCCTGGTTTCTCTCGTGAAGCACGTCTGGATTTGGTTCTCATCGGCTTTCAGCCTTCCTGTGGGTCCAAAACCACTGCCACATTTCACAGTGACTCCATCCCCTGTGTGCCAGAGATAAAGCTGTTTTGAGTTGGCTTTCATCGCCTCAGAACACAACCAGAACCGAACCGGACAGGGAAGAGTTGTGATGCACAGAACCGGGATGTTTAAGCGCTAAATATCACAACGATGCTCGTGTAGAAAATGAACCCACACATGTGACTGCAGTCGGTTGCTGGTGTGAATTAGAAACAACAGACATGTACTGTACACATATACGTTCTTACAGACAGAATAAAAGCTTGCTTTGATTATAATGATGCTGATCAGAGTCAAGATACAACCAGTGTGACGTTGGATCAAAATGCTTCACACTGCATTCAGGAGATCAAACATCTTATTATTTTGAAGTCCCTCAAAGACCGACAGATCTTCAGCTGAACCACATCAGCTCCTGAAACTAGTGCATGGGAGACAGAAGGGTAAAGCTAAAGTGGCTCCAAGCTTCTCATGGAAGAGGATCAAACCAACGAGATGGTCTCCCCGCCCCCCCCCCCCCCCCCCTTGCCAAGTCCAAGGGTCCTGCATGAAACCATTCTACATCAGCCTTACTCACATCCTAACTGAGCTCCTCCAAGATACTTTTTATTTTTGAACTGGCTCATCATTGTCCCATTCCCATTGGTTGAAAAAAACAACCCAGGGGTTACAGGACAGCAGGTGTTGTCTGCCTTTTTCTTCTTCACCAAAGTTAGGCAAAGAAGACAACGCACTTTCTTGAACAAGTGAAACCTTCTCTGCAGCCTTGTTCCTAAGCGGTGCTTTTTATGCCTTTATTATCGTAGATACAGGACAGTGGATAGAAACAACATTCAGGACAGGAGCCACGGGTCGGAGCAGAACCTGGTCTGCCCACCCCGAGGTCATCAGCCTCTGCACAAACCTACCAATAGGTGAGTTTGTGCAGCCATTAACAGCTTCGGTGTTAATGGCAGGAAAGTGTAACTGGTAACGAGTAGCTGATTGGTAGTCACAAAGAGTGCATACTAGGAACTTTCCAATGGCAGAGAATTAGAAATATCTATCTATCTATATGGATATATGTGGACAGGATTTATTAAAAAATGGACTCATTTAAGTTGAGTATAAATAAATCTGCTGGTCTTTGCATTAGCCTACCAAACCTCTCTTTGAAACCTAAATGAGACTGCTTTCATTTTTCTTCCTCATGATTATAAACCTCACAAAAAAACATACTCATGAACGTAACACAAACTCTGTCTCAGATCACACCGGCAGAATCTCGCTGCAAAGATTCTGCCGCTGGTCCGATGGCAGAAAATCTGCTATACTGTGCCCGCAGTTTTGACTTCACCAATTTCACGCCTCTCTCTTTTCTGGGGAGAGCAGAGAGGGACCTAATTCAGACGTGTTTGGGAATGGCCTACACTGGGTGTAGCCGCTGGTTCAAACGCAGGGCTCATTTCTGCTCGCTTTCAAAGTGTGTGTGTGTGTGTGTGTGTGCTGAGAAAGTGTCTCTGGTTCATTTTGAGCCTGGCAGTTCATTTCGGAGGTACTTGGCACCAAGTTTTCCTCTTCTCTCGATCCCACGCCTGTGCCTCTTAAACCTCACTTTTCTCTGAACCCTACGTCTGCCTTGCTTACTCCAATTCCTCCACCTTCTCATCGCTTTCACTCTCTGTACTATTTTCTCCACTTTCTCCCGAACTCTCTTCTCTCCTTTCACTACCTCTGAGCCTGCATCTCTCTTTTACCCAATATGCCTTTCAGCTCTCGCTCCGTTTCCTGCCTTACCTTCCGTCCTCACGTCGTGCTCTATTCCCAGGGGTTTGAGCCTATAGCGATAGTACAGTGTGTGCGACTATAAGTGGATGTCTGAGAGAAAAAGTCAGACAAAGAAAGCGAGAAAGGGATGAAGATGGAGGAGAGATAGAGCCGAGCGTGAGAGGAAGAGAGAGAGGATGTGTACATTATATGGTGTAAATTATCCATGTGTGGGTTTTTCTGTGCATGTGTGTGAGCTAACACTGGGTACATTATTCAAATGATCCTCATATGAGACTATTAGGCCATGTAGTGTGTGTGTGTGTGTGTGTGTGTGTGTGTGTGTGTGTGTGTGTGTGTGTGTGTGTGTGTGTGTGTGTGTGTGTGTGTGTGTGTGTGTGTGTGTGTGTGTGTTCTCAGCCCAGCAAGCTCTGCATATGTTCCCTGCTGAATGAGCTGAAACACGGTGACTGGCTGTGAGGCAGCTGCCAGCTAATGAGATATGAGTGTGTTTGCATAGGTGAGTGTGTGTATCTAGCATGTATACAGTAGGGAGTGTATGCATTTATAAATGTGTGTGTGTTTGTGTGTGTGTTTAAGTGTGTACTGGCTGACCCCTCCGGCGGTTTGCAGCAGTGTAGCCGTGTACTTCTGCTAACAACTGCATATGGAGGGAGAGAGAGACATCTCACTTTTCTGTCTGACACTTCAGCCTGCTGCCAGGACAGAGGGAAGCTGACACACACACACACACACATCCTAACTAGACCCAGGAGACAGACAGCAAGAGACATGAACAGTAAAAATGAGCCTAACATGGAGTGAAAGCTGGAAATGGAGACAAATACCTTAAATATGAGCCGTGCCAGATGGATATTATTTTATCACGATGACAAACTGTACGAGCACTTCACCGTACTTCAGTCTGAGTGGGTGATGGGCCTGTACAAGCTTCACATAGAGGAACGTAGAGTTAGACTATAGCTGCAGGATGTTTATCGTATTTCCATTTTTACAGCTAAACATCCAAAAGGAAGATATATACCAAATACAATAATAGCTATATCACAGGGTTCTCTTTGAAACATCCCCAACAATAAGGCCAAACAAATGCTTAGTCATGAAATATGAGGGTGTTGTGTTTTTGTCATCCTCCTAAGGTACAGCACTCAAATATGTACAACTCAGAAACGCATGAATAACAATGGCCCACCGGTGTATTTGGTGTTGAGGGCATTTCCTCTTCAGCATAAGGCAACATGACAGCTTCAAGTATTTTGACTTATCCAAACCATAACCACCATAATCATTATGGATCAGTTTGAACACTTTTTTTAAAATCACACTGTTATTATTTTTAACACAACTGTAAGTGGACATAACTTGTGTGAACCAAGCAGCAACAACCGGTGTTGAAAAAAGACGATGGGGAAGTTCAAAATCATGCAGTTCCTCGAGTGTCCACTAGAGGCTGGCTGCAGAAGCACAGGAAGTCACATACACACCCATTCTAAAAAGCCTGTTTTTACAGCAGAGATTAACATGTTTACAGCCTGGTTCAAAAAAACAAATAGTTCTGATTAGCTCATGTCTTGATCGACACACACTGTATGGGGGGTGAATGTTTTGATGACTCATCAGTTTTGATTTGAGGAAGGATAAGAGTTATTCACAATAAGGCGTGTAGCTGACCTGATTGAAAGGTAGGCGCGGTGTAACGGTTTGTCAGGAGTCTTAAAACCCGCCTCAGCTCCAGCTCTCAACATGTCGTTAGGTTGACTGAAAGTTAGACTGAGACAGCATTTACAACATGGAGACCGCCATCGAGGGGACTCCAGCGCCCCCTGCAGGAACAGACGGGTGACGTCACTCAAGCTTCATCCAGTAATATTCGCGGTATGGTGTGAACGTATGTGTATGTGATAAAAGTTATCCCAAGTGCGAACCTTGATCGTGCTACTTAACAAAGGAAAGATGGATGATGTTATCACTCATCATATTCGCCCTTCACACGACCTCATTCTCATAACGCCAAATCCTGCTGAATAATCTACCATCCACCTGGCTCTCACCTATCGTCCTCCTTTCTGTACTTTTCCTCTTCCCTCTATTTTTGCCTTCACCTTCAGCCTTCATGTCTTCTGCTCGTCCCAGTGTCCCACCGCTTATCCAATCTGTCCAGCTCTCCGTCCCGGCTCTGCTCTGCCAGCTGGCCACGCACAGCGCCTCCCTGAGGGGAGAACAGGTGTAGCGACGCACACTCCAGTGAGCACACCGCTACCTGTGGCATCGGGCAGGCACGCGCCCAAAAATGAGCAAACAGAAGCACACAGGTATATAGGGAAACATTCAGGCACACAGGGACTTTTTATAAGGAGTAAAAAGGATTCTGATTACATGACACCTCTTTGCAATAATGGTCACATGACTCATTTGACCTGTATGACCTCAAAGCCACACTGATGGACAGACTCATATTCTGAAGCTCTTTATGAGCTGCGAAAGACCATCTGCCACAAAACAAATTATTTCCATATTTGGATTAATAACGCAGGTGTAAGACGACGTGATTATCTGCAAGTTGATGATTAGTATTTTTCTATTTATTTCCATGGCAAGGATTCTCGGAGAGAAAAAACTTAACTAAATTTCTTATATATTTTGTGTTGAGTTCTTACATTACCCAAAACATTTCCAACAGTTATCAAAGCCAGAGAAATTAATTTCAGAGTTGTAACGGGACGTGTCTTGTCGCGGCGGCCGCCATGACAGACACTACATGTTTATCGTTGCCGTGGAAACACCGGATGTTACGTCAAAGCCCGCTGCATAAGGAAGCGTGAGCTGTTACTGAAAGATGCCATACTGTCGCTGTATGTGCTGCTGTGATACAAAACGTCATGTACATTATACTCGGATACATTAGCCACCTACAGTCAACATGGAGGTGGTTTTCATCGGGGTGGGGGGGAGTAACAGAGAGAATCACTCCCATGATCCCCCACCAGCCTCGAAGTCATCTTTTGTTATTGTTTTGATTGAAAGCCCCCTGGTGGTGGAATCTACACACTGTGCGTTTAACAACAGTACGATGAGCTTTTTTTGTTGAAAATACTTCTATGTCCGGGCGCTGGTGGCGAAGTGGTTAGTGCGTGCGCCACATGTATGGAGGCTGTAGTCCAATCCAATTCCAATCAGGCGGCCCAGGTTTGAATCCAGCCTGTGGCTCCTTTCCCGCATGTCATTCCCCACTCTCTCTCTCCCTGATTTCTGACTCTATCCATTGTCCTATATCTCCATTAAAGGCACAAAAAGCCCCCCAAAACATCTTTAAAATAAATAAATACTGAAGACATGTAAAGGACAAAATCAGCAAAGACCTTATAAGTTAATGAAAGAAGAGGGAAAACAGCTGACGCTGACAAATTGATGACATTTGTCTTAGAGTCTTCACTCTTGAGTGTGAAGATGTTCACAGCCACAGGAAGAAGCAAGTGACGCTAACAACAACAAAAATCTAAACACCTTTTTTGTTCTTGAAAGAGTTTAACTAATGCAGCAGCAAGTCTTTCTCAGCTGCGGCAACAACGTGTAGTTGTGAGGTTGCCGTCATCAGCTTGGCCCGATAACACACTTTGGCTGCCATATCTCGTCTGAGCAACAAACTGAGATGAAGACAGGCTTGTTTGGCACATGCTGATAAACACAAGTAATCATACACACAGGGAAATAACTGACATCTCATCCTCCACTTGCACTCCGCCCACCGTGCGATTGCAGCAACTCTAGTTACAAAGCTTCATTTGCCGCTTTCAGAAGCAACGCCTACACGCAGAGAATGCCAAAGACCTGCAGTGATTTAAATGATTGCAGCAAAGATTCTGATACGGCGGCGTTACCTGCTCCCACTGCCTTCATGTATTTACAATCAGCTCGGTTGCAGTCAATCACGCGACACTATCATTCCGACATTATCGTTCCTTCCTGCTGTGAGGGAAGATCATCGATTCATTTGCATTCAAGAGAGAGAGAGAGAGAGAGAGAGAATCTGTCTGACTCAGCCATCAGTTTGCCTCCAGTTTAAAAATGGAAGAAATATATAACGTGCAGAGAAGTGCAGCATTAATGACTTTTACTTACTGGTGGTGAAATGGAAATAGCCATGCTGCAAGGAGCATGTTCAGAGGTTGTTCCAACAGCAAAGATTGTCGCTGTTGAAGAGGAAAAGATAAGCAACATGGAGTGACAAAGAGCTCTTTTTTCCATGTTTTTTTTTAAACTATTGAATTCTGTTGTTTATTCCTCCGTTTCAGACTCGGAGAAACATGAAGGCCCGTGTGCATCCAGATAATCAATCTCGATCTGTCGCTAGAAGGAGCGAGATTGATTAGTTATGTCTCCGAGACGCCGTTTGATTTTCCCTTTTTTCTCTTTTTTTTTCATTCCAAAGGCGAGAGCGAAATGCTTGTTTTGTCTCGCCTGTCTCTTTAGCTCAAAAGGACACTGACCCCTAACAAGTCCAGTCAGTGCCCCTTTGACTCCGCTGACCTCGGGAGCCATTGATCATTCTAACACAGCAATGCACCATGGGATTTGTAGTCTGCGCCCCCTGTAAGAGTTGCTTTTTCTGCAGGTTTTCAGGATTAATATAAGGGCATATGGATCTTGTAGGAATGGGACAGCTAATCCAGAACAAATTAGTGTCATGTAGCCGTAGCCACCGCATTTGAAGGCTGCGTTAATTACATTTGCTGTGCTAAAATTAACGATACGACAAAGGGACTGTGCTGTTTGGGAATAAACGTTATCTTAATTGGAGGGTAGATCCCCTTTGGGTTTCATTCTGATGTGGATCACTGAAGTCCACTGGCTTTTTTTGTGGATTTATAATGAGATCTGAGCAGTTAGCCGGAGCCGGGTTTGTTTTTTGTGAAGGCAGTAATGTGATCGGAGTGGTAAAGGCAGGCGAGGCTTACGGGTCCTTTCAATCCAAAGTTAGTATGTGCTGTCATGAGGAAGGGAGGTGCAGGAGGGGGGGAGGGTCATTGAAATGGATGTGATGTGAATCCACTTGAAGTCTCTGGGGGGCTGTAAGAGGGAAGAATTAGATTAGTGGGAGAATGCAATCAGCGTGACTACATCACTGCGTATGATGAGAGAGGAAGAGAGCGGAGATGTGAGTGACAAGACGCTGGACGGCAAAAACTTTTCAAGACTGCGCCAAGAATGCCAAACCAGGGGGTGGGAGGCAGGGAGGGAGGCAAGGAGGGAGGGGGTCAATCTATAACCGCAAATGTGAAATATCTAAAAACACAGCCGGGGAATTGATTGAATGGTTCTTCAAATAAATATATATAACATCCCTTCCTCTCCCTCTCCTTTTTTCTGCGCCCTTATTTTCTCAAAAATCTAATTACCCAAATACCGAGGCCCATGGTCCAACCAAACAACATTATGGAAATTACACATGACTTTGAGGGGAAATAAAGCCTTTTTTATGAGAGCACATCAGAGGAAAAGAAGGCCGAGAAAGTGCCTGGCACAGGTCTCCACATTTCTTCCTCCATGGTAAAATAAAAGAGCTTCGGTAGAACAGACAAGGTGGCTGCGAGAGGGAAAAAGATCTTGCTGAATGTGCGAGCGGTTTCCTTTTACACTATTTACCCTGACTACAAACCCAATTAGCTCAAATCAGACTCAGTGTTTACACTAGCATCAGGAGATGATTAAGTGAAACCTAGCATTCCAGTTTCACGTTCCTTTCTGTCGTCTTTGGATTGTGGGTCTCACACACACACACACACACACACACACACACACACACACACACACACACACACACGTAATAACATCCCAACCAGCCAACCAGCCCCACAAAAAAACTCTCCTTATATAAAACGGCCCTGTAGAGTTACAGAAAATGGAAAGATAGAAGACTTTTTGAAAAATACTCTCTTTTATTGGGTTGTACAGCTGTGTGACGCATCCTATCCTTATGTTATTGGAGCCATTTGTCCAACTGAGATTCTGATGTTGCTGCAGAGGAAGTGACAGATCAAATCTCCTGAGCAAAATACAAGAGGTCACTGACACAGCAGAGACGGGCTGTCCATCCACAGAAACGGACGTGGACGTAGCGGAAAAGGGAGAAAATATAATCACAGTGACGAAATGCCAAGCTCTAAAACGAGGGTGAACCTTGTGTTGTCTTTTACCTGTGGACGTGGAGTTGTTCTGCTTCCTGTTGGACAGGCAGGTGACAAACACCGGCGGTTAGCTTGTGCTAGCGTGCGTTAGCTTGCAGTGTAGGTACAAGCAGTAAACGTACACACTGGGGGCGATGAGCCCAGGAGGAGGGGCCCAGTTTGAATGTTTGCGGAATCAAGTTAAGGAGGGATATTCATGCACGTGTTGTGTTGAAATCTTGTTCAAAAGCTTTTCATGTTGTTCACCAGACTTGCAAAAAATAACCATTATTCCAATCGGCCATGTTTTTGCACTGAAAAGAGGAGAGAGCTTTCATTACATGTAGAACCACCAGCCTGACCAAAATCCCTTTGGGGAAAAAAAAAAACACACACAGCTTAACTCTTCCAGCTCAAAAATCCACCCCATTCATTTAATCCCAACATCAACCCTTTCTACCCTCCGACCAGCCAGTCCTCCAAGCCTGCACACAAATACCCTGCTGCCAAGTACAACCCCCACACTCGTGCTGGAGGCCAGCAGAGCAGGCAAACTAAATGAAAGTGAACTGGCAAATCCAAACGCGGATTGTTTGGTGTCTGGACCTTCCCCCCCCCCTCCATCCGTGCATATTGTTGATTTTCAAAGGCGGATCAGGTTTAGCCGTTAGCCTCTCCCAGAAACAAGAAATCATAACAAATGTCCTGAACGTGCATGAAACTATACGTACATGTGCAAAATATGTAAACAAATGTGGGCATGGATTTGATCGATGTTCATGGGTTGAACAAATCCCATTTGGATTAAATGAAACGTTTAGGGAACACGAGATAGAAGACATTTTCCATTGTCACTGTTAATCCTGCAAAGTCATCCATCCAGGACATCGTTATAAACGAACGCTCCCTCACTCAGTATAAACACTTCATCAATTCTCAGCTCATTTGTCCTCCCATCTTAAGGGGAGCATGGCGGCGTTTTGCTACAAGGTTTACGCTGAAAACATCTCGGTGTTTTTATGTACATATGTGTGGGAACACGAGAGGCTCAGGGTCGTGTGTCCAAAAGTGTAGAAACTGAGAAGTCCTCAGTGCTACCACAACAGTATACGGATGGAGGGAGCTGTGTTAAAGCAACAAACATGCCATTGTTTTATTCACATTAGCACACACACACACGCTGACACACACACACACACACACACGCTGACACACACACACACACACACACACACACACACACACACACACACACACACACACACACACACACACACACACTCGTTGCCAAGGCTTTTCCTGGACCTAAGATCAGAGACAAGAATCAACTGCATGACTTGGACTTCTAAGTGTGACAATAGCTGCATACATACACAGCAGAGGTCCTTCCCATGACCAAATCCTACATTATCTGGGGTTTCTCACAGTACCAGTGCCAGTGCAGTCCAGTGTCAGTTCCAGTCTTGTGCATGTATTATGCAGGGTTTGGGGTTGGAGAAAGAAGACGGTCTTCTGGAGCTGGATTGAGGTTACAATAAAGACAAAAAAAACACTATGATTGTGATGAAGTGTTAGTGGATTATAAATAATTCTCATATCTCCACAAGTCTTTATACAATGTTTTTCAGACTGCAGGAACTTTTTCAATGTTCTAGGAAATGTTCGAAATGTTTTTTGATTCTGCACCGCAGGAACTATAGATGATTTGAGTTCCCAGAACCCTGTTTAGCTCCAGCTTCAGAGTAGAGTACTCTCCCAGCACAAGAGGGACTCTGAGTGACCTAAGTGCCCACTTATTGGTCCATGTGTCAGAGCACATTAAATAGTTCAACACCAATCCAGCACCACCAACTGCCATTTTTTAAAAATCCCACTGTACACATAAGTAAAGAACAAAAATTAACAGTTGCTAAAAGCTCTTGAAATCATTATAAATGCTAGAAAACATGGACCAAAAAACACGTTTTTGACTCTTTGCTGTTCATCTACTTACTCTTTCAAATGCCTCATCTGAGCTCGCCGACTCATTAAACTAAAAAAATCCCCATCACACGGCTCCCAACACAGTGTTTTCCATATTTTCAGATAACTGAAATGTAATTGACGTTATTACAAGAAGACAATTCGATTTCTTTAGTCCGTTAGTTCTATCAAATATGTTGGTCTGAATTTTCTTATCTGCTGACTCCCCTCCTTCTTGCCCTGCCCTTCATCCCTCCATGGCTCAATCTCGCCCTCTCACACAGCGAGGGTCGTCTTACCAGGGTCGCCCACCTTTCACCTCTTGTATTCTTCACCTGACGCAGGAGAAGCTCATGGTCCTCCCACTCATCTCTGTTTCCCTCCCTCTGATCGTGTTCTGTCCTCTGGTTGTTCTCAACACACCTGATCCCAGTGAACCTGCACAAGTGCAACTATCAGACATGTGGCTGCAGGAGCTGGGGATCAAACCCCAAAACCTTCTGATGACCGACTCTGCCACTGAACCACAGCTGCAGGGTGTTTGAATACGGTACAGTATAATCCTAAACAGGATACTGGTGGGTGAAAATGCCCACAGCAGAAAGCAAAATGTGAACATGTCAGCAACAGTTTTTATTTTAGCTTCATAATCATTCGTCTTGCTTTCTGGAACATGGGTCAGTACGGCTGGAGAGTGATCTAATGAAACCCCTCCTACTCCCCCCTACACACACACAGACACACAGACACACACACACACACACACACACACACACACACACACACACACACACACACACACACACACACACACACACACACACACACACACACACACACACACACACACACACACACACACACACACACACACTGACTGAATAAGGGGTCTTTGATGTTCCTGCTTTTTGTAGACAGCTTTATTCTCTCCTCTCCATCCCTCTGTCTGAAGAGAGTCGAGAGCAGAAATGGAGGGTCCTGACAGCCCCGGCTAATTGAACTGTTTGCTCTGTTGCCATGCGGAAAAAAAAAAAGTGGATATGCTGCGTGTGTGTGTGAGAGAGAGAGACAGCAAAAGGGAGGTAGAAACACACTGGGAGATTAAGGGAAACACACAGGGATATAAATAGGGAGGTTATATCTCAGTCCTACTCAGGTGTTCACATCTTCCTCCCCACTTCTCTTCCACTCCTGCTCCTTTCCCCCCCTCCTCATCACCCTCTCCTCTCTTCCTCTGACCTCTACCTTTGTTGATCCGCCTGCTCGAGATTCTCCCACTCCACCTCCTCTAACCTCATCTATCCATCTTCCTCTCATCTCCTCTTTGATGTAATGATGCGGGGTTATCTGGGGCTCTCATCCGAGGGGGGGGGAAGGTAGGGGGGTGGGCGAGATTGAGAGGGTGGAAGAAAAGAGACAGACTGAGAAAAAAGAGGTAGGCAGCAGGCGACAGCAGGGGAAGGAGGTGATGAGGGTTTTTTTCCCCCCTTTTCCCTGTGACACTTACATCTCTTTCAACTTACCCTCCACTTTCACCTCGGAATGAGAGACATGGCTGGATTTAAAGGAAAAAATCCCACTGTCCACTCTGGATGATTTACTTCCAGAGTCTAATTCCAGTCCGGAAATCCTATTTCCGCGGCTTAAGCGAGAGGCAAAGTGTGTCTGAAAACCAGCACGACCTCAGTCAGCATGCTGCACTGAAGATGTCTCTTTTTCTGTGCACTTTCAGATGTGTTTTTTTCATAGATGAAGGGCTTTGCTGTTTCTTTTTTAGCAAACTCAAGAACTGTATCCATGTGCCTTTGCCCTGGCCGCCTTATAGAACCTGTGGGGCTTTCTCCTGATATTTGCAGGAGCAGCTGCATGTGTGAACGCCAACAGCTGATCTATTCACTCAGACTTCACCCAGAGTTTCTCCTCCAGCCTCCTCGTATTTATTCTGCAGAAAGTCAGAGTGAGCTGATGTGAGAACACAGCAGGATATAATCAGGAGAATTCACCTGGAGCGAGTGGGAGGGGGTGGTGACGTTTATTCCCTGTGATCGCTGCACGACCATAGACTGTCTGCACGCCACCTCTACCATCTCTGTGCCCTAATGAACCTGCTGCATTATGTTTCCTGTTCTCCAGTATGTTCTTCTCCAGTCTTTAGTTCAGATTGTGAACCCCTAATCTGAAAGAGTCTCCCGCTGTGAGGTGTATATGTGAACAGCCAGGTCAGGAGAGGTCCAGGAGCAGTCCTCCTGAAATTATCTACATATTTTCAGGAGTGCAGATGTGAAAACGGCTTGGGTAAAAAATAAAATACACTCCAGAAGTATCACTGCAGTTTTAAGCAGTGTGATTCCTCTTGAATTTAAAACAAATTAAATCTATGTTGGACAAAACTGATTCATGGAAAGGCAGAGTTTTAACACTCATTGAGATGTAAAGAATACAAGAGAGCTGAGGAAAAGGAGGGAGGGAGTTTTCTCTGCCAGCTTTCTCCTCTAAAGAGGCCACCAGGTCATTTTGTGCCAGCTAGCCCAGCATGTAGCCTGCCAGCTCGATTTAAACACACACACAGTCTCCTATTCACACACTGCCTTGGACAGCACAATGCACATGCATGCACTGACCCTCCATAGAAACACACGCACGCACGCACGCACGCACGCACGCACGCACGCACGCACGCACGCACGCACGCACGCACGCACGCACGCACGCACGCACGCACGCAAACGTCCTGTGTTGTGTACGCCTCAGAGTATTTGTTAATTAAGAATCACTTAGCCGTGTGCGGGGCGTCAGGGCCATGCTCAGAACTAAAAGCTGACTAGTTAATGAATTGATCAAAGGCTAACAGGCAGCAGATCGATACCAGTACGTCTTCTCCCAGTGATGGACATCATGTAATTAACACTGTGTGTGGAGGTGGAGGCTGCATCATGTTGTTTTCTATTCATTAATCCACTGGGCTCAGATTCTCTCTACACGGGACAAGTGAAAGATACTTCATTCAGTTACTAATCCTCCTTTTTTACTTTAGTTATAGAGTTGACTTACATGTACATAAATTAGTTGTTTCTGTTTGTGAGTCACAAAAACTTTACTAAATAATGAACTTTACTTCTGCAGCGATCGTGTTAATTCTGTACAGAGCGATTAGTACAAAACGCACAGTATGTAGATTCAGCCACCAGGGGGCTCTCAATCAAAAACAATAACAAAAGATGACGTTGAGGCTGCCGGGGAATCATGGGAGTGATTCTCTCTGCTTCGATTTTGTGCGTTTTGTGTGTTTTTGGGATGTTTTCATTTTTGCAAAATAAAGGCCATCATTCCATAATTTCTTGGTTAATTACATTCCTCTGTTTCTGGTGAGTCTCAGTTTAACAGTAAATAGTGAGTTACACAGAGGCTTCACTCTGGATAACTTCAGCTGTATGAACCCCAAAAAGAATCAGACTTTCTTTGATTAATTTGCAATTTTAAGGTCTGAAATTTGCAGGAATAACAACATCATGATGCAAATTTGTAAAAAAATAAATTGAAAATGCATGCTTTGTCAGGTCTGACAACTTCTAAAACGCTCGATTGCTGAATGGAGCTCCTGTCGGTCATTTCTGATGCATGAAGTGTTGTAAGGCAGATTGTTCACTCAATTGTGTCTGAAAACGCAGCACAAAAGACTAAATGGTCCCAATTCTCCTCAGACGGGAGACTGTTTGGTTTCATGTGGTGCATAGTGGAAAGGAAAGTGACACTGAAACCACGTTCAAGGTTCGACTTCACACACTAGCTCAACAGCACTGTGGTCGCGTTGGTGTGGACAGATCAGGGAAATAGCGTATTAAACCGTCCACTGGGAGGTTGATGTCACATGGAGGAGGTCACTGCATGACACAAAAAGCCATTTAGAGTCAGCGGACACACACAGAGAATGTGTATCGCTGTAGATGAGGGGACTTTTTTTCATTTGTCCCCCTTTTAGAGGCTATGACAAACTTAGCAGGCTTTCGTATTTTCACCATGTTTCTCTCCTTCTGAGGATGTTTCACCCCCGTGCACACACTCACAGGCTCCACTCTTTTACTTTACTAACAGGAGGTGCACTGTTTGCACGGCCACAGTCCTGTTTCAATGCACTTGAGAATGTGCATGTGGTGTGCAGGAGTGTGTGCTTCATGCCCACTTGGCTGAGCTCAGGTGTGCGGGCTCTTCCTGTGGTCTGTCGGCAGGGGGTCACATGTCCCCTGCAGGATGCGTTGATTAGTTTTGCCCAGGCTGAGCCAGAGACCTGCTGGCTGCTCAGCGGACTGAACCAGTGTGACGCAGGGGTGAACCTGTGTTAGCAGAACACAGAGACCTGCTGATAACCAGCACATGGACACGAACAGAGGGGGCTACGCTGCGAGCGAAAAGAGGAAGGCTTTGTTTCCTTGTTGTCAGCTTGGCCAAACGTGAGCACAGTGTAAATACGCTGCACAAGCCAAGCTGCTGTGAAAAATAAAAACACTTTGACAACTCAATATCTGTGAAGACGCTCTCCCATTGCCTTACACCTCTCTTCTAAAAAGTCTTTACAATCACTGAATTGAAGCGACAGGATCTTCTCTCTTAAGAGTGGACAGGCAGTCAACTGAGTGTTGTTTCCAATCAGAAGCTTGCCAGCTAATGAGCTGCTGCTCCATATGACTGCCACAGAGGGATGCAGTTTAGTTACTGAGGTTTAAAGGAAGAATGTGCGACTTTTTGATCCAGTAGATGTCGCCCTTGAGCACCAGCATGAAACCAAAACAAACTGCTCTCCTCCAGAGGCACACCTCCAACCCCCCTCCACTTGTGTTCACGTGGAGGAGTTATGAATTACAACGCACCAAAATTAAGCACCATTAAGCTCAAGCGGTAGACAAAATTGTCCTTTGCTGGAGCTGCAATCACCTGTGTCCTGCATTGTTGTGTTAGCATGCTAATGTTAGCGCTCTATAGTTAGCTCGTACTTACACAGATGATAATACAATGTGTGCTGTAAGTAGGCTAGTGTGGAGAAAACACGAGCCATATCAGGAAATGATCGTCCACATTACAGTATTTTACAGCCAGTCAGTTTGGTTATATATAGAAACAGCAAGATAACAGAGTAAACTGTACAGCAGAGAGCGACAGTGACTGAACAGAATGAGTGAGATGGAGAGAACATACTGAAGACAGATTTGGACCGATAGGTAACGAGAGATGACGAGAGGTCTGAAAGGAAAAGGAGGGAAAGTAGAGAGAATGGAAGGGGAGAGAGAGGTATGAAAGGATGGATGGAGGAAAGAAGAGAGAGAGAGAGCGATGGAGGGATCTTGCAGTACCTGTGATGGATGAGCTATAGCTCAGGTGTGACGGCGCGACCAAATTAAATCACTGAGCAGACAGCAATGAACGAGAGACAAGGTTATCACTTTCGCTCCCTCTCTCCCTCCCTCTCTCCCTCCCTCTCTCCGTCTACCACCCTCAGTCTGAGTCTCGGCGGTCTGTCCTCACTTTACCATCATCAGCTCTCAGTCTGCGGGGAGAATCGGCCTTCACCTCTGAGTAATGTTCGACACATTTCAATCATGCACTCTGGGAGCC
The DNA here is from genome assembly GCF_963930695.1 of Labrus bergylta. Lineage (NCBI taxonomy): Eukaryota > Metazoa > Chordata > Actinopteri > Labriformes > Labridae > Labrus > Labrus bergylta. The sequence continues at coordinate 9,320,849 of NC_089205.1, read as the reverse complement.
TGTTTTATGACATCACTTCATTTCGCTCAATGACTTGATAGATAGGGGCGGCTGTCCATGAGCGATAGTAAGAATACAGAAAGAGCACATTTTTATGAGGTCTTGAGTTCATACACTTAAGTCATAAATACAGGATGGAGACACGATGGGTGGCCAAAAGTAAGAGGACTCTCCTCTACACATGCAGGTGCTCGCTTTAAGAAGATTGTTCAAAAAGAAACAGTTTGAAGCAGTACATGAATATAAATATCTATTATTTATGTGTTTCTTATCTTTGTGAAGGCACCATGCGTAATCTTAAACATAAATGTTGCCATGTGATGAGTAAAGCCCGGCACACGCTGTACGATTATTTAATAGTCGTGGTGGAATGTCAGCTCACTCTGCACGACTTGTGTGCTCATACTGTATGACCTGATTATCGGGCACGACCTGGGGGTCAAACTTTATGAGTTAAATCAGGACTGAGAAGCCACTACTGTTCATAGACGACTCCCACAGACGGAGGTTATCTCATTAACGGCTCAAAGGCACACACCAACAAAAACACGCTCTCTCTCTCTCTCTCTCTGCACATTCTGCATCGCCAACAAACTCAAGCTAGCAGCTACATCACCAAAAATATGCTCTGTCAGCTGAAGGTCCGCGGGTATTTCCTGCCAATGTTTCTTTCATGGTCGGAAGGTGGAGACACACTAAACAGGACTACCTGCTGCTGGACGCTCTCTTTCAGTTTGTGCGGGCTAGATCAGGAAAAGTCCTGAAGTCGGGAAATCTGCTCGTGGCCCTGCTCTCGCTGTGTGAGTGTGTGCAGTCGTACGACCAAAATATTAAACATGTCAGTTGATAGCAGCTGATCGGGACGTGATTGGCCGTTGTGCCCCAGTGTGCGATGCACCACTATGACGTGCTATCGGCAGGTCTGAATCAGCTTCAGGTGGCTGCTCTTGTTGGTCAGACACTGTGCTGCTGCTGAATGTCTTGACACTCTTGGAAAATAGATTTTTTTTTTTTTTTTTTATCTCACTGAGTGTTTATCTTGGCTAAATAATGTTTAAATACATTTCTAAAAGTAAAAAAAAAAAAAAAACTAAACAGTAAGCTGAACCTTTTTTTGTTTTGATCAGATCTGAAAGTAAATATCTGAGGTTAAATAATTGTAGCTCATACTGAGAGTACTTCAGTTTATACATCCTTTAAATCATTTCTGTCATCATCATTCTATTTCCATTAATTTCTGAGAATGTCTGATAAACATGAAACATTCAGCACGCCATGACAGAGCGATGCAGGGACTGATGGGAAAAGCTCGCTCTCTTCCTGCTATATACAGATCTGATGACAGAGGAGGCTCCTTTAATGGCGACTGTTCCCTGACCTCTGACCTCTCCCCTTTGACCAACCCCATGGTCAGACATAATGATCCCCTGCCATACTGTTGGTGTTGACATCGAGGTCCCCTTGTCACTGTGTCACACAAACAATGACTGGTTTGTGAGAGAGGACAAAGGAGAATGGTGTAGTTTGTAAGGGGTTGTGACTTGAAACTTTAAAAAGATGGATGTTGTAGATAAAGGGGAGGTGGAGGAAACAAGCAAGGAGAAGGAAAAGAGAATGTTTGACATGTTTTTGGTGGGAATCGGGACAAAAAGAAAAATGGTTTTATTTACTTCCATCGAGAAGGAAGTGCATCTAATCTTACTTTAAGCTCGAGACGTTTGAAATGTTGCCATTCTTCACTCACATCATGTGCTTTACTCTGACAAAAAAAATACGACATACATGAATCCAACAGCTAAATCCAGGCTTATCCTGCAGGGATCATGGTTCCCATCTTTTTTCTAAGATCCCAATCCGCCTGGATCTCTTATGCAACTCTTCCACATGGCTTCCATTGCAGCTGATAAACAAGTTAGGAATAAATTACAGAATCTGACAATGTAATATTTCCTTACTGTGTTTTTCTCACGCCGCCCAGAAATCTACACTTGCTCTCTTAAGTCGGGACTAATTCAAACTCGGATTTGAGAATGTAAATTCCAAGCAAAGCACTTAAACCACATGTACACACACACACACACACACACACACACACACACAGACACACACACACACACACACACACACACACACACACACACACACACACACACACACACACACACACACACACACACTGAGCTCATCATCAGCAGTCTCATTATGTTGTTGATTCTTCGTCTCCCTACAGACAGCGCTATTTACCCAATGTCTCAGAGAAGGGGTTGATGGGTAATGAGACTGAATGTGTGCAGGGGTGCGTTCTGGGTAATTTGTTTGATACGAGACCTGATGGGAAGTGAAAGGATCAAAAGATTAAAAGACCCCCCCCCCCCCCGCACACACCCCACCCCTGCTTTCACCTGCCCTTCATCTTTCCCCAGCCCGCCCGCTTGATGTAAAAATATCAAGAAACAGAAGCGGCCTCATTTTCTCGCTGTCGGATTCTAATTCCTGATTAAATCTTCAGCTCGGCTGTGCAGTGATGATGCATATTCCCACACATGCCCAGACTCTCACCGTGAAGCAGAAATATACACCTTCCTCAGGGGCTGTTTCTCACCTGTGACCTTCCACTCCCTCATTAGCTCACTGTGACCCTTGAACTCATCACGGGATGCCCTGTGGGGGGGGGGGGATTCCTCAACAGGTGGGCTCGGGTGACAAACAGGTGTGGCTTCCTGATTTCAACCCCAAAATGTACCTTTACCCTGGGTGTCTTTAAACAGTGTTACATCATGGACCTAAAGGGGACTACAGACTGTAAGAGGAGTTCAGTGAAGGGAGAGAGGTTTAATCCTTAATCCTACATTTCACAGATGTAATAATATTAAAAACTTAATTTAGAATGCACCGTATAAATTGGACATACTGCACACCGCGGTCCGTCATCACTTCCACTCCAGTCAACGCTCCGGTTCCCACAAGGAGCGGCGCGGCCCGTCTCTGGATGGTGCCAGTTGCGTCACTATGCCCTGATCTGTTTCAAATATGCCGCAAGTCTATTTCCGACGGAGGTTGCTGCAGGCACGCGTCAAGTTGGACAGAATAGATCGACCTGGACAGGAAGTCAGACAAGGAAACGCACAGAGCGTCCGGTCAATTTTAAAATAAAACACAATATACACACTCACGATCGATCGATGTCAAAACAGGCACCAAATGAAGAACAGCAGACGGAGCATGGAGCAAAACCATTGTGATTACGGAACGCAGGGCGCCTGTACCATGTGGAAATTGGCAGTTATTACGTTCACGATGATTGCAATGGTCCCTCACTGGTTACGTAATGTAAATGTCATCACCTTTGCCTGCCCTCCCATGCAGGGGAGGGGCTGGTAGTAAAAATGGCCTGTAAAGTCTGGGTGAAATTATTTTGTTTTATGTAAATGAGCGGTGTCTGACCACGCCCCCTCTCTGGAAGGACTTGGGTGTCTCGGGCTTTCTTGTTCCATGTCCTATTGTTAACGGTGAGAAGGCAGACTCAGAGGGCAGAACAAACACCTAGCTGTGGGAGTGTCACCCACCTGGGGGAGGGGTTACTGCCCTTTGTGATGTCATGAAGGGAAAATCTCCAAACGACCTGTTTGAGCACACATTTTCTGAAAAGTGGAGCAGGCAAAAGACGGAGAGGATGGACTTTTCTCATCATTGGGGGTTTTATACACAGACTAGAGACATATATTAGAGTTAGAGGAACATGGTAAAGTGGGTTTTGTAAGATATGGGACCTTTAAGACATTTCATTAGAGTTTTCTCATGTTACATCTATGAAGTGACGCTGCATCATGACACAGAAAACAACTTTATTTACGCTGAAATGGAGTCGTGACGATTAATGCGGAGCAGTGTGTGAAAGCCACTTTCAGCAGCTTGTGTGATTTCTATCACGATATGAACTCCACAAATCATCCAAAGGCAGTTTGAAATGAACAGCCCTCAAAAACAGATGCACGCTAGCTAAGATATATTCACAGCTACAGCATAAAAGGTGACATTTGAAAGGTAGCACATTAGTGAAATGCACTGGATACATTAATTCAGTGTGGCTAAAAGCCTTGTTAGCATTCACAGTTTGAGTCTGAATGTACAATTACTCGACAGAGAGGAGGGATGGGAGGGAGAGAGAGAGAGAGAGAGACAGAGAGAGAGAGAGAGAGAGAGAGAACAAAAGGAAGCAGAAGAAAAGAGAGAGAAGAGGAGGAGAGGAAGAGAGAGTCTTTCATGTCTCCCCTGAGTTTGAAAAGCCTCCCTTTCATGTGAGTATTGTCATATTCTCTCTGTTCTCGTTCCATTTGCTCCACCTCTCTTCCCCGTGATAAAGACATCACTCTTTCAGTGCACAGAGGGCAGTACAGACGAGTACGTGAGCCTGAGCACTCGTCTGTGTGATGAGAGAAGTGCATCAATCTCATCATTAAACAAGCACTGCATGCATATGCAGGTGTAGCATTTATCCAGCAGGGCGTGATGTTCAGTCTAGGGCTGCCAGATGTATTTCATTTTAAGGACAAAATATAGAAGGTCCTTTACTTTAGAATAAGTACAAAAATGGACAGGAACGTGGGGCACGAAGTCGACTCTAAACAAATTTTATTACTGACAATTTCCACAAAGCCTGTGCGCGTTGCGTTCCATCGCTTAGCCCCAGAATAAAGAGAAAGTTTTGCAAACATGTTGCTTTGTCTTTCTGAGGAGGATTTGTTCCTTCTGTGCCGGATTTTACTTCATTCTGATAAAGTGATGGAATACACAATCAGGAGTCTGTATATTGCAGTGTTTCCCCTACCATTATATTAGGGGGCAGCCCGCCCCCCTAATATAATGGTAAGTATATAAGGTCAAGTAAAAAAGTAAAGTGTTTGTGTTGGCGTGTTGGCGTGTTGGCGTGTCGAAGTGTCGGTGTCCCCCCCCAACGCTGTAAACCTAGGGGAAACACTGTATTGTGTTTTAGTTTGAAACTGATTGGACGCTCTGTGCGTTCCCTTGTCTGACTTCCTGTCCAGGGTCGATCTGTTCTCCTCAGCTTGATGTGTGCTTGCAACGTGCTCCGTCAAAAATAGACTCGGAGCTGATCTCAACGTCTGTAGAGATCACTAGCCTGTGACAATTATCTGAGAATTAAGATGATCATCTCCCAATGTGAATGCTTCAATGATCTACTTCAACTACGTACCAGTGATAATGATTTTTAGTGCCTAGAAGACAGACAAGACCGACATGGGACTCCATCAGAATAATCCTCCGTCACCATTTTCTCCACAAGTGGAGCAAAAGCGGAAAGGAGACGGACGGTGAAAAACCAAAGAAGAAAAATGATCACGAGCAGCGGTGGCACTGCAGGTGAAGACGGTCTTCCAAGTAGCTGAAAGACAACGGGAAAGTCAAATCAGTTGTTTTATTTATTCTGGTTTTATTGCAGTCCGACTACATTTCCCAGAGGGCTTGTAGGCAGAGAATTGGCTTGATTGGTCTGGATTTACGGGCCTGTAGACGTCGAGGCAGAGCGTGTAGATTTCTTCGTCTAGGGAACATGGACGTGCTCTCCTACAAACATATATAGATAGTTTGTGATTCCCTCCCCCTTCCCCTCTCCATTACAGCCACCAATCACATTTTATGACCCCCCCTCAGGGCCTCCACATAGACTGATCCAGACCCCCCCCCCCCCCCCCCCCCTTTATTTGACAAGGTTCACTTTCCGTTAGCATGCAGGGCCAATGTTTCACAAAGCCTCTCTTTCTGTTGTCCGTGGCACCCGGGGTGTGAGCGTGTCGCAGGTTACAATAAGTTCCACCTACTGATCTTAATTGGACCTGATGTGTGGTTCTGCTCCCAGGACGCCTGTGGAGCCCGGTTCTGTTCAGTTTCATTGTAAAGCGGGCCAAGAACTCTTGGCAGCCACTGCGCTGTAAAACACTTAGGGCGCAACATTTTGCTAAAAGGAGCTGGCGAGAAAAGAACGGGCCCTGAAAATAACTGTTATTGTTTTGTTTTTTTTCAGTTTCTTTCAGTTACTTCTCGTGCGCTCGCCCACGCACACACATCTGTTCGTCGCAAGATACCGCAGAGGAGCTTCAGTTTGTCCTCATTCCATCCCGCAGCTTTCTTTGGGTGATGCTTTTCTCATTAGGAACACTACATTTTTAATTTTTATGGACGCTTTTAAAGGATTATGGGAGGGAGCTGTGGAAATGGGGTCTGTTGAAGTATATTTTTACCACATACAGTACACACACACACACACACACACACACACACACACACACACACACACACACACACACACACACACACACACACACACACACACACACACACACACACACACACACACACACACACACACACACACACACACACACACACATCTTCCTGATGCATAGGCCTGACGCCCCTTCCCTGCTGAGACGGTTTTCGTTGGAATTTCCCACTCTAGTGTGTAATGGCTTTTGGACCGATGTGGAAGTGGGGATGGAGGGGCTGTAAGCCAGAGGGAGGGGCGAGCAGCTTCTCTTTGAAGCTGCAGACAGTCTGTGGTTTTTTATGTTGTTGTTTTTGTACATTTGTCTTTAGATGTTTCTCTCAAACCAGTTAGAGTCTTCCACATGTGGGGGAGGGGGGGGCATAATAAAGCTACACAATCAGTTTTATTAGGTAGAAACAGTTTTGAGTTAAAGTGATTTTAGATCAAATACAAAGACTCAAGTGTTCTTCATAGACTGCAGAAGGTTTTTTTCCCATCACAGGTGGCTCAGTTTCTTTCCTTTCCACAGCGTTGGGATCTAAGTTTCCAAAGCAGGCAGGAGAGCAGGTTTAAACCCTTCTTCTACATAGTTACTGCTCACCAACCATTCTCTTCCCGCTTCCATCACTGCAACACCTGTTGGTTTGACCTGATAACTGCTCTCATATCTGGCAAACCGAGGGGTGTCCAAAACAGCTGTTTGAGGGTGCCTTAAAACCGCCTACCTTCTCTGGTCCAAAGAAATCCAGAGCGTTCAGGACCAGAATCTAAAGTTAGAAGGAGGAGATACTGGCTGCTGCATTGTTGTTAGAGAAGCCAGCACTTCAACATAGCATGTTTCCTTAATGTCTGATCATATAGTAAGGTACCTTTATCATTTCACTCACTACACATCTCACTGATTGGACCTTTAAAGGAATACTAACAATGTACAGGACAGGATAAGCAATAAGATAAGAGGCATCACTTTGCCTACACAAGCCGCAGCTAAAACATAAATGAACACTACAGTTCTTCACAGTTGCTTTAAAGTAAAGGGAAATAAAACTTATGTGATGAACCTGCACTGAGATGAGACTAAAACAAACTCTAAACACAGCAAGTGATCATGTGATGAAAGTGTGACAGCAGCAGCAGCAGCAGCAGCAGCAGCAGCATTCAGCATTAACTCTTCTTTAACTGTGTTTGTTGTAACTCCTGAAGTTTCACAATGATGGCTATCCACTGACTCTCTGTCAGCTGTTTGATGCTGGATTGGGAGACTATGGGAAGCACATCACAGCTTTGTCTGCAGCTAACAGCTCCTGGATGTTGTAGCAAACAACCATTGGATCCAAGATAAGTCGAGTAAATGAACTAAAAGAAAGCTTCTTGTCTCTTCAGTGAGTCCACTAAGTATTTTTCTACACGTCTTGTTGTTCCTTCATCCTGTTCATACATAAAAACAGCCTCATCTCCTCGAAGCCTGTTTGCACAGTTGCTGTTCTGGCTTGACGACATATTCAGATCTGAGTTAACTCCCTCCAAAGCAGCGATTAGTGTCAGATGGATTTAAGATTGAGGTCTTACCAGGATGCACTGAAGGCAGGAATCACTCCAGGATATGCAGGATCTCCTTTGTAGATCCACAGTTCACAAGCAGGCTGCCTCAAACCGAGCAGGTGGAGTAGGCCGAAGAAGCAGAAATCCACAAACGATCACTCCAAGCTAAAAAAAAAAAACATTCACCACTCCTGATTAATGAACGTCTTAAGATTGTCATGAGAGGCTGAAATTCACTTTGTATTTATCTTTAAAAATGTGTGCACCTTAAAGGTGAAACAGGAACAGGAAACAGGAAGTCGCCTCTGATTTATCAACATGAAAGAACCTCTTTCACATTAAAAGTCAGGTAAGGCAAGTTATTTTATAGAGCACCATTCTTCCATACAGCAAAATAAGGAGTTTTTAGATGTTTATGAAAAAGGCTGACCTTAATTTGTTATGCCTCTGTCTGACCCACAAAAGAAAATAAGACAATAAGCAGCAAAATTTACTATTTTACTATCCACTGTTACTGATGTAAAATATTCATCAGTGCAGCTGTCAGGTTTGTAACCGGTGATGGTCGTGATCAAATGTTCTGGTTAATTAGGGTCACAATCTTTATGTGTCCACTTCACTTTTTGCTCTTGTTCCGCAAATGTGTATTAAGTAAAACACGGAGCAAACAGTTGTCTTTCTGATAGTTTAATTCAGGCGTTTGCAAACGGACCTCTGCTCTCTCCAGCATGAGATGGTGAAAAGAGGGAGGCTCAGAGCAGAGGACATGTCAGAATAAATACAGGGCGTTATCGTGACCTAGTAGGACAGAGGCGACAACAAAAGATTAATCACAAAGTATTCGTCACAATGAACAGTATGAACTCATAATGTTTTTCACAACGAACAGTACAATGTAATATAAGAGACAATGTTACTTATGATGTCGAGATTATGAGGAGGACAAGGTGGGAGACTTCCCATTACACTCTCAAGCTCCATCTGCTCCCAAAATTGTGACGCTTCCAGAAATGAAATCAGAAATGAAAAGCAACAGTTGCTTTGAGGTGTTTCTGATGTTTTTCACCTGAGAACTGTTAATGTCATGCAAGATGAAGTCAAGTGTGTAGCAAGAATGAGACAAAGACTGCATATATTTTAAAAACTCATGGTCACACAACCACTCTTCTAAACAACGAGTGTTATCATTAGTTAGCATTAGCTTCCTTTACCTCGGTATTACTGAAGCACACCTGAGTACACACATTAAGCCTGATTCACTCTCCCTGCTTGTATTTTATGTCTAATCCGAGAATCTTTGTGCGGTTGGGTTTCTAAATAAAACACAAGCAACCAGGCGAATTCTTCCTGCAATCTATTTGTTGCTTCTTCCAGAAGCACTTAGTGCGAGACAATAAAGCCACATTAACAGCCTCTAAACTTAGAAGTAGGAGTTTACAAGAAGCACTCGAAGGCAGCGTGTTTGTGATACGTTCAGTGAAACTAAGTGAGTTCATGAGAGTTATTTTGTGTTTGTGTGTGTGATGAACAGCTGCAGCTACAGTGAGAGGACCGACTCTGATCATTACTAAAGAGAATACCCACACCTATGTTCCTCAGTTCAGGCTTTCCTCTGGGATCAGAGACTTAATATAAACATTGACAAAGCCTGAGGTAACCCATTGGTTTTCTGAAGGGCAGTCTTGGAAGCCCATTTATGCCAGTCGCCATATTGGAAATGCTGACTCCATCAAACTTTGGGTGAAGCTAACGGCAGGCAAAGGGCTGAAGCTGAGGCGAGCCTTAACTGCCTGTTTCAACAGTCTAAACTGGGTCTGGGTCGGTATCTGGAGCGTGAGCACAGCGTGGCACAGCCATGAACAACTGTACACACATCAGGGGAGAACTACAAGATCATACGATAACTACAAGATCACGCAGGCTTACATAGAGAAACGTGCTAACAACATGTTGCTTTGTCTTTCTCAGGATGATTTGTTGTTCATTCTGCCTGTTTTGACGTCATGTTGATAAAGTGATGGAAAAATACGGTCACAAGTCTGTCGTTCTATTCTGTCCAGCTTGACACGTGCTTGCAACATGCTCTAGGGTGGCAGCGAATGGCGTCTAATTTTCGGCGCTGGCAGACAAGTTAGCCTTCTGACAAAAAGCTACAACAGGCCCGCCTGCAGTCAGATCTCATCCTTCATAAAATCCAAATTGTTGAGTAATAAAAAAAAATCCCCCCCCCCGATAAAGACGTTACCCAATCAGACTCAATTTTTTTTTTTGTAGCAGGCTGTAAACATGTTTATTCCTGCAGTCGTAACGGACAGCCTCAAGTGGTCACACGAGGAATTGCAGTTTTTTGCACTGGCTTCATTTTTCAACACTGTAGATTGCCACTAGACTGGGATCCATGAGGAGAGAGAGAGAGAGAGAGTGCAGGAGGAGAAAAGAGGAGAGGGGAGCAGTCTGTCTCACATTAACATTATCTCTATGGGAGCCCAAATAGAAGATGTCAGCAGATCACCGACCTGCTGTCAAGAGAAGAACATGTGGATGGGGATAAAAAACAGGGAAGGGACGAGGCATCCAGCAAGTCTGTGTTTTATAAAGAACACCTTAAGTATCATCTCATGTTATAAACACGGTCTGAATATGTATGTTGAGTTAAAACCTCAGATCTCAGACCTCAGTCATCATTCTATTAGCAGAGAACGACTTTAACTTGACTCTTTCTTCCTCTAGTCAGACAGTAAAGAGTTGATCGATCTATATGCTCTCTTATTTCATTCACCTTTATAAATTCGACAGCTTCGTGGGTAACAGCACTTTGCTTTAGTGAATGCCAGAGAAACAGCTTGTTTAGGGGAAGATGACGGCTCAGCTAGACGGGGTCCAACTCTGAAGCTGATCAATACCACACTTATTGGCACTGATTCCACATGTGTAAGTTCATCAAATACACTTGAATGTATCACTGCACTTTGGAAAAGTAATAAAATATATTAAAACCAGTTAAAAGGTCACATATTCTGTAAAATCCACTTCACCATGTTTCTCGAACACTAATATGTGTCCCTAGTCCGTCTTCAAACCCCCCAATGATGAGAAAAGTCCATCCTCTCCGTCTTTTGCCTGCTCCACTTTTCAGAAAATGTGTGCTCAAACAGGCCGTTTGGAGATTTTCCCTTCATGACATCACAAAGGGCAGTAGCCCCTCCCCCAGGTGGGTGACACTCCCACAGCTAGGTGTTTGTTTTGCCCTCTGAGTCTGCCTTCTCACCGTAAACAATAGGACATGGAGCGAGAAAGCTTGAGACACCCGAGCCCTTCCAGAGAGGGGGCGTGGTCAGACACTCATTTGCTCATTTACATTTAAAGGTACAGACACACAAACAGCCTGTTCTGAGCAGGGCTGAAATAGAGGGGTTTATAGGCATGAGAGAAACACATACAAACAGCCTCTGCACATATACATTCAGACACCAGCGGCTGCAGCAAACTGTCTTTTTATTATAAGAATATTCCGTTTATTTTTTGCACATTCTGTTTTATACTTAACAAACAACTTTTTCTATTGTGATGTTCTAAAAGTCTTAATTCCTCGTATCAGTTGTTCCCCCTGCAGCACTTAAGTTACATCCTGGGTCACCCGCGCGTATGATGCTGCCTGACCCCTCTGTGTGTTTTGGCCCTACTTGGCGGTTTTAAAAAGCAGCGAGGAAGACAGATGGGGCTGCAGAGCGCCTCTGAGCAAGTTCAGCGGAAAAAGGGTCCAAGAGTGCACGTAAACACGAGAGAAAAGACAGTGAGTCACAAGCCGGCGTCTGAAAAAGGATTCTCTTGGTTTACTCTAACACAGATACCATTAGAGCTCTCCTCTGCGGCGCTCATCTGTCTCACATGTATGATGTCTGTGTTTGGAGTCCTGTGCCATTAAGGCCCATGATGTGTGATTTACACTGTGATGCGTTCCAGCGGGCTGCATTGTGCTAGATGATGACAAATGGGCGTGCTGTAGTTATGACATGTTTAAAACCCGGAGAGCTCTGTTTACAGTCCAGGCCTTTTGTTCAAGCTCTGTGTTTCTGGCCTGACGAGTGAGAACCAATGAGAGCTTTTGGATGTTCCCTCAGAGGACGCCAAGCAGACACAGATTTATGGGAAAGAAGGCAAACATATTTGATTCTGATTTTCATTTTAGGCCATATGTACGCTCTGTCACAATAAGCATTTTATCATTAAAAACATTTCTAAAGTGAGGCCGTCTCTGTCTCTGAAAAGACACAGAGAGACTAATGCACACAGGTCAGACTCCTGTAAAGCTCTCCTCTCTGCTCTAGCAAAGAATACAGTAAATCAGCTGCAATTAATTCAAAACGCAGCAGCACGTGGGCAAGACAAAGAAAAAACAGGAGAGCTCTTATTGGACCAATTCTAAAATCTTTTCTCTGGTTCAAAAAAATAAATAGGTCTGATTAGCTCATGTCTCGATCAGCACACACTGTACGGGGGGGTGAATGTTTTGATGACTCATCAGTTTTGATTTGATGAAGGATAAGAGTTATTCACAATAAGGCGTGTAGCTGACCTGATTGACAGGTGGGCGCGGTGTAACTGTTTGTCAGGAGGCTTAAAACCCGCCTCAGCTCCAGCTCTCAGCCTGTCGTTAGGTTGACTGAAAGTTAGACTGAGACAGCATTTCCAGCATGGAGACCGCCATCGATGGGACTCCAGCACCCCCTGCAGGAACAGACGGATTACGTCACTCAGGCGTCGTCCGGTAATATTCACAGTCTATGGTTCACACGCATTAATTAAACTCTGGAAATGTTGGTACATTTTCTGGAATTTAATGCATGTTTGTAGTGTTGTAGCTAAGACATACCCGAGACCTGAGAGCTCTGAGACCAAGACAAGACACAGACATTTAGGGATCGAGACCGAATCAAGACGAGACCTTCAAAAAGTGGTCTTGAAATCACCTCAAAACTGTGAGCATGTGGGGGGAAAAGGTTTTTCTTTAACCCCCACCCTTGGAGATACGCATTGTAATATTGAACAATACTACGGTAGGTGGCGACACTTAAAGACACCTTCAACTATCTACACGCCAAGAAGAAGAAAAAGGAACAACATGGAAAAACTCCGCCTTTCTAAAATAAAATATGTTTCTTGATTTGAATGAAAACTTGGCCACAAACACAGACACATACTTGGCTTCGTACTGCGGCCTGTTTACATAAAAAAAACCTTCGGATGGTTTCATTCTTTATGAGCACCATTGGACTTTTTGAACACTGAGTGGGATTGGTTTGGGATCAATAAAAATCAATAAAAATGTGAGTTTTATTATGTTCTTAAATCACCAACATGTGGTGTAAAACCTTAAAACCCCCAAAACACAAACTGTTCATCTGACAAGGGGCAGAGAGAGAGTCATGAATCTGACAAAGTATGTTTAAATGTGAGTGTTGTTGCAGATGCATGTGTGTGGGATGATTCAGAGCAGACAGTGCAGAAACATCCACGACCTACTGTTTCCTTCCAAGAACAGTTTCAATATGTACCATGCCATCTCTTCCCCTCTTTCTCCAAGGTTTTTTCTGACCGCAGGAAGTTTCTCAAAGTTCTCGGAGCCGTTGGAACCCTCCCCCTTTTGTATTATATTCTGTAACACAGGAGCGATTAACTATTTGAATTCCTAGAAGCCGGTTTAGAGTAACCTTTATAAGTTCCTGCTTCAGAGAAGGTACCATGGAGGTGTGAATGCAGACAGAATAAAAGTCCCCAAAACTGTTTGGTTCAAAAACACAGTTTGATGCCAGAAGCAGAAATGGGGATCTGCGGGGTGCACAATGCTGAAATGAGGTGCAGACAGAGGGACCAGATTGGGAAGAGGACACATTAAGGCCGAGTGCAAAGCCTCAAATCTCAAATATCTTTCACAGCGATGTCGAGCCAAACAGATTTTATTAATCATGCACTAAGTAAAACATGAAACACATGTCCACCATATCATGTCGTCGGCAGGAAGGAGGGAGGTGGAGAACAATGTGGAACAATGGAAAGGATGTTTGAGACTTAAAAACAAAAGGCGTGAGACAGGAACATGTCAGCCAAGTGTAATGTGTAAAACATGTGGAAACATGGAAAATTATCACCTCTGAATAATGGTATCACATAGCTTTTAGATATGCTGACAACTAATGTATGATATGATACTTTTAAGACTCTTAGGATGGATATATTTGACCTATGAAGCACGTGATCGTCTGCAGGATGAATGTTACTGGAGCTACCTCTAGAGGGCACACCAGGATGTCAACACCCCACTCAATCTTTCAGACATTTTGCATAAACATATCTGTCCCCAGACATATAGCCATTTTGCAAGTTTTCATGTCAACTTCATATAACACGTTTAACAGATGTGGAAAATTGAGGACTTTGTCTTCAAAACTTTCCTCCATTGTTGTCCCTGCTGCTGTGTTGACCCTGTCACGCCCCTCTGGCTTACACTCACCCCACTGTTCATGTGCCTTCTGTACCTTAAAGGGGACATATTATGAAAAATACACTTGTTTCTGAACATGTATTTAGGTAACCTAAGTGTCTACTGACCCACAAAATGTTAAATAAACCCATCCAGTCCTTTGTTTGTGGTCTGCTTAAGTCTTACAACACATAGAAAAATGCTCTGTTTCAAATGTGATCTCATTGTGATGTCACAGTGGGATTCTGGTAAAACAAAAATCCCCTCCCCTCCCCTGATATCTCCATCCATGGACTCCATCCCCAGCCTTGAGCAAAACTTTTGTGCAGGTCTGCCATTTTTATTCTCGCTAGTGAAGGGTTGATGTCTACCTGGAAAACTCAGGGGGGGCTCATTGCATTTAAAGAGACACACACACCAAAACAGAGCGTTCTGAGAGAGCTGGTTTATACAGGGTCACAAACCTCCTCTGGTGCCACAGGGGACTGTTTGAAAAGGTGGAAAAAGGGGAATTATATTTCCTCTTTACTGTAAGACCACACAGCATTCATTTTTTAGAACATGCATGAGGAGACAGAGGGCAGCTGTCATGTGAACGCAAATCTGTAGGTGTGTATATGGATCTGTAGAACTAAGGAGGTTTATGTCTGTGTCTGTCCCAGGGAGCATTACAGCGACCTGCTGCTGTGTGTGTCACGCCCCCTCTGGCTCGACACTGCCCCTACTGTTCATGTGCCTTCTGTACATTACGACCACACAGCATTCATTTTTGAAAATATGCATATAGCCAACCTTCCAAACACAGGGGTCACTGTGCACTACGGAGGACTACAGAGGTCTATGTCTGTGCTCGAGTACAACACTCTTTCCCAGAGAGCGACCTGCTGCTGTGCTCTCACCATGTCCTCACCTTTTTAGCATGCAGGTGGGTGGAATACATGCAGGGCATTTCCAGCTCGTGCACCTCCATTAGTGCCCTTGCATTTGCAGAGGGGTCATCAGATGGGGAGAACCAGTCCTCCATATTTTAGTCAGTGCACTGTGAACATTTGTTGGCTGTTTCCATTGTCAGCCAACCTCGCACGTCATGCTGTCCTCTGAAACTATCCTCTGTGGTTGTTGGAGTGCAGGGCAAAAAAAAAAGGAGACAAGAAAAACTCGAGGCATATTTTTAAATTTCTGATCATCGTGTTTCCTAACAAATGTTGTTGAGCCACAGAAAGGGTAATACCAAGAAAGTATTTAAAACCCAAAATCTTTTTTTTTTTGATAATGCATCAGGACTGTTACCATGGCAACAAGTATTATAAACCGTCAAGACAAAAAGTTGGCAGTGATTGCCAGAATGTGTTTTTGCATCCTAGAGTTAAACTTTGCTCTGTCTAGACCAGCATACAACATTAGTCAGCTATTTAGACTTATAGGAGCAATATATAACTCTGAAACCTAGTGTTTAAAATGGGTACTGCAGTCCAAATTCAAAACATTGGAGAGAGCTGTCTCCCCCCCCCCCTCTCTAGAGTCGATGCTCACGCAGGTTGCCACGTGGTGGACACTGAAGCTTCAGTGTTTATCCAGCTCTGCATCGGTCTGTAAACCTTTCTGTGTTCTAACCTCTCTCCATTTTTCAAAAGCATCTCCAATATTGATCCTAGTTTGAGCACGTTTCTGCTCGTGGAGCTTATTAGAAACATGCAGAGGCATGCAGAAAAGCCTTTTTTTAAACCTTTTTTTTCACACTTAAGATTCACAAAGCGTGATGTGTTTTTTTGGGGGGGGTCATTTTGTGCCTTCATTGGAGAGACAGGACAGTGGATAGAGTCAGAAAGTAGGGAGAGAGAGAGAGAGTGGGGAATGACATGTGGGAAAGTTACCCTAAGGTTGGTTAGCCTCTGTATACAGGACGCGCAAACTAACCACTTAGGTACATTCAGCTAACCTCCACATCAAGAAGTTGATTGATAACTTTTTGTTTACACGGCCATCACACAATTCTGCTTTAATTCATTCAGCTCTGGTTCTCTCAGTGTAGCTTCTCACTGCAGACATAGGAGCAGTCGAGGAGAGAAACTTTCTGTATGAAAGGAGATCCTTATCAACCGCTCTGCCAGAGGCCACAAATGGATTGCAGGGGGACGTCATGAACTTTCTAGACAACACACAAAGCCTTCACATGCATAATTTGTCAGTGCAGTGATCAAAGATGTTGAATATTTGATGCATTAAATATTATGTGTAAGCTTGGCCATGACCAGCAGGTTTTAGACTCTCCTGTTTTTGTCTCCTGCGCGTAGAACTACCTTCAATCTGTGCCGAGAAGCAGCAGGTGTGTCGGCTTGTCCAGAAGTGGGCCGTCCAAAGTCTTGACCTCTACTTAGCTTAAAGCTCCGGGGAGTAACACATGTTCCCGACCATCATTTCCCTGAACCATGACCCCACAGCTTCACGATTCTGAGACACTCATGATATTTAACACCTGAACTTGACCACGATAATATTGACAAGTGCGATGGAGGTCAAAGGATCCCCTGCACTAACAGGTTTGAATTGGCTTACCACAATCCTTTTCTATAAGCCTCCAAAGCTGCGGTGCAGTCATTATAAATATACACAGGCACAGACCACTGAGGCGAGAATCTTCACTGTATGTATGCTCTCAAAACATTAATGCTCCCTTCCCTTTGTTTGGATAGTTTCACCACAGGATTCCTGCTTATTTTCTCCCATAAGTGCCCGGGAGTAATCAAATCCCAAATGAAATATTTTCCTTGCCGCCAGTACCTTTCAGCCTGCCGTTTTTACTCCCAGGGAACCGTCATGTCAGGCCCCGACTCTCTCTCCAAACCAGGGATTTACGGAAGATTAGGGAAAACTATGTAAATGACACTCCTGCAGCGGAGTCAAGCGAAACGCTAGACCCCAAAAAGAGGGAAGCGACAGAACGGGAAGAGAGTGGGGGGAAAAGGAGCACATCCTCAGGAATTTCCCTCGGAAATCTGTGGATTATCCCACTGGTTTTAATGAAAGTTGTCAGGATTAGGAGTGCCGAGGCCCACTGAGGCCGGGGCTGGAGCTGGGACAGCGCTGGAGCGAGAAGTGAGGAAGGAGCGGGATAAAAAACAGGAACCTATTACATTCCAAAATCACTAAATTGGAGGTAAAATTTCCGTGAAGGGGCTCAGTGATGGGGCCTTTGATGAGAGGCAGGGGTGAACGGATGAGTTGATGAAGGAAAGAGTGAACATGGGCAGACACACACACCAGAAACCACACATCTACCAAACTCTTAGAGACAAGTCTGGTAGAACAGCAGTCCTCTTAGACATACTGATTAGCTCAAATATCTCTCATTACGCCGTCCTCCATCCGTCTTCTCCTCTCGTTGCCTCTCTTGCTCTTTCCCCCTCATTCCTCCCGCCTCTCTCCGCCTCTGTCCGTGATGAGACGGTCACCTCGGTGTCAGTGGTGATGGCTAAGTGGGAGCTTGAGCACTTCCTTAATCAATCTGGGTAATAGAGAGGAGCTTGCCAGACACACAAAAATCACACACACACACACAGTAAGACCTGTCAGCTCTCATTCTCAGTCATCCCCCGATTCATTCTCTGTCTCTCTCTCATACACAATAGTGCAGAAGGTAATAAACAGATTTGACACATTGCTGTTCATACACCTGCAAAGCCTGAGAAGCATATCAAGGATAGATTAGCAAAGTGGCCCATGAATCTACTAACGCACACAGGAAATTAAAGAGCGCACTGGAAGATGCACTCAGACACACACTCCACTCTCAAAGGGATATGGGAAGACAGCTGGGAATGTCACGCATGCACACTCCACAGGCGTTCCAATAAAGGAGAGGACACAGGGAGGGTGAATACCTTGATAAGCGGTGGTATGCTTTGGGTAAACATTTGTCGTCTTTTTTAAAAAGAGAGCGTTTGGAACATGCTGGTCAAAGGAAAGCAGTTGTAAATGCAGTGGTGGCGAAATGGGAGGGGATCTTGAATCAGCCAGCTGCTCATCAATATCTCAGGCAAGACAACCAGCTGTGGGTTTCTGTGTGTGTGTGTGTGTGTGTGCAAATGTCCAGTGCATCAAATGAAGACGTTTTCTCAGGCGAGTCCTATCAGCACATTCCAGTCATGCTGTTGATGTCCGGCCACATCTGCCCCTCTTCCCTCAATATATTTCCTTAATCCCATTCTCCTTCCTCTGTCTGTCGTTCTCTCTCCGACGCTGCATGCGTGGCTACTCACCATGCCAAGCTCATATGTCTATGCCCCAGTTTTTTTCACTCCCATCTTGAGTCTCTGCCTGTACACAAAACACATATTTTTACCGTCTTTGTTTCTCGCTCCATCTCTTCTCACCCTGCTCCGACCTGGTCCAAATGGCCTCAAGATGTTTCTGCAGTTCATTCAAATTTACAAACACGGCCAAGAAAACCTTGGAGGACACGACAACCGAATATTATTTAGCAAGAATTGGCTGGCTACAGATTAACATACTGAAAACAGATTGACAAAGAGAACACTTATATCCTAACAGTCATCAATTTGCCGTGATTAATTGTCACAGATTGTGAAGGTGCTTCCAGATTGCGATCAGCTGCGGTGTTGTTTCGTATTTTGCACAACAACCTCTGATCCCATGAGGCTTTACTCTGCAGTCTGCTGCCATACACCTACTGCAATCTCATTAGCTAACAAAGAGTTTGAAGCTCTAAATAAAGGCAACAGGATGGCAGCAAACCTCCCTCTGCTTTACCCCAAAGCTGCAGAAAAGTTTCTGGAAGTAGCATTTACAGTGGAAACAGTTCATCTTTACCTCTCTGTGGTGTTCTAGTACTTGAAATAGGTCTTGGTCTCAAGACCACTTTCTGAAGGTCTTGGTCTCGTCTCGGTATCAAAAGCCTTTTTACTCTGTCTTGTCTCGTTCTCAGACTGGGCAGACTCCGGAATTCAATTCAAGACCGCTCAAGACCTCCACAGATTGTCTATTTTTCCACGTCATTACTGAGTGAGTGAGTGAGTAGAAGGAAAACATCCATTTCTAAAAGAACAAATAACTTAAATTCATTCATACTTTAATTTTGGCCCTGTGTTACGGCCTCCCGTTACACACAAGATGATGATTTTTCAGTGATATTTCTGGTCTTGGTCTCGGAGCCCTCTGGTCTCGGGTATGTCTTGGTCTCGCTTAGTGTGGTCCTGACTACAACACTACCTCTAAGACTAAAACTAGATGTGTTTTGGGATGAGGATGCAAGGACAAAAACACCTCAACTTATTAAGCTGTCTTCAGTATTTTTGTTCTTGTTGTGGAAGCTTTTTAACGATTCTAATTTCATCTGAAAGTTTCTTTGATTTTAATGTGAGAATCTAACTGGGAGTACTTTCTCGCAAACAGAAGTTCTTGACTGGTGACTTCATCAGGCACTTAAGGTTGCACATAAAGATTCCAATAAACTTATCACAGAATTCGAACATTCCTCCCTCTACATCTCAAATAAAACTGCCTCTCTCTGGCTGAACTCCCACTCTTTTATTAAGTCCAAAAATATCCTGTTACATCCTCCCCAGCATTCACTTTCCACCAAACTAACGTGTCAAGATGTTCTCAGTTTTATCTTGGCTTTAGCCGAGTTTAGAGAGTTAATGTATTCCGCATGCTGTATAAAAAGAACCCCACTTCATCGTCCAAGGGCTCGCTGGTAGTACGGCTCTCCATTGGTCAAGTATGGACTGAAGAAGCAAGTAAATAGAACTCAATATTCACAACTTTTTGAAGCTGATATGATCACTTCTGGCACTACTTCTCATCACCCTCCCTGTCCACTGTCTGCTGTGTGCCAGGCTCTGTGCTTCCTTTCAAGGGAAGAATTCTCCCCTGTAATTCATGCCAGCTGTGGCAGATTGCACGGCCAATTAAAGAAAAACTGTTTGGCTCTCCCCAAACGAGGCGACCACATGTTGCAGCGCGACCCTCCCCGCCGCTCTCTGCCTTCATTCCCCTCCCGGGACCTCACCTCTGATGGTTCAGGGGTCATGGCGCTTGTGGTTTCTTCCGCAATGGAGGAGGGAAGAAAACATAGAGACTGCAGACAAACGGGACAATTAGCTCGAGCTCTGACTGAGCGTCTCCCCCCCCCCCTCACGAGGTCACCAAGGCTACATCCAACGGCCACACCTACAGTAGAGGGCAGCTGTCAGTGAGGCGATTTAAACCACCGCGTGCTACTTCTAATCTTCATGTCGAGCCTTCTTGGCCATGTTTTGTTGGTGGGTGAGGGGGTGCAGGTTGAAACCACACAGCTGATGGCATGGATTGCTTTGGACATTTAGTTTAGCGACCGTGACAGGATTGTGGTGTTAGCGTCTTTTAGAGGTTTTGCGACTGAGGATGTGTCAGATGGGCATTGCTGAGAACATGGTTTAGAAATGGAGGTCAGCCATGGGAAAGGGCATCCTGTGAGCTGGCTGGTTAGATGAGGTTATACATTTTTAATAACATCACACCTTGAGGGAAGATGGCAACAAAAATAAGAAAGGGAACAAGGACAGGTCAGCAGATGGGGCCTTTCACTGACTGATGTGTGTACCCATTTACAGTTTTTATTTTCCTCTGTTGTCACATTCAGGATGGAACAGCTCTTCTAATGTAGTAGTGCTATGTCCAAGGTTGTAACTTGTATGACTGTACAAGGGCGACAATTATTGCCAATAAAACGGTAATCTGGACAATCCTTTGGCTTCAATGTTTTAAAGTAAAACAACATTTGTGATTTACTATTATTAGAAAACTCCAACCACATGCATTCAAACAACTCCTAAACAATCGGATGTAAGCGCAGGTGTTTCTGCCTGTCACACCTCTGACGGTTTCCATTGTGCAGGCTGCAGGGTAGTCGGCCAGGAGCCACCCTTCACTGATATTCCGCTCCTTTAATCAGTGGAGCAGTGATAGTGACGTCTCCCTACCATTTCCTGCAGCCTCCCCAAAGATCCTTTCCCCCATGCCTTGTCCTTCCTTCTGAGCCAGAAGCTCACCTGCTCTGCTTCCTCTGCAAGATCTTTGAGGGCTCTCCTACTTTTGGGGCCTGTGACTCTGATAGATTTCAGGAACCGTTCAGCCGATGTTCCAGTGAAGCTCCTGCACGTGATAAAGGAAAGGTAAATGCTCTCCACTCAGCTTGTGACAGCTCTGCATACTTCTCCTCATATTATCTCCTTATATACCATATATCTCCTAGACTTTGAGCTGTCCACTTTGAGGTATGATGTCAGAAGAAAATGGCTGCTGAGTGAAAACAGTAAATGTTAGTGCCTGCATCCATATGCACTACGCTGTTTGTTTCCCCCTCATACCCCCTTACCCCTCCCCAGTATGTCCCAGTCAGGGAAATAACATTTAATCAGCAGACTTTCCTCCCATAATAAACAGCATAAACATGAAATCTAACCACAGCACAACAGCAATGCAAACCCTGATACTGTAAACACACATTAGCTTACTGTATGTATACAGCAGGGGTATATTTAGGGGTAGGGGAAAGTGCCCAGTATAGATTTGCCTCCCTAAGACACTAAAGCATTCCTACTCACTGAGGTCTGCACAGCATCATGCAGGCTAGTAGAAACAGATGCGCTTGATGTAGCCGTATACTCTACACTGCATGCACTGCTCTCCTAGTACGGAAAAGTATGACCACTCGTGACCCAAATGGCCTTGCAAATACAGTGTAGGTTTACACTGCAGTGAACACAAACATGTGGGCTTAAGGTAGTCCTTTCTGTGAAGCTATGTTCTTTAAACACCAATATGAAAACACACAAGCTGAGTACAAACCTCATTACTCAATCCCCGCTCACTTTGCATGCTTCTGTCAGCATGAGGAGGTAAAACTTAGCAGCATGCCAAATGATTTAGCACTTGATGCTGTTTTAAGCAGCACATCAACAACAACAAGAACAAGTAATGCTATCAAATGTTGAAAAGCCAAAAGCATCTAAAATAGAAGCTGATGCTGAGGTTGTACATGGCATGTCAGATGTTTTCAACATTTGCCTGCTTGCACCTAAATTGATTTGACAAAAACAGCTTCCACTTTGGTGGAAAGATAAAAACGCCTGGAACAAACTTTAAAAGAAAAAGATTTAAAGAGAAAAGGGGACTGGTAGCTAAGTCACAGATGGACAGAACTACCCAATAGAAAACAGAGTGTCGCTTTCTTCATTACCACTCAGACTTTTGATATGAACCAGAAGGCGAGAGTTGTGGCTTCGATATCAAACGCAGATCTCGCCTTCCCTGCTTCCATTTTTTGCTGTCATCTGTGTTGTAGCACACTGAATGTGAATGAAATCCACTGTTTGTTCCCATTATGACCGTCCTTCTGTTAAATATCCAGCAAAAATGAGAGCAGTTCAAAAGTACTGTAGAAGTTGTTGCAGAGCTTGATTCATTCAGCATGCATGTCCTCCTTTCTGAATCTCAGCACAACGTCAGCACCTTCACGTTTCCACCCTTTTCCTACATTTTCTCCTCCTCGGTTCTTTTTTCTTCCCTTTCTCTGAACCCGTTTTCAATTCCCTCCGTGCGTTGACAGACACTCTCATCTGGGCGACCTTGATTTCCTGTGTTTGGAAGGTTTGGGGGAGTTTGGAGGGGGTTGAAAGGGTGAAAGGTCAGCCTTGTGCTCTGTGCTGTCCCGGCCTCTGTCAACACAACCTCTGCTCTGAAATACCATTTTCCCTGGATCACACTAAAAAGGGGAGGAGGGGGAGATGTGATGCGGAATAGTCAAGACAGTCAATTAGCGGCACTGTTGTGGGCTGACGCACCACGGAGTGAGCGCCTCACATCTTTCCATTCACAGTGAATATGTAGTGCATCGTGAGGGTGAGCTGAGAGGATTTAATGAACTGTTTTACTGCTATTCATGTTCCCATAATGCTTGCTGATGCATTTTATCTACACTCATAAACTATTACAATAATCATGTAATAGAATCGTACACATTATGAACAATACACGACTATGACAGACCAGGGGGAAGTTATGAGAATGCTCATTGCACAGTTAATTATCAATTAGCTTCTCAGTGTATTTTCTAACAAATATCTGATCATTGAAACACTGCAGTCATGGCTGCAACATATAGTAGAACGCTTTAATCGAGACCCTACTGCATTGATGCATATTGAGGTATTTGCATGAATGTACAGAAACTTTTCACAATTTTCAAAAAGCCATCTTAGTGTGGGCCCGTTGCTCCTTCATCTCAAATATTTTTTTTATTTATTTGGATTAACTATGCCTCAATATATCAGGCAGCAAAAGTCAAAATGCTTGTACAAAAAAAACAATGAAATATTTCATGACAAATACGATGGTTCCCCTCAACAGTGACCGCCCACTTTTTCGGCGGCTCGGGTTCTCAAAGTCATTTTCCCCCGTTCAACTTCTGCATTGACATTTCACAAAATCCTTATATCAAAAGATTGACGCATGTAACCATGACAACCAGCTACCTCAATACTCGTGAGTACTAAACATTTGATTTTAGCCAAAACTGCATTGAAAAATGGAGAAAAGCCAAAACTACAAGACTGTGTATATCATTTTCTTAAGGAGTCAAGGAACCACACATCCCACAATCCATTGCAGACATGCCCCTAGTTTAGCATCATTATGAATTACTCACAAGTATCCACTAGAGGAATACAATATTCAGACCTTGTTTTTTGTTCCAGGCTGTAAACATGTTTAGTCTAGTTGTAAAAAAGGGCATTTTAATCTCCAAAAGCGTTTGGAGGTTGCCACACAGCTGGAGCCCCGTCTCCAAGCATTCTCATGAGCTTTCACCTCAAACCTAAAGTCATTTGTGGGGGGAAATAAAACTCCTGTTGGGCCTTCTGGGTGTTTTCCGTCAGACATCAGAGAGACTATTGGGAGGATCAGACTGTAAAACGTGTGTACCGTGCACTCTGACCCCAGAGCTCAATTTAAGGCATTTAATGTTCGGTTCAATACGCTGTGATCAATGTCATTTAACTGTTTTCATAAAGTATAGCCTTCCTCTAAAAGGTCAAAGCAATTCTGAGCATGCCATGAGTGACCCCCTCCACCCCCCCCCCCCCCCCCCCCCCTCTGGAAATCCTCCCTATTTGTCTTTGACCCAACCCCTCCAAATATCCCGCAAGGTGCTAGGAGCCGCCTGTCATCGTGATTGATTGTCCCTAAATACAGCAGGGCACGATCAGCGGTTGGTTTCCGTGGTAACTCACAGCAGGCCGTGTGTGTGTTTGTGTATGTGTCTATGGTCTTTATTAAGATTGGTGGTTCTCATATACGCAAGTCTCGACCTGCAACCCGTCTCCGTATAGGACACCATGTAAACCCAAATATTGGTCCGTCATCTGTTGCCAGTGTGCGTGTGGGCGTGGATGGCTGGTGTGTGTGTGTGCAAAAATATGTGTTTTCGAGTCTCAGAGTGGGAGAGAGAATAAGACGAGGTCTCAGCAGTAAGCGACAGAAGGGAATATGTTTTCCTTTCCACTGCCAGGAGAATGGAAAAATCTGGAGTGTAATGACTCTACCCGTGAAATGGGAGTTTAACCATAATAATCATTAAGGGGCGACCACACACACGTGCACACACACACACACACACACACACACACACACACACACACACACACATACACACATACATCCATATAGATAGAGACACTACATATGAGCAGCTGCTTCGTCCTGCCCCTTAGATCCCCAAAGTGATGTAGTACTTGAAATTGGTCTTCGTCTCAAGCCCACTCTTTGAAGGTCTCGTCTCCGGATTGAAAGCTTTTTGACTCAGTCATGTCTCGGTCTCAAACTGGACGGACTCCGGATTTTAAATGAAGACCGGTCAAGACCATCACTGACTGGCTATTTTTCCACGTCATTACTGTGAAGAGAAGGAAAGAAAAAATAACTTTAATTCAATCATAATTGGATTTTTTTCCCCTAGTTACGGCCACAACCTTCCCGGTGTTAAGGTCTAAGCTAGGGACACGCCCCCTAAACACAAGATGATGATTTTTCAGTGACATTCATGGTCTTGGTCTTGTCTCGGTCTCGGAGCACTCTGGTCTCCGCTGGCTGTGTTGTTGTCAGAGCCGTGTTTACATGGACGGTGGATTCTGTCAGTAGCATATGCTTGTCTTTAAGGCAGAATGTGCAACATGTTCCACATGCTGTAAATAAATCATAAATCCAGTCTATCCTGTGTAAATGTGTCTCTGAGTCATGACTGTCTACAATGAGTGAGAAGCTCGAGTCCTGCTGGCTGTGTTGTTGTCAGAGCCGTGTTTACATGGACGGGACGGCCGGCTCCTCCCCTTGTGTATAAAAGCTGTTTTAGTCAAGGACTAGAGAGAAGAAGAAGAACATACTCACTGATTATTTGGATGTTAGTAAAAGTTTTTAGATCACGCTCATTCTTTGTAGATTTACATGCAATGTGAAGCTACAAGCTAACTAAAGAGCGCTAACATTAGCATGCTTGCCCGAGGCGATTGCAGCCAGAGCAAAGAACAATTTTGTCCACCGCTTAATGGTGCTTAATTATGGCATGTCCTAATTCATAACTCCTTTGTGTGAACGCAGGAGGAGGGTTGCGTTTGAGGTGTGCCGCTAAAAAGAAGTTTGTTTTGGTTTCATGCTGGTGCTCAAGGGCGACATCTACTGGATCAAAAGGCTGCACATTCTTCCTTTAAATATTTGATTTATTTTTTGAATTATGATTAATTAAAATAATAAATATAACCCTTTTGCCCCACTTGCCTTAGTTTAATATATCATGCACTGTTTTGGAATTGAAAGCCATGAATGCACTTGTGTCGCGTATTTCAGATCCAACTCTCACCAAACAAGCATTTTTGTTTATGCATTGGATGCATGTCTATGCCGATCATTTTCTTTGAACTAGCAGAGCAGACAGGATCGTTGCAGACTCAAGAGGTCCTCCTGGCTGATCCTCCAGTTTCAGTGATGAGCACTAATGAGCAGCCTGACGGGGAGGCATAAAGCTCGGCAGCACTCCCCTCTCAGAAATAAAACCATCTTATCAGGTCATACCTGATCACCTCTTTCGTATCTGCTACCATGTAAGCTGGTGGTCCCCCGGGTGAATCCACATGGGTTTGATGGCTAGAGATATCTGTCTGTCTGTCTGTCCCTCTGACTCTTTTTAGTCTCATGTTTCATCACAGCTGTACGCTTTCACCCCCTCATTCCCTCTGAACCCCCTCCCTCTTGTCTCTCTGTCATTTTAACCTTCACTCTTTGTCTGTCCGTGCCTGTCAGTCTTTCCCCTCCTCTCTGTTTTTCGCTTTCATCATGGCTCTGTTTTTTTCTGCCGAGGTGAGTGTTGATAGCTCCCATATTTTCTCCCTGCCGCTTTCTCTTCTCTCACTCCTCTCTCATCCTCTTAGCCAAACGTCTCCCCATCCCCTGTTCCCGAGCCTGGTCCAAATCAGACAACACATCATATCCAAAAATCTGTTTTTCTCATGGACACATCACATTGCCAGAGTACTTTTTCTTCTTTATCCGCTGTGCTCTCGTTACAATGCTGCCATTATCAGGGGCCTTTTTTCGGGTCAGCAATGGATGACACATTTCACTCGTACCACACCACTGTGTACTTTAGAAAATGTTTGTGCCATGTGCCAGGGGCTTCAGTTAGTTGACAGAATGTATCAACAAACCACAGCTTTGGGCAGACAACTGCTCTAAATGAATGTAGGCTTTTTGCAAAGAAATTAGTGACATGTAGGTATTACAATTTACTGCATCAAAAAGTATATAAATCTTTTCATTAGCCACAGAAATTACACGTGCATGTTGCTCTGCTGCTTTAATTGAATCCCAAAATATACAAAGAAGCCTTTAGAAAAAAGCTTTCACACTCTGGGAATAAATTAGTGCACTTTCTTGCTGAGACATTGAGAAGAAATTAAACTACCACTCTCATAATATATACTGAATATGAAGCTGCATATCCCAGACATGTTAGCTTATAGCTTAACATTTTGACTTGTGTTCAGGTGAAAGAGCATCCATGGCTAAATCCAAAGGTAGAAAAAAATCCTGTCTCCTGAAACAAATGAATGGTTGGCATTTTAATTTTGATGCACTGTGTGAAAGTTTACACCAAACAAACGATGCAAAGTAAGTAAGAACTTGTAGTCTGTGGCTTTCACAGTGAGAAATCTTTAAAGTGGTATCCAACAAGCTCAGTCCAACTGCTCCCACCATGTTTTAAAATCTGATCTTTAAGATGCTCATGATGTGGAAAGTTACTTGTAAATTTGAAGACGAGTGAAATGATAAAGTGATCTTACTATATGATCAGACATTAAGGAAACATGCTATGTTGAAGTGCTGGCTTCTCTGACAACAATTTGGACTGCAGTATCCATTTTAAACACTAGTTGTCAGAGTAACATGCTGCGCCTTTAAGGAACTAGATGATTTATTCCTAGTAATGAAAAGGCCCACTGTCTGTAACTCTATATTTACCACACACATGGAAGTGGTATCAATTTTCTCCTCTCTCGCCCCTTCCTAAACTGTAAGCCATGTTTTCCCACACTATCAAACTATTATATTTCATAGAGCTTCATTAAGTGTGTCTGTTGTATATGAAACATTATGTTGTGTTTATGATGGGATCTGACAGAGAATCATCCAGACAGATGTAAACAGCCATAGACCAATCCAGATCCAGTTTCATAACAGCCATGTCACACTAAGCTGGACTGTAATATATGACGCTTATCTTGTTCTGGTCTTTATCCCCTATTGAGTTGTATCACATGCATCTTGTGTTTAGTCTTTTAATTCACTCTCATGGTGAGTGTCGAGCACTTCATGTAAATATTATCAGAGTCCAAGAATACCAGTATCAGTATCCCTCAGTGATGAAGTTTCAAATCTCGTTAGTCATGCATTAGAGTTGCATTCCTTCCCCTCCTCCTCAAAGCAGAATTCTGAACATCCAGCAGCGTCATCAGTGGGGAAATGAGATGCACCCGGCCGGGGGCTAACATCATTTTTGAGGTTTATCATTCCTGCCACGATGTCCATGTTCTTGTTTTCTGGCATCCCAGGAGTTCTGTCAACAGGAGGACCCGGGTAGGGAAGAACATACATTCCCTGTGTGCCTACGTTTGTCGGCTGCTTCTAGAGCTTGGGTTACACTTCTCTCTCCGACATACAGCCAGGAAAAATAAATGACATCCTTTTTAAAGTTTAGGAATCTGGGACAACATCTCGTTTTCCCCCCACATTCTCTTCCAGTTCGGATCGTAATAGATCCATCACCATCAGCCTCGTAGTTGAAGCCAATTGTTCTGCCCGGTTATGATCTGATGGCTTCCATATGAGGGGCTATCCTCTTATAATGGGACCTGCAATCAGGATCAGTGTGAACAGTGGCCGACATCCTGCCATAAAGCACACTGGAGCAGACGTTTTGAGGCATCATGCACAGACAGACGGACAGAAACACACACTGAAAAAACATGAATTCAAACGTGTCTCTATTCTTTTGGACTTGACTGGCCTTAGACAGGAGCAAGCACAAACTTATAGGTGTGCTATAAATGTTGGATTGAGCCTTGAGGACAAGGATAATACTGGAGACAGCACTTTCACTGTGGGATAAAATGGCCCTGTCTTACCCAATACAAGCTCAAATCCTTCAGCCTCGATGTTCCCCTTCACCCAAAGAAACTGAAGCCGATGGAAGGAGGGCACCTGGAACAGTTTTGAAAACGTCACAGGGACCAAAAGTATTCCAGAAATAGATGCTTTTACATTGAAGACACAGAGCTATACGTGGAGGGAATACATACACTGTGGGAAGGGAAAGCGCAAATCCTGAAGGGTGAGTTGAGAAATTAGTGAACACTGAAGGCGGACAAACTGAACGAGGAAACCCTGACTATGTCAAATATCCCAGGCACTGTATACGTGCATTCTTATTTCAACAGTCATGTGATTCTTTCTGATTCAGATATTGATTGATTATATTGTATTTTATTTACGTGTCATGCACACATAGTGCCTAATCCTGATTTGATTATAAGACACCAGAAATTCAGTTGCAGTGGTTCAACAATTCATAACATTACAAAGTTGCACGCTCAGTGGCAGAGCTGGTTGGTTGTAACTTAAATCAACATGTGTGTAGCATAGCAATGATCAGCTGTACACACATCACAGGAGAACTACAAGATCACAGGAGAACTACAAGATCACAGGAGAACTACAAGATCACAGGAGAACTACAAGATCATACGAGAACTACACAATCTCAGGAGAACTACAAGATTACAGGAGAACTACCAGATCACACAAGAACTTAAAAATCACTGGGGAACTACAAGATCACAGGAGAACTACAAGATCACAGGAGAACTACCAGATCACACAAGAACTTAAAAATCACTGGGGAACTACAAGATCACACGTGAATAAAGAGAAAAACGCACAAACAACATGTTGCTTTGTCTTTCTGAGGATGATTTGTTGTTCATTCTGTTTTGACGTCATGTTGATAAAGTGATGAAAAATACGATCGTGAGTCCGTATGTTGTGTTTTATTTTTAAATTGACCGGACACTCTGTGCGTTTCCTGGTCTGACTTCCTTTCCGGGCCGTTCCATTCTGTCCAGCTTGATGCATACCCGCAGCCTGCTCCGTCGAAAATAGACTCTCAGCGTATTTGAAACAGAGCAGATCGTAGTGGCGCTGCTGGCGCGCTCTGGAGTCACACCACGGCGCTCGCTGTGGAAACACAATCATTGAGAGTGGCAGCCAACCCATAGAGTATGTGGACATTGGGGGTCAAAGTTGTAAAAACTCAGCTGCAGGGTGGGTGGATGGGGGAGTCGACATCTATGTTAATATCACCAAGAATGACAGCATTGGCTGATGATGTGTTTGCGGGATGAAAGCTGGATTTGGTTTTGGGTGGCTGATAGATGAGGAGTTTTGTCCTAAGGGAAAGCCAACTCAGACACATATTTAAGGCGTCCCAAAGTTAGACAATAGATTAGAAAACTTAAAAATCCGCAAAGTAGAAGTCATTAAAAATGTACAAACATAACTGAAGATATGTGTACACAAACTCATCCGTCATGCCTGTAAGATTAAAGAGTTGGCAAATGCATCAGAGCAACATCTGACTCTTGAAAATCAGAGAGAATGAAACCCAAGAAGACAGAGGGGCTTCTCCTCCCCCGCCTCCTGCCATCGCTCTCCAGCACATTAATTGAGTTTGGATGGATTGGAGATCGATTGCGGGGAGGCCCCCTCGATAGCTCAGCGGTAAGAGGGATTAAAAATTTGAAATCAATTAGTTTTGTGTCTGCAAACCCTTACCTCTGCGGGAAAGGGGAAAATCAATTAAGGAAATTAAAAGTTGAAGCAGCGACAAGAAAGTCATTTTCAACGAGCGTCTCGGCTTTCATCTCGTTTGGAGCTCAGGAGCCGAGTGGTGCTGAGCATCAGATGGGGCTTTTATCTCCATTCCTTAGAAGAGGTTAGGCCCCGTGGAGAAATTCAGGGGAGGTATCTGACCTTTGTACTTTTGACCTCTGAAGTGAGGGACTCCCAGGCACACACACACCTGGCTCACCGTGCTCCTCGACACACACACACACACACACACACACACACACACACACACACACACACACACACACACACACACACACACACACACACACACACACACACACACACACACACACACACACACACACACACACACACACACACACACACACACACACACACGGATAAAGCTGCAGTTAAACTGTAAAGAAAAGAAAAGAAAAATCCATAACTAATAAGAAAAGCAAGAAAAGCCCTGAAGATCTTAACCTTGCCATTCCTTTGAATTTAAGGGGGGAAAGCCTAAAGCTCTCATGCATCAAACTCAGACTCCAAGCGCTGGAAACTTTAAGGAAGGTACACACGGTGCCGACCGTCAGGGGGCGGGGCTTGTCAGAGCTGTCAGAGGTTCTGGTCGTTGTGGTACTGCTCGGGGCTTGTCCGAGGCCTTTGTCTGATACAACATGTAGAAACGTAAGCGATCAATTAGGAAGCAAAATCACTCAGATTGGCTCTCAGCCACCGTCTCAGGGGAACGAGAAGAGAAACAGAAGTGATGAAGGGAAAAAAAACGGCAAGTCAAGAGGGCACGTGCAGGAGTCTCTTCTCATGTAAGGTAAGTATCGTCTCCATAACTTTGTACCCTTTGTTAAAGTCTTTACATGCGATTTTTTTGATCCAGCAGATGTCGCCCTTGAGCACCAGCATGAAACCAAAACAACTCGAGGTGCATTGTGGGTTAGCATGCTAATGCTAGCGATCTTTATTATGCTCGTATCGTCACACTGCATGTAAATTTACCCAAAATAAGCGAGATCTAGAAACGCAGTTAAGCAGTGAGTACAGTATGTTATTCTTCTTTTCTCTAGTCCCTCAATTAAACAACTTTTATTCGCGAGGGGAGGAGTCAGCCGCCGTCCCGGCGATGTCAATAAACTGAAGATAGGACTCAGAAAACATCACAGACAGTGGGACTCGGGTGTTACACCCATTGTAGACAGTCATTACTCAGTTATTTTCAGAGGATATACTTGATTTCTATTATATTTAAGTGTGAAAAATCACATATAAAGCCTTTAAGTCGAGTTAATTACAAACGAGTTCAACAGAAGATGATAGACAAATATCAGACTGCTGCCACCTGCTGGTATGGAGTGTTTTTGTCTCGCTGCCATCAGTTTGGAGTGAACAGTGAATTTTTGGACCGACAGCAGCAGACAGGATGCGACGCAACTTGTTCTTTGTTGTCAGTTTGGCTTGTAGCAGCCTTTAGAGCAGGGGTGGGCAACTGGCGGCCAGGGGGCCACATGCGGCCCCCATCAACCCTCAATGTGGCGCTCAGGTCAATTTTAACACATCAATTAATTGTGAACATGAAGAAAACATGAATAAATCTGCCATGAAATCGTGAAAACCACAGGTATGTCCATGAAAATATTTGATCACTGGCATATGTTGACTTAAATTGGAGACAAAATTGACTGTAATCGTTTTTGTATGCTACAATTTGGCTCTCTGGCAGTGAGAATTAAATTAATGTGGCCCTTGCTGTGACCAAAGTTGCCCATCCCTGCTTTAGAGCAACATATAGGCTGCAAAAATCCCTAAAACATCCACTCACATCTTTAAGAAATATATGTTTTCTATCTCAAACAGCATTCATATATGTGTTTGTTCAGCATTCCTGTTTTTAAACATCTCTTTATGGCTTTGGTGAAGGGCAGAAGTATGTGCAGCGATAAAAGAGCTGATAGAAGGTACAGTGATATGGAGGTGAGAGGTAAAGAGACAGAGAGTCTCTTTGAAGATGACAGTCTGTTCTGCCCGGTAACAGACCACAC
The DNA here is from genome assembly GCF_963930695.1 of Labrus bergylta. Taxonomy (NCBI): domain Eukaryota; kingdom Metazoa; phylum Chordata; class Actinopteri; order Labriformes; family Labridae; genus Labrus; species Labrus bergylta. Next base: position 9,288,025 of record NC_089205.1, on the reverse strand, counting down.
TGTGCACTCAGTGCAATCATCGTCCGCTCTGCAGGGAATCATCACCAGGTGTCAGAGGTCAGCATGTGACCAAACAGCAGCAGGAGAAGATGCACAAGGTCGACGTGAAAGAAGCACGACCACGATGGGAAGCACGACCACGATGGGAAGAAAGACCACGATGGGAAGAAAGACCACGATGGGAAGAAAAAAATGTATTATCGCTGTTTATATAAAAAAATCGAGAATATAAGTCGCTCTAGAATGATCTTTATCATTAAATATTAAATAGTGATGTAAATTTATGTCCTGAAAAAAGTTTCTTTTCACATTTTCAAGATGAAAAATTAATGCAACTTCAATTTCTTTCATTTTTTGATGATTATTATATTACGGCTAACACATACACTCACAAGGTGCTTTAAATGCCTTGTGAGTGCTTCAGAAACCATCGAACTTAGCAAAGCACACACACACACACACACACACACACACACACACACACACACACACACACATTCCACACACTCGGTGGATAAAGGAGCTCTTATGTCAGAGAAAGAAAGAGAGAGAGGCAGAGAGGAAAGAGAGAGCTCCTCTACTCCGTCTCCCTACAAAAGAAGCAAACGGGCTTTGATATCAGTGAAGAGAAGTTTCCTCTGAGACCAGTTTGAAGTAATCTATTCTATACGTATAAAGACACAGAGCCTTTTCCCTGCCCCGCAATTGTCCTGCAGCAGAGAGAGTTTCCAACAAGGGAGAGAGGGAGGGGGGGGAGTGAAAAAAGAGAGCGTGATGGAATGAAAAGAGGGGCACGGGGTAAAAGGATATGAGGGGAGAAAAGTAGCTGGGAAAGAGGAGACGGGACGAGGGGAGGAGGGAGAAAGGGCGAGGGGTTGAGGGGTGAGAGAAAGGGGGCCGATGAGGAGAGAGCGGAGAGTGGTGAAGAAAAATCATCTTATCCCAAAGTATCTGCACCTGAGAGCAATTTGTCCCCAATTTTGGGAGCTTAATCACACCATTGAAGTGTGCGCACACAAATACAGGCACACATACACACACGGCGGACGTGTTTGCGGGGTCTGGAGGGAGTTAGACACGCGGATGATGTCTTCTGGGAAAGCTGCAGGGGTCTTTGAAGAGATACCAAGCTCTCCACCACTCTGCACGCTAGACGGCGGGGGCCCGCTCATTTCTAGTGCGGCAGAGTGTGTGTGCTTATGTCTGCGTCCGACCCAGCCTCCTCCATCTTCTGACATACAGGCTGCTGTTTTTTTTTTTCTCTTAATACTCCACAGACTCTCTTTCATGGTCTGGGCACTAAGTATTTTCCCCTCTCTCCTCTTTTACTTCTTTCTTCCTTTCTTTCTGGTGAAGACGCTTGGGTGGAGTTCCTCTTGTGGGTAATGATCATGTGGAAATAAAAAGAAAGAAAGAAAGGACAGAGGAAAAGGAAGGAAGGTAGAAAAAAATAAAACAAAGTAGCAAGCAAAGAAGGACAAAGAGATAAAGGAAGAAGGTATAGCAGAAACAGGAAAAAGGAAGGAAGGAAGGAATACAGAAAGAGAGGAAGGAGTGAAGATAGGAAGGAAGGAAGGAAGGCAGACAAAAACGAAAGGAGGAAGACAGGAGGGACGGAAGGAAGGAAGACAAAAAGGAAGGATGGAAGAGAGGAAGGAAGGAAGGAAGACAAAAAGGAAGGAAGACAAAAGGGAAGGAAGGAAGGAGAGAAGGAAGACAAAAAGGAAGAATGGAAGACAGGAAGGAAGGAAGGAAGGAAAAATAGGGTAGGAAAAAAAAAGAACTAAGGAAAGAAAGGAAAGACGAAAGGAAGGATTGCACTTGCCTAACTTCTCTGTGTCTCTTATCCGTGTAGGAAACGAGACATTAGCCAATGCTGCTGCTTTGTGATTGGTTGATAAGAAAAAACAGATTCCATATCAGATGAGATGACATGATGAAGTGAAACATTAAAGATGGAGGAGGAGGAAGAGAATGCCCTGTAGGGTGAAGAGGAGGAGGAGGAGGGAGTTTTTGCGGTGAGGAGAGTTTGCTTAAAGCGCTGAGCTGTTATTGCAACGGGCGGCTCAGGAATGCAACCGCTCAGTCCGCCGACCAAAGAGTGAGGGAGAGCGAGAGGAAAAGAGGAAGAGAGAGAGAGAGAGAGAATGGTTAACCAGAGTGCGACCAGGCTAACCACATTATGTCATCAGAGCTTTATGATCTGCTAATAGCCAAATCGTATTGAAGAAAAACACTCTGGTTTCAATTAGAGTTAGCGAACGCTGCCCGACTTTTAGATCCAACCCGGGCTAATTTTCAAAGCATGAGGACATAAAACATCAGAGAGACGGACCAAGTAACGAAGTAAAGGCGGGAGAAATGACAAACATCAGCACATGCCTTCATTTAAAAACACAGTCTGTCTAAAACGCTGCACTGCTTACATTCCTTATATCACTTTAAATACGACCCGTTGTTTGCACGACTTTTATTTGAGCGTTTAGTTTCATGGGAATGAAACGTGATCCTCTTAAACTGACCACTTTAGGAAAACATGTCAAGACTAAAAACGCAGAACACGGACGAGAAGATCAGAATGAGCCTGGAAATGTCCTGTGTCATGTCACATGAATGAGCTGTGACCTGAGGACGATGTGTGTTTGAAATCAGTTATTCACGTGTTAGGGGGGTAACTGTGAAGACCCCGAGGGTAGCGCCTCTGCATTTTTGAGGGGAGGGGTCGGGGTGGTTGTAAGCATCAAGACAAAAAGGAAGGGAAAGAAATAAAAGACGGAAGGAAGGAAGGAAGACAAAAAGAACAGAATGAAGGATGGATGGATGATAAAAAGGAAAGAAAGAAGACCAAAAGGAAGGAAGGAAGGAATACAGAAAGAGAGGACGGGGTGGTTGTTAGCATCATTTGAGGAGTTGATATCACATTGTTGGAAATGTTTACAGATATTATTTTACAATGTTGTAAAAACAAGGACTGTACTTTTGAATCTCGTACGGGTCCGGCTGTCATCACGCTGTGCGAGTTGCAACTAGAAGTAGGGGTCTGACTGAATACTTTTAATGTGGACGTGACACTGATGGTTTTATTCTACCGATCTTTTATGTGCAACGTTTTGACCCAGTAGATGATTGATTACCAGCATGAAACCAAAACAAACTGCTGTTTGGCCACATTTATCGACAATTACAGACTACCACCCCCTGCTGGCATGGAGAGTAATTTCCTCTCAGGCATGTGCAGAACGTACGTGGTGATTGGCCGTCGGCTGTAGTCTTTGCGGTGTGTTGTAGTGCAACTTTTTGGCCGTCTGCTTGGTGTGTCAAGGCCTTAAATTTGGGCTTTTTGTGCCTTTAATGGAGAGATAGGACAGTGGATATAGTCGGAAATTAGGGGGAGAGAGTGGGGATTGACATGCGGGAAAGGAGCCACAGGTGGGATTTGAACCTGGGCCGCCCGCTTGAAGGACCATAGTCTCTATACATGGGGCGCTCGCACTAGGCTGGGCCACTAGCACCCCAGGGCCTTAACTTTTAAGCAGTCTTAGTATCCAACTAAAGAAAGGTGAAAGCCATTCCCACAAAAAGTTAGATACAAATTTGGCACTATAAAATCTCAAAACCACTCGTATAAAAGCGTGTTGTTTTAAATACACACAGCATTATAATTTCTAGATTGAATAATTGATAATATCAGAGATTATATATGTAACAGAAAACCACAGACAGCGCAGACAGTGGTCACTGCATCAGCTTTAATCCAATTAATGTTCAATGTTGTTGGGCTGCTTGGAAGAGCCTGAAGAGTGAAGATACTGTGTTACAATTTCTCCCCAGACAGGCCGATGCTGATCATTTGATTAGGTACTTTTAATTAGTGGCTAACACAACCCAGAAAACATCCTGAGACAAATCACTCCGAGCCGCTCGAAACCACAGGCAGAAGGGAGGGAACTGGGCGGTGCTAATCCATCCATCACCCTGTCTCAAAAGGTCTCTAATTAGCCGGGGCCAATCAACAGAGGCAATCCATCAGTCCTCACGTCAGCCTCCACCAATCGTCAAGCACCATCAGTCACCGTCTGAGGCTGCCCAAGCCAATGGCGTGGCTGGATGATGGAGGAAGAGCGAAGGGCTGGCTGCCAGGGATGCAGGGGTTTTTAGAGGACGAGGGGTGGAATGGGCCGTGACAGCTTTATTCATCCAACGCTTAAACAGTCTCAGAGGAGAGGCAGAGAAATGTCAACGTGGAGAGGACGATTACGAGAGGTATCGATCCTCTTTCCTTCCCTGAAAAAGAAAAAGAAAACACTCCTCCTTCTCCCGCTCCTCTGCTTCAACGCTCCCTGAGGCCTGCTCCAGTGGACACTGGGAGACAGGCGGAGACAAGAGAGAGAGAGAGAGAGAGAGAGAGAGAGGGGAGGGAGGATTCTCTGTCCCACTCATTCATTCTTTCCCCTCGCTGTTGCTTTTCTGCTGGTAGTGCATCTGCCTTACAGCAATACTGATAATGCTTACCCGAGGCTCTTCTTCAGCTCCGGCCTGTCAGAACAATCGAGTCAGAGAGGCACGTGCTCCAAAAAGCACAAAAACAAACACTCAGCAGGGATGGAGAAATGGGCACGGATTAAAAAACCTGTCAGAAATGAGCACCATAAAACTCTAGTGACATGGCCGACTTGTCTGCGGTGTTTAATGAAGCCAGGAACCATTAGCATTAGATTTTGTTAATGGTGATTGCTTGCTCATATTGCTTTTTAAGTGTTTCTTTCCGTTCATTAAAAAGCCAGACAGGCTTAGATGAACAAAGTGGCGAGGAGGGAATGACAGCTCCAGACACGCAAAGTTTCACGCTAACTGCCCACATCTCAAACACACACTGGTGTCTGTGTGTGTGTGAGTGTGTGTGTGTGTGTGTGTGTGAGTGCAGCTGCACAGTGTCTGTGTGTGTAATCACAAAAAGTGCGGTTACATTGGCACTTAAAGGTACACTTACACTTACGTAGTCGTAACGGCACCGTGTCATTTAGAAAACGTCTTTGTTCATGAATTAAATAAATTCAGCCACATTCCAGTTTTTCACTCCGATTTAAGTGCACACAATGAATCACAAACTCACTCTTAACTTTTCTTGCTACCCTTCAAGTTTTTGTGGATTTGGTCTGAATAGCCTTTGTGCAAAAAAAACTAGACTCTGCTTCTCAAGGGATCTGTGTTATGTCCATCCATTATCTTCCGCTTATCCAGGGCCAGGTCGCGGTGACAGCAGGCTAATCAAGCCGCCCGAGACGTCCCTCTCCCCAGCAATGTTTTCCAGCTCCTCCTGGGGGATCCCAAGGCGTTCCCAGGCCAGTAATATTTCTATATATAGAATCCCTCCAGCGAACTCTATCCCTCGGTCTCCTCCGGATGAACATGCCCAGATGACCTCTCCAGGAGGTTGACCAGGAGGCATCCTGATCACATGCCCGAACATGCTCCATGAAGCAGCAAGAGGGGAACGCAGACACCTCGCCCGGAAGAGGGAGTCAGGGGCACCTCTCTGGCTCGACGGCAAGTATCTGGTGGCCGGGTTTTCAACATGGACAACATGGCCCATCACCTGCAGGGATGGGCATTGGGGTCATGTGCAGTGTAGTCTAGGTGAAGGATATTAAATTGTTTTAATCCCATCACACCGCCATGTTTCAGAATGTATTGACACTCGGTCTTACTGAGGGCGCTTAAGATGTTCCAATGATTGGCTCTTATAGGCGAGGAAGTATAAGGGCGCATGGCTGCAAAGAGGCATGCAACATGTTTTGTCACACTTTGTTTTTCTATTTCACACTAGAAGCTTTAAAAATGTTATGGGCCCCTTTCATCTTAATTTATAACAAATTGTATTGCCAGTTATTTGCTGCACTTGTCCATGCATTCACAGTGGACTTAACTGAGGATCGTTTGCAGTTTCCCCAGGTCTCTAAAATGATTTTGTTAGTCTTAGTCAGTTAGTCTTGTAAATAATCATTTAAGTAAAAGGAACACAGACTGCATTGAGCATCAAATACATTTACACTTAACACTTTCCGAGCACCCATTTGTTTGACTCAAACACCCTGAAGCCAGCCAAACATGTCTTATTTTCAGCCATTTTCACCTCTCTCTATTTTTCTCTGTTACACCCACACACATGCAGACGCTGCGCTGTGGGTGAACCTGGGCGGTGTTTCCTGATGTCATTAAGTGTGGGTTCTCCCGGGCCACATTGCCACATTTCACTCCACTACAGCTGCTGCTCAGACCAAGTCCGGTAATCACTACTTACCAGGCACTCGGAGCCACAAGCACGCCAGCAGGAAACGGCTCCAAGACCTGCAAACCGGGCCAACTCGCTCAGCCCACGTCAATCAAGTCCACTCAGAAGCGAGCCTGATACCAATACAGCCTCCTCTGAGCACAAAGACATCATGTGAACTGAGAAGGTTAGCTCTTTTACAGAAACTGGCAACTTGATTGACAGATGCATGTTTGCATGCATGACTCTGGGTGAATTTGTGAGGTCAAATTTGGAGGAATTAGGGTGGACATTTTGTAAAAAGTAGTAAAAAAACACAAAGCCCAGTGCTGAGTTTCCATGTTGGCCTGCTGCTTTTCACATTTGGTTCCATAGCGGATGTTTTTGGGAGCTGATCCGCCTCCTGGCCTGATCACAGACTGCTGGTTCGGAGCATCTCCTCCATGCAGCCATTCGTTAAATAGCTGAGCCTGCAGGATGTGACCACACAGACAGCAGACATATATAACATTTTATATGACCACAGTGAAAAGGGAAACAGCAAAAGAAGAAAGGAGGCCAGACGAATGAAAACAGTCCTTCCACTCAACAGGAGGTGTTTGTTTTTGTTGTGCTAATTGCAGCTCAATCTACGGGAAATGAACGGGAAAAGTGTTTCAGGATGTTCTCCAGATAAACTGTTTGTGTGTTATCAGCATGTGGCTGAAACAATAGAGGATATGTGTAACCACACTCTTATATTTAGATTAATGTGGGGATGTGTGTAATTTTAGCTCCGACAGTTTCGCTGTCACTGCAGTGACAAACATCATGCTGGCGTGAGAGAGCTGAATAATTCCAAACTTGTCCCAAACAGATTTATTTGGACTTCTCAACATTTTATCAAAAAAAAAAAACATCTGTTGAGAGTGGAAGGCAATGCTAGCTGTTCCCCCCTTTATTCCAGTCATAATGCTAAGCTATGCTAACTAGGTACTATAGCAGTTGCTTCATATTTATTGTACAGACAAAACATTGTAAAGTTTTAGTATTGTTGTAAAAACAGACATCCCTTCCCATATGCTAACGGTCTACTGACTGAAACCTAATTTACATCAACACGAGAGGCACTAGTGCAAACCTCTGGTGCTGAACGAGGAAGTCAATGCTGAAGTGCAGAATAAATGCAGCTCCTCGAGAGTCCACATTTTTACAGCAGAATTAAACATGTTTACAGACTGGTTCAGAAAAGGATTTTGGTCTGAATAGCTCACTTCTTTATCGGCACGCACTGTTTTATATAACTCTTCCGTTATGATTATATAATGCAAAAGAGTTTTGCAAAATAAGGGGCGTGGTTTATCTGACTGAAGGGGGTTGGGTTTAAGCTGTTAAGGTAGGTATACATACCGAGCCGACTGTCGGGGGTTAGGGCTGTCAGAGAGAGTCTGGCTCTGGTCTGTGTGGTCTGAACAGAAGTGTCAGAACTGCTCGGGGCAGCTTGTCGGAGGCTTTTTGCCCGATTCAACCTGTCCAATCGGCAGCGACCTGTGGGGGAGAGAAATCACTCTGATTGGCTCTCAGTCAGCAACTCTTGGCCCGAGAAGAGAAACGAAAGTGACACTAGTATAGCCTAATATTCTTTTCTGTTTGTTAAAAGCCAAGGTGGATGTTTCCAGGTGTTTAGCCCTTATGCTAAGCTAAGATTTGCATGGATTTTCTTAGTAAGAAATAAAAACATGTTACTTTATGTCACAAATGTTACTTTAAAGAAGGGCCAGCAAGCTGTATGCCCATTTACAGGCTTTATGCTAAGCTAACAGACTCAACTGAGGCTTTATATTTACTGCACAGAGAATGTGATCAATCATATTATCCAGCTGCATCAGAAGCAAAACACACAACTTTTCTTTTTATTTGCTGCCGTTTGAACAGACAAACAGACAAAACCCTCGAGAAGAAAATGTCATTGTTAAGACAAAAAGCTTTTCTTCTCGGCCGGTGTACGTCTAGATGACATGTTGTAGAGACAAACTTTACCCAGACATGACTGGGAAAAAAAAAAACCTTCTCTAACATCTCGTCGCCGCAGGGTTATGGGGGTATTAATTTCATACCTGGAAAAAGAAACTGTTACAGCCCTCCTAACAAAACATCAAAACACTGTCTACTTCTTGGCAGCCAAAAGGCGTAAATCAGAGCTGCCAGCTGCAGCAATTGGATTTGGAGAGGACAGAAGAAAGAGAAAAGAGAACAAACCATGAGCTCAGATTTACTGCTTCGGAGAGAAAGGGATCGAAATACAAGATACAGGCCCAGTTTGACGCGTCACTGCTTAAGTTTAAACACTCGGTATACGAGCGCTATTAAAGCGAGAGGAAAAAGAGAGCGGAGACAAAGAGAGCGAGAGGGGAGTAATTTAATTTCATCTGCACCAAAAGGCTGGAGTGTTGGCACCGATCAGTGATCCGCCTTGTTAGCTCCCTACCTCTCTCACGCCAGCCAACGCATTTTTCACTCATGAGTAATGTGGAGGATGGAGAGTTTGCCCGCCTTCTTCTTTCCTCCTCCTCATCTTCCTCCTCCTTTTCTTCTTTGTTCCACCTCTCACTTATCTGCTCGTCCCTCAAATCGCACTCCTACATGTACGCCACAAATTGAACATTTTATTTGAAGTAGGGATAAAGATCTCTGAACTGCTGCAGACACTGTGTGTGTGTGTGTGTGTGTGTGTGTGTGTGTGTGTGTGTGTGTGTGTGTGTGTGTGTGTGTGTGTGTGTGTGTGTGTGTGTGTGTGTGTGTGTGTGTGTGTGTGTGTGTGTGTGTGTGTGTGTGCGCTTTAGTTCAATGGGTTATTGTAGCAGCTCCAGGAAGTGTAAAAGGATCAGCAACATTAAATAGCCAACAGGGTCAACTATCACATTCCCTGCAGACAAGCCCGGGCAATTAGAGGGAAACAAGACAAGAGACACACACAGACACACACACACACACATTACCAGCTCACTGATATATTTTGTCTCCCACTTGTATCTGATTAAAAAAACGGAGCAAAACCAGATGCAAACTCCTGCATTTGGACATGGACAAAAGGCACCGACTCATGGACGCACCAACCCAAACACACACACATATTGTACACACACACACACACACACACACACACACACACACACACACACACACACACACACACACACACACACACACACACACACACACACACACACACACACACACACACACACACACACACACACACACACACACACACACTTCTCACTTCATCACCCTGCGGGCTTGTTAAAAGGCAGTTTGCAGCGTGCAGTAAAGCAAGGCTACGAGTTGCTGCGGCGAGTCAGGTAACAAATTGGCAGGGCTGTTTTCTTTCTCTTTTTTTTTTTGCCATTGATTGTGAGAGCGGGTGTTTTCACCGCCGCCAACTCACCCTGTCAGAGGCCCGGGACCTGCGCTGGAGCGTGAACGAGAGGGGAAATGATAGAAACACTATTCATGTCTTCTCTCTCTCTCTCTGTCTCTCTCTCTCTCCCTTCACTTCTCTGTGTCTGTGTTTGTCTCTCTCTGTTTTCTCCCTCTCTTAGCCTGAGGGCCACCAGACACATTATTAATCCATTACACTCCCCTTCTCCTGCTCCTCTCCTTTACGCTGTCATCACGCTTCCTCTGCATTTATTTTTTATTTTTTAACCCTGTTTCGTTTGTTTTGCTCTCCCTTCCCGTGTCGCCGTATTTAATTTCAAGGTTGGAGCAAAGTTTTAATTTAGTTTTCAAAACTGGTGGATGAGTCGTCAGAGAGGTTGAAGATTCAGGGAGTCTGAGAAACGTGAGGTGAGACACAGTCTGGAATTTAAAGACGAACAAAAACACAATGAATGTTTTTTAGACCGAAGCTAAAGTCTTAAGAATGATGTGCGGTTAATCTTAAACTTCAGCGCTGGAAGTTTTGTTCACTTGAAGGCAGACAAAGATGCTCTTTAACAAAATATAAAGGTGATGTGCTTTGCATGAATATTCTTATGTCGATTTTTGCCTTTATTAGATAGGACAGCAAAAGTCAGACAGGAAACATTGGGAGGACATGTAGCCAAGTGTCGAGGTCGAATTTGAACCCATGGCCACGAGGACTTTAGTCTCCTTACATGGAGCGAGCGTCATAACCCCGAGGCTATTGGCAGCCCGTGTAGTTGCCTTTTCACAGATCCAGCAGCTGCAGAGCAACATAAGCAGTGATTTGAAGTTTTGTGTCTTTAAATGTTTGATATGTGCCTGTTTTAAGCTCCATTTTCATCACTTATTGTTCCACTCCTGTACGTAAGCTGGTATCCGACGTTGTTGGTCAGCTGTTAAGTGCTGGGGAAGCATCATTCACTGACTTCATCACAGCTCTTTGGTTAAAAAAAACATCTTGCCAAGCTGCATTTGAAACGACTCTGAAAGAGGAGTGAAGATGTAAATTGGGAAATTCTGTTTTAGGGATCAATCCTCCTCCGGGAAAATATAAATGAGACATTTTCCCTTCATCAATATTCTTGTTATTGGTTGAAAATATAAATATATTGATAATGGTGCGCTCACAATAGACCTGGTTGCTCCGCACCACGCTGAAGCATGATTGTGTTGTGGTGAAGTGGTTTGAGTCCGGCCTCTCGCTGACATAAAAATGTTTCCTCAGAACTCTTTAAAAAAACTTGACAAGTGAATAAAAGATTTAATATATTGTTTGATCAATAAAACATCTCCTCTAAACTTGAAGACGGACGAGGAGATTAAACACATTTCGTTCGGTTCGCTCGTTACAACTCTGTAAAGCGGCGTCCCACAACAAAAGCTCCCCCAATAACATGCGGGGTAATTCCCCATAAAACCCCAAACGGGCTGCGGGGAGAGAGGAAAGCGAAAGAGAGGTCTGCCTGCACAACCACCTCATGTCCTGATGGGCAATCACAGGCTGGCGGTCCAGGCTTTGCTCAGAGCGTGTGTGTGCGCGTGAGAGAGTGGACGCCATCCCCCATAACACCCATATGATTACACCCTGCCTCTACGGCCTTTTCTTTTGTAACATCCAGCGTAACGACTGCTCGTCCAGACGGGGGGGGGGATGACCGGCCCTTTGATTGGACGTGACACCGAGCTGCGGACGCTGCTGATTGGATGCAGCAGTGACAGATGGACGAGCAGACAGCGAGGTGCAGACAGGAGACGTCTCATCTTGAGTCCAATTATGCCAGCCGCTCGCTCTTTTTGTCTTTTTTTCCCCCCTTACAGTAAACGCTCTCTGCCAGACTTTTTCTCAGAGCGTCTCCACAATCCATCTTCATGAACAGCGTCATCAATTTGGCTTTTATTAATGCCATCCACAACCTGTCAGTGTCTCTGTTCCTGCACACACACACAAACACACACACACACACACACACACACACACACACACACACACACACGACACGTTGAAGCGACAGCCCATAATTCTGAGTGCTCTGACCATGACACAGTGAAACATAAAACACTCTATTTAAAGGGCATAAGCAGCTTTTACAGCGAGACATGTCAACCTATGCTCCTATAAGAAGTGTGCACACAAGCACTGACACAAACGTCCGGCAAAATAGGGTTAAACTCATTAATGCTAACTGTGTTAAACATCAGCGGTGGACTAAAGCCTCCTGTCTTTGGGATCAGACCCTAAATTTCAAAATGATAACTGAGCCTTGTGTATGTTTTTAGCGTCTCTCTTGCATGACGCTTCAGTGATGATCGGATCTTGGAAGGCCTCAAAAAAGTGTAAATGAAAAATATTCTGATGACGTGTGCACAAGTGGACACCGTGCTCATGCCCCAGTTAGGCCTGGAGCAATGTAAGTGCAGACCAGCAGGGGACTGGGGGGGGGGGGGGCAACTAGTCCTGGTGTGAGTGCGACCTTCGATTATTTACAGAATGACTGACAATTAGAAGTTATGGAATTATGGAAGAGTGTAAATATAGATCTTCAGAAGAAGTGAAATTACATCTCACACAGCTGCTTTACAAATGTAGTTTTCCTCCTCTGCTCGGGCGAAGATGTCTGCTTAGTGAAGCAGATGGAGACGGAGCGAGCAGAAAAGGAAAGAGAGAAGAAGTCAGGAGTTTTGTTTTGTAGAGTTTATACTTTATGTCTCTCCAAATTGGAGTCTTCGGCAGCTTTTGCTCATACATACATGGCAGCAGATCAATGTCTCTCAAACTCTTTTGGGCTATCTCTGCCTTTAGGTATTGAAATCCACAGCTGCAAATATTCCTCTTTTGCATGTGTCACTGCGCATGAACTCGCCTATGTGTCAAGTTCGGAACGAGAGAGGAAGAGAGCGTGAAGACAAATGAGAGCACGCCGAGGAGCCGCCCAGTGCAACGAGGAGTCACTTTATGTCTCTCCAAAACTGGAACACTTGACTCCAGACCGTTGGCTTATTTCTCATGCCACACGCCTGCCAAGTTAGATTATTATCCGACAGTACTTGGAAAGTGAGCGTTTTTGGTTTTCCCTCTGCCAGTGCGCTCTCACTGGGACATGACGGAGTGCCTCAGGATGCACGCCGGTGCTGCTGGTGACAGCGAGTGCATTGTCTGGCTTTGATTGTCCTTCCTCTGTGCAATCAGGAAAGCATGATCCGTGGAGATGGCATATTTCCTGATCCAATCATTAACAACTGAAAACACTTTCATGACTGACTGTATTATTGTGACTGTCTTCCGGCAGCCTAATGGTTGTGATTCGTTTGCTTTCCATTCCTGTGCGGTGAAGTGTTCACTGTAATACACATCCACGAGGCTTCCTGCAGCACTATTGTCTGGACCTGATTTCCTTCACTTTTTCATCCATTATTGCAGCCCGGTGTCCAGAAGGAAGGCACAAAAAAGCACACAGTGTGAGTCCTGAGGCCTGTCCAAACAGCTGGTGCGAAGATTAACTACCTCTGAGATTTGTTCTTGTATTAACAAGACGGAATGACAAAGGGCTGTGGGGGAACATGTTAACATAAGGTTGAAAGCAGGAAGGTTAGCGAATGTGTGCAAAGGACATTTACAACACTTTAGCCTTTTGCAGGATGACTTTTTGGCAGCACTGTTTCATTGTTTCAGTGTCAGGGGTGAAGAAATATTCATGGCTTTGTGTTTGTCTTTAAACTAGAAAGTGTTGTTATGATGGCTGCTGTTGTAATGTTATAAAGCACCTTGTTTTGATGTGAGTTTTTCTTGCAGAATTTTTGTGCTTCTCTTCAAACGTTTTACAAAGTTGTCAGAGGGTTTGGATAAATGGCCCGAGACTTGTCATGAGGATCATCATAAATGTCACCTGCCTGACTGACAGGACGCAGACCAACTCCACCTTCCAGGTGAAAGCCAACACAACACGGGCTTCATCCGCTCTGCGTTTCACCTCACTGTGATTATATTTTCTCTTCTCTGCAGCTACGTCCATGTTCGTAATATTCCCCGTTTTGAATCACGTATAATCACTGAATTGTATCCACTCCAAAACTCACCTGCTGAGCTGTCATTGGCTGGAGGAAACACACCAGCTCCGCCCAGAAACGTCCCGAGTCAACCAGAACAAACCAGAACATGAGAATCCAGCATGTCATTTGCTTAAAGGTATATGCACTCAAAAGTTGCATCTAGTCTAAATGGGTTAAAAGTGTAAACTAAAAATAATAACTGATGAAGCCTGAGTGACGTCACCCGTCTGTTCCTGCAGGGGACGCTGGAGTCCCATCAATGGCGGTCTCAATGCTGGAAATACTGTCTCAGTCTAACTTTCAGTCAATCATGTGAACAACTCTTATCCTTCATCAAATCAAAACTGATGAGTCATCAAACCGTTCACCCCGTACAGTGTGTGTCGATCGAGACATGAGCTAATCAGACCTATTTGTTTTTTGAACCAGGCTGTAAACATTTTAATCTCTGCTGTAAAAACAGGCTTTGTAGAATGGGTGTGTATGTGACTTCCTGTTCTTCTGCAGCCAGCCTCTAGTGGACACTCGAGGAAGTGCAGGATTTTACACTTCCACTTCGACCTCATTTTTGAACAGCGGAGGTTTCTGCTTGGGTAAATGAAGCCATTTTGAACACGGGTTAACAACTCCAGAGGGATGCAACTGTTGAAGAGACTGTATTACACATTTCAGCACTAAAGCGGACATGTTGCATATTAAAAAGGGAAACGAGCTACAGACATTTGGCTCGTTTGCCCTCGCTTCACCATCTCTGTTACTCTCTCTGGGGTTTGTGGGAAATCAAGGGAAGGCTTGTTGAGCACACAGAAAAACATAGTTACCCTTCATCGCTAACCAACCGATAAAATCTAACAGTGTAAACGTATCTGTAGGAGAATATCACAAGATTAGATTACTTGTTTGTGTGACCTGGGCCTTTACATAAATTAGCAAAAGCTGGAATGATCCTCACTGGAGACTGACCAGGAAATGCTGCAGACAAATTTTTCCCATGTCTACATTTTGCTTGTGTATCTGCGGGAGGGAAACGACTGATGGAGATGACAGAGAGGCCTGGCTTCTTTCAGCGACAAAATGGAGAAAGGTCAAGGTTCAGCCAGGAAGTTACCGAGTGATGCTGTCGCTGAGATGGAAGGACAAACACAGATGGAGCGGGAAGGAGATGAAAGGAGACAAGAGAGATTGATGGAGGAGTGCGATGTTGACAGGGAGAAAGTGTTTTGAAAATGTAAAAGGCGAGACTGAAGCTGTGGCAAATGTGACGTCACATGCAGAAATATTCTTTCAATATAAAGAGAGGCTCAATGAGCGAGAGGAGAGAAATGTGTTTACAAGAAGAGAGTTGTGATATTTCCTTCCTTTGAGTGTTAAAAATGTGGTTTTGCAAGAAAGTTTTCCAAAGTGTGAGAAATAGAAGTGAGTGATATTCGTTACATCTTATTGGCAAACAGTGATTTTTATGGGATGTGAATGGTTGTAATGTGTCTGGGGGTTTCACCATATGTGGCTGAGAATATGGGAGCGTCGTGCTGCTCGCTGCCTTGTGTACCACACACAAACAAACTCTGATTCATGAGAAATAGGCCGCCACAATCAATCATCTTCAAACTTGTATTTACCAGGGAACAGGGTGTGTGACACGCCAGATCAGCCAGCTGTCTGAGGAGAACACGCACACACATCCACTTACAGATACACTCACACAACTTTTAATATCCACACGTTATACTTCACGTGCACTTACACATGCACACACACAACGGGCAAACAAGCCATCAGCAGCACTCATTGCCAATGAAGTGTGGTATTTCCTGCCCTGCTGACACATATTCACGACACACACACACACAAACACACTCACACACTCACACACACACACACACACGCCCTTATCACCCCGACTTCCTTTAACAAATGTGCAGAGCAGACCCTTGGATGTACACGGTAGTGCTAACAGTTAGGTCTTGTTGATTTAGCACTCAGGGAATAAAGCTGAGACATGAGTGTTATTCTAAGATTTCCTTAACAATAATAGAAATGTACACAGAGAGAGAGAGAGAGAGAGAAACACAGAGAAAGATCTGCTGAGGGCATTTTAATTTGATACCACTCAGGGGGATATAAATATAAGGGGCAGAACGAAGATTAGCTCATGGAAATATATGAAGTCTCCATTCACACCCCATGTGTTTGGTTGATGTTAGCTTTACTTCTTGATTTCTTGACTCACACAGGCCCCACAGCTCTTTGTGCTAAATACATTAAAGGAAGATCTGTAGTTAGCTCGTAGCTTCACATTGCATGTAAACTGACACAGAATGAGCGTGATCTAAAAACTCTTACTAACATCCAAATAATCAGTGAGTATGTTCTTCTTCTCTCTAGTTCTTGACTAAAACAGCTTTTATACACAAGGGGAGGAATACGTCGGGCCTCTAATTTTTTTCCGAGTTGTTGTCCTGACTTGAGCAGGTGTTCATGCATTTTCCAAATGGGAAACTCGTCTCTCTGATGTGTCAGACATCACATGATTGCAGGGTATAGCCTCCGTACATGAAGCACGTGCACTAACCACTACACCGGCATCGCCCCCGATAGTGAATAGTTGTGATGGCACATTCATCCTGGATTGTCACGACAATCATTTGTAGATCGCCGATTCATAACAGATTGAACTTGGATGCATTGATCATTACTTCATGAGGTTCTTTCCCTAATACAACAAACATTTTCGACAACACTGGAAGTAAAGTAAGTCGATTATTTGTGTGGCTTAGTAAGAAGTGTGAATGTAGTGTGGAAGTATTAAGTGCACACATAAGGTATGTAGGGAGCTTCTATCAGCTGACGCTCATTTCTTTGATTTAGTGTTTCTCAGAAGAGACAAGAAGCCAAGAGCAACAAGCGTCTCCAATGGCTGCTTATCAAATGTCACTCCTCGAACTGAACCCACGTCAGGCACGAGTAAATAAAGTGTGAATCGATAGCCGCCATTAGCTGTAACCTTATCTACTGAGTCTGGACATTCATACAGTAAATCGTCCTCATGTGACATGTCAAGACATGAAACCAAAACACGGGCTGCTCGTCTCTCAGCAGCTGCCTGAACACCATGAACCTAAATCCACTTAAAGGTTGTTTTTTTCACGATCACACTCTTATCATTTTCTATTTAACACAAGATGACACCAGGTGATTATCTACCGCACTTCAACGAGACACTGGTGAAAATGTTAGCGATTGAAGTTTACCTATTCGTCTGATCCTGGATGCTCAAACTCAACATTTGAGATCCTGAGCTGAGCATATGTTGGGAGTAATCCCAGGATGAGTCTGCAGAGGGTGCTAAACGGCTTCAAGCCTCTACGTTGAAAGCTCTTAAATGGGCTCTCTTCTCCCTTAAAGAGACAGTAACTGAAATGAAGCGTTTAAGGCAGAGGCTGAAATGAGGGATTTTACTGACGCCAGTATCAGATCAATAAGGAGGTTTTTGAGCTACACATCTCGCAATGCTACTGAATACGTGTCCCAGGCTGACATCATTAAAGGTAAAAGTGAGTCTCATTTAATCAATACCATGCTCAACTCATATTTGTGTGACTGAGTTCATTTTTTTTTTTTTTTTTTTGGCCTTTTATGCTTTCATTGGAGAGATAGGACAGTGGATAGAGCTGTAAATCAGGGAGAGAGAGTAGGGAATGACATGCGGGAAAGGAGACACAGGTAGGACTCGAACCCGGGTCGACCGCTTGAGGGACTGCAGCCTCCATACATGGGGCATGCGCACTAACCACTGCGCCACCAGCCCCCCGAAAGCCACACAATTATGAGAAGTTAGTGTGAATGTCCTGGCATGCACATGTGAGGGGGAAGAGTAGTGGGCCAGATGCATCGAGGCTGAGATTGAATTTGTGAAACCCAAACAAATATGTCTGCAGATTGGCACGGGGGACGTCAGAGCCACACACACTCCCTCCTTCTCTCTCACACACACACCTACGATGATTTCCCCCCAGGCTCCTTGTCCTCCACAGTGGAACACGTGTCATATGTATGCCGCCCCTCCAGCACACTGACAGAACGGCATTTGGAAACACTCATCTCATGATCACATCCCTGCTCTGCTCCCTGTTATTCCCAGACAGGTGTCCTCTGCACACACACACACACACACACACACACACACACACACACACACACACACACACACACACACACACACACACACACACACACACACACACACACACACTTGTACTCACACATAATTCAAATATAGAAAGATTAAAAAAGACCTCATGCATAATCCACTGTGCTCAAATAAACACAAACAAACTCATACATATATATGTACACACACACTCCAATCTGTGGGGATACTGTTCTGTATTACTATGTCCTCGCTCTCTCTCTCTCTCTCTCGCTCACACACAAAGACACAAAAACACACCTCGACATGTGTTGGGCAATGAGGGGTCTTCCGTTCCACTGACTAATGTCTCCCCGTTGTCTTGTTAGCTCTGCACTTGTACTTTGTGTGTGCGTTTGTCTGTGAGTTTGTGTGTGTAGATGCATCCGTTTGGGCTTGAATGTGTGTATATACTGCATATATACATTGTTTTCCTGCTTCTGGGTGCACCCCTGTGGTGTCATAAATTGAGCTGCGTGCACCCAAAAAAGAGTATATATCACAAAAATGCATGTGCCTATTTTGTGTGTGTGTGTGTGTGTTTGTGTGTGAGAGTATGTGAGAGTGTTTGCAGTGGTCCCTTCACATCTGCTGCGAGCTGGGTTAATGTGCGTGACTGCTTCCAACCCAGGTCACAGGAGAAGGTAGACTGGGTGATATGTGAGGGGTCACGCACAATCTCCCCTCCCATATGGAGTTTATACCGCACACATGCCCTCAAATGCACGCACACACACACACACACACACACACACACACACACACACACAACAGGAGTGGGGTAATTAATAGCCCCTCTACGCATCACTGATACACCCAGGAGACCTGGCATTTAAGAAGGTTCTCACACACACTTCATAGGAGCAGGTGTGTGTGTAATGGGGGGGTTGGATGGTGAGGAATCAAATTGTTGCATTCCCTTATCCAGAAAAATAAGACTTATATTACACATCATATTTGAAGAACAGCCTTTGATGTCGGCCACTAATTAAATGAAAAGCCCCAGAGTGGCCAGGCTCTGATCTAGGCATGGGCAGGATGGGACAGAAAGTGTTGCCATCAACTTAAAGGCCCCCGTCCATCTGAGCTAGGTCCCAGTCAGTGGTGATTCTAGAGTCTGTTGGGGCCCCTAGTCAAACGTTAATTCAGGGGCCCTCCCACCAGCGTTCAGCAGGGCAATGAGAGTGAATGCTGTCAGATGGGGTCCCCTTAAGGAGGTTTCCTACTGTCATTGCTAAATTTGCACATTTTGGGTTGTTGCTGTGGTTCAAAGTTTGTCGTCCCTCTGGCGCCCCCTACTGGTCTGGGGCCCCAAGCAGTTGCCTGCCCCTGGTCTCAGTGGAAGGCAGAGATGTAAACCCATCACCTTTTTGATTTGTCCCAAAATAAAGAAAAAGCAGGATAGACATACGACAAAACATGACCGCCCTCTATAAAGCGTATTGTTAAACTGTAAATAAATATTGCAAAAAAGTACACGGTCAATATATATTACGGTGGCTGTATCCGTATCAATAATTAAAAAATCCTGAAAATGTTTAAACTATTTGGTATCATGGTATTTCTATTGTGTAGTGAATCCCCTTTGCCTCCAGCTCCCCCTCCCCGCTCTCTGCAGTTTTGGTTTGGTCCGGCAGCTGTTGAACAGATAGGCCAGGAAATGTATGCAGGGGGGGGAGGCGAGGGATGGAGGGAGGGAGGGGGTGAGAAACGAAACTGAAAATGAGATTGGCCAGATTAGATTGCCTGATTGAGCAATTAGCTATCGTCTCCATCATTTGGCTGCAGCCTGGCGGCATCTGCCACTGTGGGGTACACATCGCCACACACAGAACTGCCGCAACGACACACACACAGACACTCATAACAACACACATAGACTCATAACAGAACACACACACACACACACACACTCATAACAGAACACACACACACACACACACACACACACTCATAACAGCAGACACATAGCCCTCCACGTGTGTGTTTTTCATAGAAAGTTTATCCCACCAAATGTGTACAGCGCTTTCCAAATTCAGTGTGAGTGCCTGCCAGTGTGAGTGTGTGTGTGTGTGTGTGTGTGTGTGTGTGTGTGTGCGTGTCTCATTGTGGTTTATATCAGAATAGTTACATAGAGCTTGTCAACCACTCTCCTATTTTCATTTCCTTAATGTTCCTCTCTGTATCTCCCTCTCTCTTTCATTCCCTCCTTCTCTTATTTCTCTTCAGCGGTCTGTGCACTCGCCCGCTGATGTATTCTCTCATCGCTTTCATCCAACACACACTCCTTCCCTGTCACTCTCTCTCTTCCTCACTCTCTCATTCTCTCTTTCTTATTCACTTTCTCTCGCTACTTCTTTTTACAGTCACAGATTCAATTTAGCGCCTGATTTCTCTTTAATCTCATTGATTAAAAAAAAGGCACAGGAAAAAATACAATGAGCTAGTTGGCGCTATAAAATAAGTGTTTAAACATGGGCGCCATCCATTTCTTTTTACGCACTCTTGAGGCCGGGGAAATTTCAAATAATGCCACGAAGCAAGCCATAACTCACGTTTAGCACCTTGAGTTTTGTCCCATATCCAAAACAAGACTGATAACTCTTAAGAGGGGGTTTTAGTTCTCTCTCTCTCTCTCTCTATCCACAGAGGCCCACTAAAATGGATTTGATGAATTGGTCTCCATTGGTGCTCACTTATTCTCACATAAACGGGGTTTATGGCTCCAGAAAAAAAAAGGGAAAGGAGAGAAGGAAGACGAGCTATTTCTGCATGTGATCGAGTATAACTTCATCATGTGAGAGAGAGGGAATGAATGCATGTGTCTGTTTATGTGCGTGTAAAATCTGAGATGGATTGCATCATCAAATGTTTGTGTGATACTGTGTTGCACTTTTGCATTGGCCTCTTTTGTTAGTCCAGTTGGTACCTGTGCCTGTGTGTGAAGTGTATACCAAAGTATACCTTTGCAAACAGCCAATAACTTCACACTGAAAGAAGTTAAAACAAAGAAAAATCGACGACTGTAAACTTAAGCTACATGTAGGAAAAGGAAGTTAAAGGTACTCTGACTAAGTACATGTGTAAAAATCATAAAAAAAATACATGCATGCCAACAATAAAACTTATGCTAACTTGATTAGAACACCAACAAATTTCGAATCTGTTCTCCAATAATTACGGGAAAGTCCAAGGAATAGCCACTCTGTTTTTCTTGGACAAAACATCAGCCACATATCTTCCAGAAAGTCCATGTTGGGACAGAGAGACAGAGCGACAGAAAGACAGGTAGACCGAGACACAGGACAGAGAGACAGTGAGACAGTGAGACAGAGAGACAGAGACACAGGGAGACAGGACATTTTGGGATAATGGGAGGGGACAGTGGGGGGTGACATGGTGCAAAGCGGTAAGGAGTTGATACTGAGCTGCTGGACTGTAACCTCCCTTCATCGGGCACACACTGAAACCACTGAACTAAAGTGACTCCATGCAGGAAAACCTTGATTGTATGCACTCTGACAGATTGCACCTGTGTTTTCTTTCACACATAGAGCGGGTATATTCAGCAGATAAATAAATCACAACATCGAAATATAACTGAATCTCTGTGCAACTATAAAAGTACCATAACTACCTGCATGCTGTGCAAACTATAGTTAAACTATGGATTAATTCCATGTTGTGTGTCTGTAGGTGTATAGGTGTGTGTGTAGGTGTGTGTGGTCACGGCAAATTGCTATGCAAGCAGTGAGAATGAAAGATGGCGGCCGTCCCATTGCAGACAGTGGAGAGTTCACCTGTCAGCGTGGGCTACCTTAAGACGGATGGACATCTGGAAGCCATTGGTTTGCAGCTGTAGAAGCTGGACCCACACCCCTATTCACACACACACACACGCACACACACATACACATGGAGATAGATATACAATTTAAGTGCATACATAACTGTTGAGAGAGCTGACAAGGGCCCACATAGATCTGAGAGAGGGAGACACTGAGTATAGACATAAATCACCAAGCTCTTGTTCTCCTCCACACTCTTAAACACACACACGGGGACACACACACACACACACACACACACACACACACACACACACACAGCTATAGCTAATAAGAGAACGATGAGTCATTCTCCGCTTGAATTCCCCCTTCTTAAGTGAATAGCTGGCAGGTGCTTCCAATGAAGCAAGTAAACTGAGCAGAGGGAAAAAAAATTAAAGAGCAATGATGATGATGATGATGATACAACATTTAAGGAATTTAGATCAGCACCAAATAGGCAGCAGACTGTCTAAACATGAACCGGGGCTCTGACAAATGTTACAAACGCTCCCAAACAAAGGCCGCACTGAGCAGACGGGATATTAGAGATACAGTCAAAGAGCTCATTATCCGTCCATGTCAGGTATTATCTTCTCTAAACAGGAGAAACTCTGCCGGGGCGGCACACACAGAAGGAGGTACAGATGGATGCATGCTTCATACACATGCATTTATCCACTTACACACAAACTGGCACAGTCAATAAGAGGGAGCCCAGTGGAATTACGATGCCGTTTTAACACTCTCACACTCCCCAGAC
Organism: Labrus bergylta; assembly: GCF_963930695.1. Lineage (NCBI taxonomy): Eukaryota > Metazoa > Chordata > Actinopteri > Labriformes > Labridae > Labrus > Labrus bergylta. The sequence goes on along the minus strand of NC_089205.1, from coordinate 9,265,481 downwards.
TCACCAAAGAGTGCTAAGACTCTGACATCCAATACTCTTGAGCTCCGATTGATCGCACCCCATATTAGCGCACACACACACACACACACAGACACACACACACACACACACACACACACACACACACACACACACACACACACACACACACACACACACACACACACACACACACACACACACACACACACACACACACACACACACACACACAGTGCAGGTGGCCGATGGACATCTGGTCACTGTGAGTTGTCCTGTTCATTGCTTAATATCCTGGCTGTTTAGAAGGAATGGAGAAAATCAAAGTTCACAGCTGCAGGTTAGATGACTGACAGCGTGTAACTTTGTATGAATGGTATTAAAATTGCTTGAACTTAAAATTAAAGTCACGTGACTTTAAGGCACTTCTGCATCCTGCACCACCTTTATTATTTCTCTGATGAGTGGGGTAAGCATCACTCTTTCAGTCCGTAACCATGTATCAAAAATGGCAGGATATAAACTAAAATAAATCTAGAGTACTGAAAAAAGGGGAAAAGGCTTGGTCATAGTGGAGGATATTCCCCTTCGCTCTATAAAGATCAAGTGAGGAACTTTTGGTTCTGCCAATTTCGGCGCCTCCTCTGGAAAAAGAAGTATGGACTGTTTGTAAGAACACTCGCAGAACTGTGCGCACACTTTTAAAGCCAGCTGGCACATGTTAGGAAGCCGTCCATATGCATGGATTTAAACCCAAAGGAATGGATTTGCTTTTTATTTGTTTTCTTATCTGATTCTTGCGGGGCTCAGTTTTAGGAAGTTTGATGACAATTAATCTGCTTCCTTTTCTATCAATGCCTAACATCAGTCAATGAATCTTCGGCTCGAAAAAATCTTAAAATGAGCTGTTTCTGTTTCAGTTGAGTCCTTCCACTGACAAAAAGCATAAATATCAAACTATTAAGAGGAAAAAAACACGAGTCACTTTGTAACACGTTCCATAAGCAGGGTGAAAATGTGCCAGAAACATATAAACTACATGTGTGTACAAAGAGTGAGATATGAAAACAACCTCCTGGTCCTGTGAGCACTCTTCTTCATGGACTTTTCTAGAGCCACTTCCTCAAAGCATTTCATCTCAATGAGACCATCAGCCTAAAAGCCTCAACTGCAGCGCTCCTGCCTCGCTGTCCTCATTCAGGGAAGGAAACTTTTGTGCACTTATGTCTTTGCTAAACGTAACCAGAACTTTTATTGAAGGCTGTGCCTGTTCGGAGCATATATCATCGAGGAGCTGAGGCATAAATAATGAGAGAAGGACGCACAAACAATCACAGGCTATAATTAGTTTGCTTCATTTCCTAATCACAGTGACAAAAGGAGGGCTCCCTGTTTGAATTTATCTCTCTCCTCGCCTGCCTCACATACATCTCTCTGTCTCCCTCCTTCCCCACCCCCTCCCTCCAGGGACTCGGGCTACAATGGGCCCAAGATCCCCTCTCACTTTGCTGCAGAGACGGGATAAGAGAAACTTTAGCCGCACTGAGAACATATGGCCTCCAGTGCACACCAAACAAAACCTATACGTGATGGTGGCTAGCCAGCGTGTGTGTGTGTGTGTGTGTGTGTGTGTGTGTGTGTGTGTGTGTGTGTGTGTGTGTGTGTGTGTGTGTTTGTGTGCACACAAAGGAAAGGGACGTTATTAAAGGGTAATGAGGTAAAGAGAAAAGAGAAAGCTCGACTGCATGTATAGCTTTTGAAGGAAGAAATAATTTACAGACTGTCAGAAATCGCCAATTTTCTTTGTCATTGTCTGTAAAAGAGGAGACCACATTGCAGAGTAATGAAAATGAAAGAGCTTAGACCTGACAGTTCAAACTATATTAACAGTACACAAAACCCAAGAAGGATTATAGAGCAAAAAATCCTATTCCCCTGCCTGTCAGCTGAAATAGACATATAAATTAGCCCATATGAGCGCAATTCGATTCTGCATTGACCCCAATTAGTAGGAATTGACCCAGTAGCACAGTGAGTCAAATATTCCAGAGAGAGAGAGAGAGAGAGAAATACAATAGGAAGACAAACAAAATGAATCTAGTCGCTGCAAAGCCACTGGTAAGATTTCTCACCCAAAGAGGGTTGTCATCCTCTCCTCCCCCCCCCCCCCCCCGCCGAGGAGAAAATCATAACCTTCATTACAACAGCGAGGAGATGGAGTCCATTTTGGAGGCTCGAGATGTTCTCAGAGCATGTGCATTTAACGCCAACTTACAATGGCTTGCTTCTTTCTCCCCCTCTCTCCTTCTCCGTCTCATCCTGCCAAATCTGATATAACAGGCATTTTTCACTGCATGTGTGACACTCTTCTCTTCGCAGCACATGAGCCCGACGCGTCGGGCGTCTTTGTGCATGCTCATTTATTTTTGTATTTAAAGCTTTGACAGCTCCTTTAACCATACATTTGTTGAGAACTATCCAGTGAGCCTTAATATATGTCTGTAGTGTAAAACTTGTGCTGTTTCCTCTGAGTGCTAATTTTAAGTTGGTAAGTTTATCAAGTTGAGTGGAAACTAAAGTGTGGGCAGTTTAAAAGTTCATATTTTGGGGCTTTATATGCCTTTATTTAGAGATAGGACAGTGGATAACCTGACAGAGAGGGAGACACAGGTTGGATTCAAGCCAGAATGCCCGTCTGGAGGACTGCAGCCTGGGTACATGGGGCGCTCACACTAACTAATAGGCTACCTGCGTCCTGGGAGATACATTTTGGCCTAAAATTGGGCAGATAAGTAGCATTAAATGTAAGTTTTAATAGTATACCTCAAGAACCATCATTCTTCTCAGTTAGGATGAACAGTTTTGGGACAACCGCGTTACTGTTGTGCCACTATTATTTGCGTTAACTATTAATATATCTAGTTACTTTCCAGATTCAATAACACCGTTACAATTACTGACATGTAAAAGCACCAGCATGAAACCAAAACAAAACTGCTGTTTGGCCTCTGCTCTCCTCAAGCGATACACCTCCAACCCCCTTCCCCTTGCATTCACACAGAGGTTCGAGCTGCAGTCACCTGTGGCCTGCATTGTTGTGTTAGCATGCTAATGTTAGCGCTCTTTAGTTAGCTCGTAGCTTCATATTGCATGTAAACTGACACAGAATGAGCGTGATCTAAAAACTCTAACTAACATCCAAATAATCAGTGAGAACGTTCTTCTTCTCTCTAGTCCTTGACTAAAACAGCTTTTATACACAAGTGCTCGCTCATAGTGCTAATTAGGCTTACCTAGAGGAAAAATCACTTTCTTGTTAAGCTTTCCTGCACAAGCAGCAAAGTTACTGTTTACTTGTCCTACCGTTTGCAAGGCCCTGTGACACATTTAACAAACAAACACACAACATCTAAAAGTTTAAACTCCGACGCAGACTCATGAGTTGAACTAGCTTGCTATAGTGGCTACACTATTCTGCGTTATAAAGCAGCCTCTTCTCTCCTACAACGCCATTTAGCTCACACAAATGAATACGAGAGACAGATTTAGTGTCTCACAAACACTTGCAGAGTTATTCTGGCTCATGTGCGCGCTTACAGGAGCTTACGTTACAGTTAGTGATGGATACAAAGTACTTTTACTGAAGTTATAATGAATTTGGATTAAATGGTGAAAGGCCTTACTGTGTGCAGCCTCTCTCTCCGATCCCTTCATAATTTCCCCTTTTTCTCTGCCCTCTCTCTTTCCCACCCTTTTAATCATTTTAATAGCACTCCTCGTCTCCTCTACATCTAAGCTCGTACGATTAGTTTCCACTTGCGCACTCTTTTCGGGTATATTTCCTCTCGTCGCACTCTCCTCTACTTTCTAGAGCCTCTCCACTCCTCTTGCAGCTTTCCTTTCTGTCTAATGCCATCAGTGTCTTTTCACAGTCGGCTGAGAGTGATGCTATTCATTTGTACCTAGACAGGCCACTTCAGACCAGCGCTGACACACACTCTGAAGTGAGAGGGAGAGAGAGGGAGCATGGGAATGTTCAGCAAATAAAAAGCGTAGTGTAAGAGCAGGCCAACAGACTGTGCAAACCATCAGATTAATAGAGTTAAAGCAAGCTCGTCCATGTATGAGTCAACAGATATCATGCAGCAAAGACAGTCTTTCTGTCTCAAAGCTGATGTTTGAATTTGACCATATGGCAGATGAGTCTGATCCTGCTGGAGGTTTCTGCCTGTCCTATTGTAGTCTATATGAAATTATGCATTGTCTCTCACTCTGTAACTGCCTGTTTCACCATTTAAATCTGTCACTCTCTGAGGGCACACACACACACATACGCAGACACAGACATCCCTGGATCCCTCTGGTCATATCCCGCCGTCTCCCGGGGGTGCAGTGTAACACTATCTGTCTCAGCCCCACTGTGGGTCCCCCAGCAGAGAGCTCGGTCTTCAGAGATTCCTCCCTCTCCTTCTCCACTCCAGCCATTTTCTCTCCGCGGGGACCAGAAACTAAATATGACAGCGACACCAGAGAGACAGAAGAGAATGTCAGACTCCTCCAGCTCAAATGAGAAAGCCACATGGACAACTGGAGAAAATAATTCAGCCTGGCAATCTTGGTTACTCAGAATTAATTTATGGAATAAATCACTTATGATTGGTCTAATATCATGTTGAAAACACACAAGATGGGCCGTGTCTTTACAACTCCATTCTGGTAATTTATGGTTAAAATGGAAGTTCACAATTCTTAAAATTCTGACCACTTTTTTAATTTACATAAAACTTTTGGTACTGCAGTCCAAATTCAAAACATTACAGAGGGTCCCCTCGCCCCCTCCTCTCTAGAGTCGGTTCTCACACAGGTCACCATGTGGTGGACACTGAAGCTTCAGTGTTTATCCAGCTCTGCATCGGTCTGTAAACCTTTCTGTGTTCTAACCTCTCTCCATTTTTCAAAAGCATCTCCACTATTGATCCTAGTTTGAGCACGTTTCTGCTCGTGGAGCTTATTAGAAACATGCAGAGGCTTTTTAGGTCGGGTACAATCACTTCTATCTGAACCAGGAAGCACAGACATTGAATAAAGTGAGAAAACCAGCAGACAGACCGAACACGCATCTGGTGGGAGTTGGCCACAAGTCTCCTTTCCTTCATGTCCCTTTCCTCTCTCCTTTCATCTCATCATTCATGTTCTCCTGTGTCACTGTTTCTCATGCAAGTTGCACCTTCCCTGTGAAAGCAGCTTCTGTGCTGCACATTGGGAATACACTCAAAGGTGACAGTTCTTAGTCAGTGGGACAAACATGTACAAAAAAAAAGGAGGCAGGGAGGGAGGAAGAGAGGGTGTGTAAACAGATTATTGTGGGAGGTACTTTCGATTGTTCTTCTAATGTGTTTTGGTGCTCTTCTATTTCAAGCTCTGGTGCCGGGCAGAAAATTCAACCAAGTGGAAAAAGGAAGAAGAAGGTGGGGAGGGATGATGGAGAGGGAATGAGAAAGATTACTGACTGTGTGTGTGTGTGTGTGTGTGTGTGTGTGTGTGTGTGTGTGTGTGTGTGTGTGTGTGTGTGTGTGTGTGTGTGTGTGTGTGTGTGTCTCTACGTATAGTTCTAAGTAAACTAGAAAACAATACGACCAATGATGGCAACATTCGAACCTTCAAAATCTCAACATGTCATGTAGTGTTGTAGTCAAGACCACACTAACCCAAGACCAAGACATACCCCAGACCAGAGTGCTTTGAGACCGAGACTTTAAAGGCTGAATGTGCGACATTTTACACATAAATGTAAATACTGTACTCTTATTTGAATGCCATGTAAGCGTTTTTAGATTACGGTCATTTCGTGTAAATTTACATGCAGTGTGAAGATGCGAGCAAAATAAAGAGCGCTAGCATTAGCATGCTAACACAACAATGCAGCTCGAGTTGTTATGGTTTCATGCTGGTGCTCAAGGGCGACATCTGCTGGATCAAAAAGTCACATATTCTTCCTTTAAGGGATCAAGACTGAGTCAAGACCAAGACCAACACCAAGGCAGGGGGCGAAACCCACGCACACTTCCTGTTTCTGTGTAAGTGTATATCTGCGTGTACTCTGGCATGAATCCGCAGCTCATACTGAGGCTTGTGTGGACTGTGCATGCGTGTGTGTGTGTGTGTGTGTGTGTGTGTGTGTGTGTGTCTGTGTGTGTGTGTGTGTGTGTGTGTGTGTGTGTGTGTGTGTGTGTGATTAAATCAAACAGCGCTGACACACGGATGTCCTTCAGGTAACCAGATTTGTCACTCTGCCAAGCGTGGCCATCAGGTGGCGACGCTAAGCAGCTCAGCTTTGCCATGGAGGTCACCGGGACGGTATCCCAGAAACACCCTGGAGAGGGGGGGGGGGGGCAGCAGATGGAGGGCAGGCAGCAACACACTAACGACAAGACACTAATAACACGAGAGCGCTCGCTGCTGGGGTCACTGTATAACATGCTATTAACGTGTAGCATGCTAGGCTAGCCAGATTATGCCAATCCACTAAAGCTATTAGAGAGGCACCGAGCATGTATGTGACGTGTTCTGTAAGACAGAAATGATAAAAGGGGGGTCGCAGAGGGGGGTTTAGTACGACAAGTGTGTGACAGTGCTGACAGAGATTATGATGAATATAAGGAGGCAGCGAAAAGGAGGAAAGAAGAATGAGAAGCAGAGTATCATTTTTTTCTCCTCCCGGGGTTCAGCTGATCTGCAATGAGCCGCAAAAAAAACCCTCCAACTTCTGATCCTCTGATTGAGCGCACGACCCTTTCTCCACCGCGAGTCCCTGATTAGAAGAAAACTGTTGATTTATAGAGGTTTTCTCCTCATCTCAAGCCAAAATTAATCCCTTCCAGAGGTCTGCTATTAGGAGGCGGATCACGTATTTTGCAGTCGGATGAAGAAAATCCAATCTGGATCCGGTGTAGAAGTCGCCGCGTTCCAATTAATGGTGATACATGACATATTGAAAGCTATCAGTTGAGAATGCAGGCCCTGTATTTGCAACGACTTTGTGCCAAAGATGAAAATTGTAGTGCATTACCATAATGTTGCAGGAAGCTAACAAATGACCCAGCGATGAATTCCAGGCAGCAAAGCTAAGAATGAGCTCTTCCCGGTTATACAAGTCCTATCGACACTTACCCCCCCCCCCCCGCCCCCCTCCTCGTCCTCCTCCCCCTCCTCCTCCTCCTCCTCCTCGACCCATCTCAAGGCCGACAGCTAGAGAAGAAGAAGGCCGCTGATGGAAAAGAGAAGGCAGAAAAAATGACAGAGATAGACAAAGGTTGATTAAATTGGATTTCAACTCTGGGTGTCCCTGACTGGGGCTACTGCATTAATTTGCTCCATTACATATTTGAGTGCCAGTGAGTGTATTAAGAGCTGCTGTAGATCATATCAGTGACGGCTCTGAGAGCTCCCTGCCAAAATAAAAGCCTGGGGTCTATCTGTGAGGAGCATTAGCTGCAGTGACTCAGCACGCCGAGGCCCCGATACATCTCTGACTTATGTGAGAGTTTTATTTTTTACTTCACTGCAGTCGTGTTTATGGCTGCTGGGAGGTCGCTGCTGTTTGTTCTGGTTGACTCGGGACGCTTCTGGGCGGAGCTGGTGTGTTTCCTCTAGCCAATGACAGTGCAGCAGGTGAGTTTAGGAGTGGAGACAGTTCAGTGATTGGATGAGATTCAAACCGGTGAATATGACGGACGTGGACGTAGCAGCAAAGAAGAGAAAATATAATCATAGTGAGGAGAAACACCAAGCGGATAAAGCTGGTTCTAAAATGAGGGTGAACCTTGTGTTGTCTTTTACTCATGGACGTGGAGTTGTTCTGCTTCCTGTTGGACAGGCAGGTGACAAACACCAGCGGTTAGCTTGTGCTAGTGTGCGTTAGCTTGCAGTATAGATACAAGCAGTAAACGTACACACTACGTCCTGCAGTGAGAGTGAGCTTCTAGAGGAGGAGGGGCCCAGTTTGAATGTTGTGTTTACGCCTTTAAGTGGTTGCCTGGTGGGTTGGAAATCATTCACGAGTGGTCGAGCGTTTCCTGTTTCTTAAGAGTAGCGTTAGATTAGCAGTGTTTTCTCTGATGATGTCAGGAGGATTTCTACTCTTTCTGAAATTTAAAGTTGACAAAACTTGAGTTCAATGAAAATATTTTATCCATGCTGATCTTATGAAGGATTATTAAAACTGAACCATTTAATTTAAAATAAACAAACATGACTGATAATGAATGAATGAGAATGTAAATTAATGTGCTTTTATCCTGACGGGCTCTGCACACACACACACACACACACAATCACACACACTCACACACACGCTCGCCCTCCTCCTCAGTGTTTGTGCATGTGAAAGGGATCTCTTCAGGGCTGTCAGCACTCTTTGAACAGCGCTATTCATCATTTATTTCCATTCAGAGCGCGTGCAGGTGTTTACTGTAAGGAGAAGAAGAAAAGAAAGAGAAGAAGAAAAGATGAAAACAAACGTCAGTGGCCTCGATGTCTGGACGGCAGATGGAGAGGAGGACGAGGGCCGAGAGGCACAGGGCGAGAGACAAAGCTAAGTAAATCAAAGGGGGAGAGAGAGAGAGAGAGAGAGAAAGGGTCAGTAATACCCTAGCCAGTGGCATAGTCAGACTTTTAACTGGGGAGGCTGAACAGGGCCACAGACTTCAATCTCCACTATCAAGTAATAACATTTAGATCTGCGATTCTCAACCGGAGAATGAAGAGCAAACACTGTGAATATTAGTGGATGAAGCCTGAGTGACGTCACCAATCTGTCCCTGCAGATGTCAGCGTGAGGGGGCTGCTCACAGCGAGCGCTGCTGAGCTGCAAAGGAAGTGAACGCACACCTCTCCAGCTCCCAGACCAATTCCCAGTTCGGGTCCCGGTTGGTCCGCACCAAGACTTGAACCGCCGACCCCCCCGGTTCCCAACCCAAGTCCCTGCAGACTGAGCTACCGCCTCCCAAGAAGTTATTTATGTGTTCGCCGTGTGATTGTGTAATCTACGTGATCTGCATACCTGCAGAGGTTGAGAAGTTAGAAGGTAGTGTTATCTTAAACTGCAACAAAGATAAGTCAGACTACACACACACACATGGAGGCTGCGTCAAAGTGTGTCACAGCTGTGTGTGTGTGTGTGTGTGTGTGTGTGTGTGTGTGTGTGTGTGTGTCCTCCAAAGTTGTAAATCCCCTCCACCCGTCACATTAGCCTAATGAAAAGTAATAAGAGCGCTCCAAATGATCTACTCCCTGAGGTTGCCTTGGAGCTGTGTGAAATAAGATAACATTAACCTGAGTTATACGGCCTGCCAAAGGGAAGTGCCATAACATGAACACACGTGACCACACACACACACACACACACACACACACACACACAGGCTTGAGTCTTATCTAGTATTTACTCTCCATGTGGGAGTCATAGTGTCACACAGACACAATAAACAAGCAGCGATATGAAACAATAACAAAGACGATTCACGGAGGAGACTGAATAAATATACATGAAGTCTCGTCCTGGCTGCAGAGCGCTGTGATTGTGAATTTGCGGTCGGGTTACACTATCTCTCTTGACCCAGATCCTAGAACAGTGAGGATGTTGTGACACCTTTTGCATCAAACTAAACATCATGGGGACTTTCTGTCTGTCTGCGTTCGCATCGCCACGGTGCTGGGAGAGTACCTACTCTGAAGCAGGAGCTGAAAAGGTTCCTCTAACCGGGCTTAGGAACTAAAATAGTTCATATAGTTCCTGCAGTGTGGAATCAATAAAAAAAGGGGGAGGGTTCCTGCGGACCTTAAACGCCTATAATAAGGACGTTGGATGGATCCCTGTGAGCTGCATCATTTAATATGTTGATGTAAAATACATGCACAGTTTGTATATACATGATTTGATGAGAGACGAGGAGGAGGAGCAGCAGATCAGGGCCAGCAGGAAGGACAGGGAAGCAGGGAGAGGGAAGATGAAGAGGAGACGGAGCTGTTGGGGTGAAGGAGAGTGTAAATCTAAAGATGACAGGCTGAGGGAAAAAGATGAAGTGAGGAACACAGAGACAGAGAGAGAGAGAGAGAGAGAGAGAGAGCACTGGCAGATCACACACTTCATCTGTGATAGCGGAGTAATCAAAGCGAGGCTACAAGAGGAGGAAAATTATCTCTCACTTTGTGCATGACACTTGGACACAGAGAGACACTCGGTTACATTTGTCACACGAGCTGGAGGAAGAGAATAAAGACTTGTGAACAAGAACAACAAATGGATGCAGAGACTGAACTCATACAGTACAAACTAAGTGGTGACTTGTTGCTTTGTTCAGGAGGAAGTCATCATTTACAAGTCGAGGTATTTAAAGGTCCAATCAGACTGAAATGATAAAGTGAGCTTACTATATAATCAGACATTAAGGAAACATGCTATGTTGAAGTGCTGGCTTCTCTGACAACAATGCAGCAGCCAGTATGTCCTCCTTCTAACTTTAGATTCTGGTCCTGAATGCTCTGGATTTGTTTGGACCAGAGAAGGTAGGCTGTTTTAAGGCACCCCACACGGCCGTTTTGGACGCCCCTCGGTTTTCCAGATATGAGAGCAGTTATCAGGTCAAACCAACAGGTGTTGCAGTGATGGAAGAGGGCAAGAGAACTGGTTCAGATAGAAGTGATTGTACCCGACCTAAAAAGCCTCTGCATGTTTCTAATAAGCTCCACGAGCAGAAACGTGCTCAAACTAGGATCAATGTTGGACATGCTTTTGAAAAATGGAGAGAGGTTAGAACAAAGAAAGGTTTACAGACCGATGCAGAGCTGGATAAACACTGAAGCTTCAGGGATATGAACGCCACCAACCCTTACCAATCGCTCGAGGTGAATTCTCCTGATTATATCTTGCTGTGTTCTCACATTAGCTCACTCTGACTTTCTGCAGAAAAAGTACGAGGAGGTGAAAGTGAAAAAGTGAAAAATCTGGCTGTTTGCATTCACAATGCAGCTCCTCCTGCAAATATCAGGACTTTTCTGGTCTTTAGAATCAGCTCTTGATTCAGTCTTGTAAAAACAGCAGAATTTTTGCAATATAAAATATTTTTTAAGGTTCATGTGGACAAGGTAAACCTCAAATCCTCAGAGTCATCCACATTTAGTTCCAAACGGGTGAATAAGAGCAGGGAGAATCTGTAGTGAGCTACATCGAGAGGAGGAGAGGGAAAATGTGTCTCTGCACTTCAAACCACCTGGTGGAGACCTCTGCGGACGGATCCATCTCTCACTCCCTCTCTTTCTCTCGTGCTCTCTTTCTGTCTCGCTCGGACAGATTTATTAAGAGGCAGGGATCAAAACGAGTCCCCAGCTCCCACCTCTCCTCATCCCCTACTTTCTCTTTTTCCTCTTCTTCATCAGCTGACAGCATCTCCTCCCTCCTTCTTTCTTATACGCATCCCACGGCCCGAGCTTACATTCTTCAGCCCTCCGAGAAAGTAGGAGAAATAGGTGAGGAGGAAGAGGAGGAGGAGCATGAACATCCTCTCCGTCCCGGTGGCATGCTCTAAAAGACTTTTTGCTACTTGAAGACATCACTTTTCCCTCCATTTCCACACATGAAGTTGTCTCTTATCATCTTTTCTACTTTCAGCGAACTTCAGATCACTTCTCTACCTTTTTGTCAGAGGAAACCGTATGTCACCATTTATGAAAAAAATCGGGCTTAGTCAGGCAAACGTTATCTTTCCCCGTCTGCCTCGCTGCATTCAAAGTCATATAGCTTGTAAGAAAAACACCCAACACTGACAGATGGAGGTTTTTCTAAAATGCTTTCTCCCTGCTGTCATTTTGGTTGAATAACAGCAGAAGAGTCATCATATAGGACAGGGCGAACATCAACCCCCTCACCTCCTACCCTGTCACAGAAAGTTAAGGAAGACAAGTGTTTCATGTGAATTCAATCAAATACAAAGTACACAACACAAAGATTTAAATGCCCAGAATTCATGTTCATAACTATGTGAGATAATTGTGTTTTTGGAACAGGAGAATTTGACCATTTCAGGTGCAAAAGAGAAGATGAAGGCACTAAATCTGTCTTGCTTCATGTAATAGCATCTTTACTATGTTATGCACAAAGTAGTATGGGAGGTAACATCGATGGCTCATCTTCCAAAACACTCAATAAATAAATTCTGTTGCTCGCACCCGTGACCTCATTCATAACCTCCATTGGCTCCCCGTTCCCCGGTGATAACTCCTCATCCTCACCTACAAAGCCCTCCATTACCTGGCTCCTCCCCCCCCCTTACTTGTCTGAGCTCTTCAATCCGCACTCTCAGTTCTGCTGACGCAAACTTCCTGACAATAAAGATACCGGTGGTTGGTCCTGGTCCTGCAGGAGGGAAGGCCTTCTCCTCACTCTTCAACACTAACAGACTCTGATCTCCTCCGACATTATTTCTTCTTTGTTATGTTTTCACTGTTTTGTTTTTATTCTTTGTCAAGCGTCTTTGAGTACTAAGAATGCACGATAAAAGTCAAATGCATTATTAAAATTATTATTATCTCCTGTGAAATCTACCAGTCAGGTTCTAGGAAGCAGAGTCCCTCCCCCTAGGGTTCAGGCTCAGGCTTGGCCCTTACTGGACCCTGCAGCTTCTGGTTATGCTGCTATAGGCTTACTGCTGAGGGACCCAACATGCGGCTCCTGGTTTTTTTTCTCTCTCTCTCTCTCTCTCTCTCTCTCTCTCTCTCTCTCTCTCTCTCTCTCTCTTTATTCAGACATGTTTTCTTAAAACACCAACAAACTTTATGCATCCTGGGAGTTTTTCAGCGCCTTTGATTCATACCTTCCTGAAGATGGACTCTGCAGGCGGCCTGCTGCCCCCTGTACTTCCTGTTGTTGCCGTTTTTTACTCTTGTTTCCTTCTCTCCTTCTCTCCAGTGTGTATGGCAGACGGCCATACACACTGAGTCTGGTGTTGCTCGTGGTTTATTCCTGTTTTTTTTTTAAGTGCACATGGGGGAATTTTTAGGAAACGTTGTTCCTCGTTTGCTATACTGTTTTAATTTTGACCTTAGTAAGATAACGGCGTTAATTTGAATGCAGGTTGTACCAACTGTGCATCATCTTTATTTTACTTATTTGACCAAGTCCACTCCAGGATTGTGAGAAGCTGGGAAACTGGTTCTGTACTTATTCAAAATGTGTAACTCCTACTCTTCCTATCAATCCAAATGCTGAAGGGATTAACTGGTTTGAAAACATTTTTGTCCTGATCGTGGATTGTTGATGTTGAAAGGGACGAGACAGAGCTGCCAGAGACAAAGAGGGATAAAGACGGAGGGAGACTGGAGACCGGCCTTCCTCCATTACCCCCCTGGCCTCTCTCTGTATCTGGCAGAACGCGAGCTGTAGCGGAGGAAGAACTCGGCCAGTCACCTATCAAAGGCCGTCTAATGAATAGTCCTCTAATCCCCTCATTGAGATACAGAGAACAGGCTTGCTGCTAATGCTCAGAGATGCTCTCTCACACACACACACACACACACACACACGCACACACGCGCACACACACACACACACCTTTGCAACATTCACATGCAAACATAGTGTGTGTTTTTGGAATATCATGCAGGTGCCATGGCCTCGCTCTCATAGACACACAGACACACAGCAGGACAACATTCTGCCTTTGTTCTCTGCTGTAAGCCGCCTAATTATTCCCGAGCAGAGTGGATTTCAAAGAGCCAAGACAAGAGGCTCTCGTCTTTTCCGAATCGGTTTAGTGTGTTTGTTTTATTCCCGGCTCGTTTGTGAGCTGGATCGCTGAGTGAGAAACACAGAGTCATTATGATTAGAATGACGGCGAGAATTGTAGCCTGCATTCTCTCTCACCCGGCAAATCACTCAACCATTTCTGTTTTGACATCCTGAGCCGAGTCTTAGCCGGTCTGTCTTTCATTTCCCTTTTTTTCCTTCTGTCTCTCTTTGGCTTCCTCCCTCGCCAAACCTGTTGTATATTCAGCCAAACATGAAATAAACACACCCATCTCCCGTTTCACTCGCTCTCCACCACTCTTTCATCCCGGCCGTGCGTTCAGGCCAGATATCAAATAAACAAGCAGACAAAGCAGCCATGCAAGGCAAAATGCACCTCCATCACCCGTCCAATCACCAGAGTGCCACCCACGCGACCTGCTCGAAAAACTTGAAAAATGGAGGAGGAGGAATCTTTGTCACTTTGGAATCTGATTTAGTGAGATCTGTTTTTGAAAATGGTTTGAAATACTGCTGGAGATGGACTGCAGGTTTTGAAGAATAAGCCGGAGGGGGTGGGAGCCATGAGGGACACAGAAGTGTGAAATGTCAGCCAGGAACCAGGTAGCCAGACCTCAAATGGTAGCCAACACAGCTGGGAAGCAAAAAAGGGGATGAAACAAGATGGATGGATGGATGATTATAAAGAAAAAGAAAGGGAAAGTGTAATGAGATTCGAGTTCATACTGGAAGGATTACTAGCGGACGATACAAGGAAGGAAATGAACGACAGGTTTTACAATTTCAGCTGAAAAAAAGGGAAGAGCACGAGGAAGAAAGGGGGAGGAAAGCAAATAGAAAAAGGCTGCATTCTATTTATTCTCCCAGCAGTGACCTGTGGAGGGAGAGAGGGGGCGGGCGGGTTCAGGGACCTCAGCTCTTTATTTGCATTGGCACAAGCCCCCATCGCATTATCATCCTGATGAATATTTATTTATATATATTTCTGGATTTGTTCTGCTCCGAGGGGTCTTGTTTGGGTTGGCCTGGGCTACCACTGGACCATCTGGTTATCCTCAGGTCGGTTCTGAACAACCGGACAAAGTCCTGAAACCTCAGCGCGCTCTAAAAAAAAGGTCCAGGATCTCTGATCCATAATTCATGTGACTCTGGCTGAGCTGGCAGACACAGGGCAGGGGAGTGAGCTGTAAAGCTGTGCAGGGTTTAGCTACACGACTGGAGGCGGGTGATGACAAAAACCCAGAGAGATTTTTTTTATTCTCGGAAAACGTTTTCAGAGTAACTGCAGCTTTCACCTTCGCATTGTGTGCTGGTGACTAACTGATTTCCTGCCAGATATCCACGAGAATCTGTTTCTTAAAGCCTCTCTGGGCTGACCTGTGAGTTTCATGGATCTATTCCTTACAACGACTAAGGAAAATCGACAGGATGTCAGATGATTCATGGCAGCTTCGTACTGCTCTATTTCTTTTCACTACGTACTGAGTTGTATCTCGGCTGCAGGAAAATGCAACATTAGAAGTCAAATTTTTGATGTGTTTCTACATTTTTTTCAGAGCTTTGCTTCCTGCAGGGGGGGTGGGGGGGGGGGGGGTCTGTTAAAACACATTACATCTGACATTGCTAGCTGTTCCAGTTGTAATAATTTAGATTAATGATGCATGCAGTGCATTTGTTACACTTAACCTCAATCAGCTGTGAAGAGGGGGAACAACTGCAAGACGACCAAGAAACATTGGAGCAGCTCATCTGCTAGTTTAATGATTCAGAAGTTTTTTTACTGTAATTTAAAATCTAATAGTGAGAAAAAAAACTCCAACAACAGAGCCCCTCCTGATGGATGGATAATTACTTTATTGCTGTGATATAGTTCTCTAGTTCCCTTAATTCTATTGAGATGTATTTCTAAAAAAGGATAGTCTGAGTCAAAGCAGCAGAGGCTCACGTCAGGCTAGTTACAGACGCAGAACTAAAGTTCCCTTTATCATCTGGATGAGACGCACCGTGATGATGATTTTGACATCCGGGGGGGTGGGGCCTGCTGCTGACCCTGAGCGCTCCATTTGTTTGTCTGTTTGAACGCTATGTTGTCGGTGGACAACAGCTGGAGAGCCAAATTTCCACGTCTGGTGGACGATAAAGATTTATTCTATTCTAACAGACTTGGACTTAACTTCAATGTGTCATGACACTATTCGATCCTCAGTGACTCAAATACCAGTGCTCCTAAACGGTGTCTCATACAGTCACAAAACATGAACACAGTTTTTGGTAAATGGCCAGTTTGAATAGGCTAAAGGCACAAAAGTTTAAAAAGAAATATATTTCTGTGGGTCTATTAAACTCTGTTTTCTCTTGGCTATTACCCCAGACTGGATCCCAAACAACCGTTCTCAGACTTCATATTATTCTGTGCCAGCATACTGATGACTCATACACATTTTTCAGAGGAAAGAACATCGACTTAAAATATTAATGGACATAGCCTGAGTGACGTTACCCATCTGTTCCTGCAGGGGGCGCTGGAGTCCCCTCGATGGTGGTCTCCATGCTGGAAATGCTGTCTCAGTCTAACTTTCAGTCTAACCTAACGACAGGCTGAGAGCTGGAGCTGATGCGGGTTTTAAACCTCCTGACAAACCGTTACACCACGCCCGTCTGTCAATAAGGTCAGCTACACGCCTTATTGTGAATAACTCTTATCCTTCATCAAATCAAAACTGATGAGTCATCAAAACATTCACCCCCCGTACAGTGTGTGCTGATCGAGACATGAGCTAATCAGAACTATTTGGTTTTTTGAACCAGGCTGTAAACATGTTAATCTCTGCTGTAAAAACAGGCTTTGTAGAATGGGTGTGTATGTGACTTCCTGTTCTTCTGCAGCCAGCCTCTAGTGGACACTTGAGGAACTGCAGGATTTTACACTTCAGCATCGGCTCAGTTTTTCTACACTGGAGGTTGTCGCTTGGTGAAGAAGGGAAATGCATCAAACAGATGATTTAAATATTTGGACTTGCCGCAGAAGAACTGTGAAGGGGATAGAGTCGCTGTATGTGAGCGTGCTGACTCAGCTTCTCTACCGTGGGGCTTCATTGACATGTTAGTTTGTAATCACAGCGGAGGGTCAATGCTTGAGGTCATATTTGTTAACAAGGGGATCAATGTTAATCACAGAGAGAACGATCAACACTGATGAGTGGGGGGGGGGGGGGGTATTACACAGAGCCTTGGGGTATTAGCAAGATTGAAGCCAAAGGCTTTGGGAGTTTTCCATACAAACTGTCAAATCATTGATCAGATCTTTTGACGAGGTCGATGTGAAGCAATTGCACTTTGTCGTTAACCTTAATTGAGCTTCTTATATAATAAAGTGAGAGGACACGCTGTATGGGAGAGCAACCCTCCTCTAAATCTAGACAGCATTGCAGCTCTGTAAAATCAATCCTCCCCGATCAAGGACCACGGCTCAGCTGCAGACAGTTTTCCTCTCAGTCAGAAGTGCCAGACCTTCTCTGGGAGTATCTAAAGAAACCCTGCCTCGCTTTTAAAAACGCTGTGACGTTGCAGCTGACCCAATTCTTGCAACGAACCCGCGAGCAGCCTGGTGCGCTGCATGCTGTAGCTGCATATTTAACCGGAGTGGGGAGCAGGGAAGGAGGGGGGGCGGGGAAAGGAACTCGTTGCCCCTTCTCAGCTCGCCCTCAAAGCGAAGATTTACTGACTTATGGCGATGAGCATTTGACTGCCATAAATTAGGGCTAAAGATGATCCTCAAAGTGAGTCTTTTCATGTGTGACTCACCATACTGTGTGCTGTCATGGTGGAGTAATCAGCCGATGCTGTAAGTAAACGACCCTCACTCATCACAGAATCACACACACATTTAAGGGAAGCTGTTGGCATAATCGTTCAGTAGAAAGGAGAAGACTGCGTCCACATGCATTTTAAAGCAGTGTTTCTGTATTGTTGCATGCACATGCACTTTGATGAAAAAGTTCAAGAAAGCCGCGATGTCATCGGTGGCTCTGTGAGCATTTCAAGAGTTTCTATTTGAGAAGACAAGAAAGCGACAGCAACCAGCTGAGCCGAAGCAAAGAATGTGATTCCGTTTGACGTGCTGAAATCCAGTCTCATCCTCAGCTGTCTGCTTCAGCGCAGCAGACAGAGATATGGGCAGAGAGGGAAGATAAGTGGAGCGTAAATGTTCCTTGAACACATCATATATTCTGGGTCGTATCTACGCATTCCATCCTCCTCTATCGCCTCCATCTTGACACACAGCATACAGCAGGCCTGGGAGGTACACAACGCGTAGCCCTCAGACATATTGAGCTAATTTAGCGTCGTTACAGATGAAATGTTGCAGTTAAGATGCTATCAGCATTGTGAGCTCTCCTCAGGAATCACCTCAGAAAAGCCTGCTCCATGCTTACACATATATTATGAGTGAAAGGAGCTCTGCAAAGAAGTGAGTGTTTTATGGGATGACACTAATGTAAAAATTTAATCTGTCATAACATCATCTGACATAAATTCATCCAAACATTTAGCTGAGCAAAGAGCAAAGAAACCGTCGTAGGTAATTCAACAGCTCTTTAGGACAGAACATGGAAGTTTTAAACGTTGTGTATTCTTCATTCAGCGTCTAATTCAAAGTTTTTTTTATAACGTTATTGTGTTAGTTCAGCCACATCTCACCATCCTAAGAGGTGAATGGAAGTCCCTCAAGTATCATCAACTGACATATTGGTTGAATTCAAAGGAAAAGTTTGTCATTTGTTCAAGAGGACAGTCTCATGATGGACATGGACTGATAAAAGTAGAAAAACACGTTTTTTCAAGACAATATCGACATTTTGATCCACATAGCGTCTTGGGTTGTTTAGCTCATCAATCGCCTTCAAACAAACTCCTCCCCACAGCAAGGGTACTTTGGAGTTTGTTTGAGCCATGTTTATTTACCACGTTGGAATAAGAAAGGGCATATGCAACAAATGACAAAGGTTGTCGAATCCGAGTAGCTCAAGCCCCTGAGGTGACACGGGCAGAAAAATATGGAGGCCTGACGCCAAAACGTGTCCGTTGCTGTTGTTGTTGCTGCCTTACTCGGATTCAAGAAACCTAAAGGACATTTGCATGCTGACTCTTTGTCTCTTTCTAGTTTTGTTGCTGTCATGCACCTCTTACTGTGTTTAACTGTCGAGAGTGCTCCTCGTTTGCTGTTTTCAGAAAAATGTGCGCATCACAAACCATTCGGTGAGCATGAGAAAGATTCCCACACTCAGGAGAAGGAACTGCATGTGCAACGAGAAATGTTCTCACTATCACTAAGAAGTACTGCATCATGTGCACCAGAGTTTCTGTCATTCTGACTCGTAGGGTGAGCTCAAAGCATTTTTCCATCTCTGTGAGCTGGCGATATCATAGAGTTTCACATGCATACTATTAATGAACAGCACTTACAGGATATATCAATCAAACCCTTTGCAAGTACTTCTTTATGATCCAATCAAGAAGACATTTTTTGTGAGATATCACTGACTTGGTTTTCCAATATTTTTTGATGACATAACTGTATGTGACAGAAAGAGCCACAAATGACACATAACGACGACTGCAAACCAGACAAACGAACAAGACACAAACCGACAAACCGTATTTCTCCCATGTGTTGGATCTTACCTTGCACCTCATGCAGGACCCCATCACTCTTCCCATTCAGATCTGTATCTTATTACAGGCAGCCCATAACTTTGTGAAGCATTAGGGGGAGTCAGAATGCCTTCCTGTGGTGCAGAACGCACTTCCTAACTTCCAAATGTGGGTTACATATGGAGCTAAGTGGGTGTGAAAGAGAATTTTAATCAGTTGAATGCGTTTGTCTGCCTCCGAGGGCGGAGTTGCATGTGTGTGCGTGAACATGTATGAATGCATGCTTCCATATGTTGCCACACTCAGCAGGGGGGCATGTCAGGACGTCGTACACCAACAGCTGGAGGAGACCAACTGCAGCAGACACAGGGGTGGGTCCCAGTGTGCCATACACAACAAGGCCAAAGCATTTTGTAATAATCGAGTGTGGTGAACTACGACGTCCTCTTCAATCACTCCAGACCAAAGTCGTTCTTTCAGCAGACACCGTGTGTGAGCTTACTGTAAGTTCAGCTCAAGTTAGGGACATCACAGAGGGAAAAACTCAGAGATCACAAAGCCAGCTCCACTGTGGAGTTCTCGGGCCACAGTGAGAGTGTTTGTGTTTCTCATTTGAGTCTGGTTTGTGGTAAGAGCTGAGTCAGATGGGAAATATTGGATACTCCCCCTGCGCCTCCCCACTTGTCTCATAAATCCAGCGTCCCTCTGTCATTTTTTACTCTTTTAGCCGTCCCATCTGTGACATTCAGTCTCCTCGCTCCTTGTGGGTGTCCTGCATGCTCATTAATATTTCCTTCTTCTTTGTTTTTGTCTTCGTGTCGCAACTTCTGCCTGACTCCCTGAATCTCTGCGTGGGTCGCTCTCATCCTCAACATCCTCGACTGTCCAATCTCTCCAAAAGCCAGAGGATTCACTCGCCTGCTTCTGTGGAGTTATCCTCCGTCCAATCTTGGAACCATCCTCAATCATTGTATATCGTCATCTGATAGATGACTTATGCCTCTTGGAACGGATTTGAATGTCTCAGTTATTCCAGTGAAGCCAGTGGTTAGCATTAAAGGACTTCCAGACAAGACTTTGTCTGCAAATGCAGTCATCTCTCGGCCCACAACATCCCAGAGGAGCATCGGTTCATCTCTTGAGTCTCAGCTCAAGAGAACAAGTCATACATCGTTTTCACTCTGCATCATTTCAGCAGTATGAGCCCAAAAATGAAACAGATTTTCTTCTTGCTATTAAACAGTTTGCAGAAATAACATCATAGAGCAGATTTCCAAAAAGTAAACAGTCAAGCTTTGTCGGCTGTTTCCTCAAGAGGAGAAGAAAACTACTTTTTAAAATACTCATTTGTTGAATCGAGAAGGAAAATAATTTCTGATGCTTTTCAGGTAGTCGGGGAATCTAAACTATCGTTGTCTCTGCAGCTGTTCTGACCCTGTCGCATCCACTCTGCCTCTAGTGGCCATGTTTATACTGCACCTCAGGTATGCGCTGCATTCATTTTTGAGGATATGGACAGCTGACGGCCCAAACAGACGCAGAGAACACAACATGGCAGCCACCATGCATATCCATATACGCAGTTAAATGCAAACATTTATCCACCTTAAGCCTCACACAAAGGTCATCAAAATCGTGATGGCTGTTAACGTTACACTGTGGACTTCTCTGCTGATGTTCCTGCATTTTTAAGTGTATGCACCTTATTAGAGAGGGAAAGTGTTTGTGAGAGTGTTTTGGGCATCAGCTTCTGATAATAACACAGAGACAGCATGTGGCTTTGTGCAGCCCTACTTTGGCCATTCAGTCCAACACAACCGTGACCGGCAGTCAGACCATTCAGCGAGCGCTCAGAAGGCCTGCGTTCATGCATGGCCCTTAGCACCACACACACACACACACACACGCACACACACACAAACACATGCCTCATGCAGACACACACACATAGAGAGAGAGAGAAATGCACAGATGTAGAGATAACATCTCAACATGCGCTTTGTATGGACTCAATTTCCCCCGAATTCACCTGACGTACACACAAACAGAATCGGGCTCCGCTGGTTTCTCTTGTAAACACGTTGACTCAGACATAAACACACATGAAACAGGAGACACTCGTGATTGAAACACACACAGCAAACATTCGTTTCCAGAGGCCTTCCAAAGTAGCCAGCCTACTTGTTTTGTCTGCAGTGTAGCTAAGTAGAATTTGCGCTAAAATAACTTCAAAGGGCGCTGAAGGAGGGGCCACTCCGAGAAGTATGGGTAATTAGAACTGTGGAGGAGTGTGCAGGGGAGAAAAGAGAGTGGGAGAAGATGAGTGAAAGGGGGAGAAAAGGGAGAGGGATCCTCTCAGCCACAATGGATGAATAGGCGGGGAGACGGTTTGTGAGGGAACGGACAAGGGCGAGCACAGAGACACACACACACACACATACACACACACACACACACACACACACACACACACACACACACACACACACACACACACACACACACACACACACACACACACACACACACACACACACACACACACACACACACACACACACACACACACACACACACACACACGTATATATGCAGAGATTGGCGGTGTGATAGGGTGCCACAAGACAGGAAATCTTGGCCGTGGAATTTACTCCCAGTTGTAAACATGACGCCGGATATACGGACAAAACCACACACACGGAACGAGTCGCACGAGTCGAGTGGAAGCAGATAAACACCGGTGTAGACGAAAGCAGGCTTCTCTCTCTCTCTCTCTCTCTCTCTCTCTCTCTCTCTCTCTCTCTCTCTCATTCTCACTCTCTCACACACACACACACACACACACACACACACACACAAACACAAAGTGCTCCTAATGGCAACAGTGCAAACAGCAGTGTGTTTTCAGCCAGCCGTCCAGCCAGCACAAGAGCCCCCTCGCCACCGGCTAATGCACCGCTATTTATAGCCCCAAACAACACTAAACAAGTTTGAATTGTCCCTTTTCCCCACCTGTACAAATAAAACCTTGTCATTTGATGCTTTTATCAACCAAAGTTAAGCTCCTTGCCTCTGCAGTATGTGCTGAATTCATACTTTACAGCTGGAAAACCTTTGACATAAGAAGTGTGTGTGCCTGTAACAGTGATTTACCTAAAAACACAGTCAGCACCTCGGTAAACGATGAGAGGAAGCTGGAGAAAATGGAGACTTGAAGCTTGGGAAAGAAGGGGAATCAGTATATGTGTGAGTATGTGTGTGTTATTGTGTGTGTGCGAGGAAGGGCAAAGTGGATGCAGACAGAGGGGTTAGAGTGCCCTCTGTTGACCGACTTGGGAGCAGATCAGAGATGGACACACACATGCTGAGACGAGCAGCAGCAGAGTGTTTAGTTACCATTTAGTCTGAAAGATAACACACACACACACACACACACACACACACACACACACACACACACACACACACACACACACACACACACACACACACACACACACACACACACAAAACTGCAGCCTCAAATACCCAAATGTAATTTCCTGTAAAATCAGCTACATCGAATCTGGGGGATAAATAATGCAGCGTACTGTAAGTAGGATTGGGAAGAAGAAGCATGCATACCCTGTGTGTGTGTGTGTGTGTGTGTGTGAGAACTGTACTGGACCATCAACCAATCTGCAGATTTCTGGATCCCTGCTGAGCTACAGCTGCTTGAGTGACATGTGTTGCTTGAGCCCCCAAAGCCCCTTCAACTAAAGCCCACACACACACACACACACACACACACACACACACACACACACTGCCCGTTTGCAACTGTTGTATGCTGAAGAGGCATCCAGCAGTTTCCTGTCGGGATCAGAGGACAGTCAGGAGTTTTGATGGATGACGTCAGCTGCTGCAGATTTATCTTTTGGTGTTGTGTTGCTTTGACATCCACCTGCACTGACATCATTCTGAGTCTGCTTAGCTCCCCCCCCCCCCCCCGACCTGTTGATACTCCAGGAAGCTTGTCAAACTAACCTGTTAAACTCCTTATTGAAATGTGGTTTTAATTCACAAATAATACAAATGTTTGAAGGTTTGCTAAACATAGCTATATCTAACAATAACCACTTAACTTAGGAGAGCAACCAGAGGAGAGAGAGAGCAGGTGGGGAGAAGTGAGGTATGTCCCCATTGAGATCAGAGAAGTCTTTGACAAGGGAGACCTGGCCATGAGCAATATGCAGAATACTTTAAAGACATTAAAATGATCAGCTAAAACATCAGCATGCAGAAAGCAGGGGCGGTCTGCAGATTGTCCCAAACTGTTAAGGTGCCGAAAACCTAAAATGCCTTCTTTCCCAACTTTTGTTATCATAGGCTGAGTCAGTCGTTTTTTTCTGAAGAGAGAGGACTCAAATCAGACTTTAACGTAAAACTTATGAAGAAAAAAAGCAAAACAAAAACTTACTGTTACAGAGTCCAGGGAGTCCAGGGAGTCCAGGGAGGCCAGGGAGGCCAGGGAGTCCAGGGAGTCCAGGGAGTCCATGGAGATGAATATCCAAAGGAAAACTTCCACACAAGGAGCCCCAATAGAAGACACTAACAGTCAAAGAAACAGTGGTGGTGTTAATCATGGATAGGTGAGACTGGTCAGACAAAGGTGAAAACAATGAGGGGGCGGGGCACACTATCACTAACAGGGTGGCCAGGTCTATGTTTCAAAACCAGCCCAACTGTAAGCATGCCGTGTTTTATGATGGGAAATTAATATCGGCTTAAAAAAAGGTTTCATTTGAATCAGCAGAGACTTCATTAAGAGTTTACCAAGAGAGAGAGAGAGAGAGAGAGAGAGTGGGGAAAGGAGCCACAGGTTGGACTTGAACCTGAATGCCAGCCTGGAGGACTACAGCCTTCGTACTTGAAGCACGACCTAGCAGATAGGCCATCAGCCCCTCCCCCTCCTCCATGGAGTCTAGACATTGGTTGTACAGTAATGGGGCCAAATGTGGGACGTGATGAGTCGGTGGATCTCTGGATTGGAGGCGACTGAGGTGGAGGAGGGTCGTAACCATCAACACTGACGGGTGCAGAGATGAGCGTCAAAGTTTGACTGCAGCAGGATGATTGGTTGATTAAAGTCACGTCAACATCTGGTTGGGTTTGAAACCATGACTCTAACTCTTTACAGGAAAGGCCAGAATCTGCACCATCAGAGTCGCTTGTATGGTGAGCGTGAAGGTTTCGTAAATCTTCACAGAACATAAAAATCATCTTGCAGGCAGCACTTCTGTGTCTTCTTGGTTAATTGATTCTTTCACTCCACACTGCAGACTTGTTGTTTTTATCACTTCCTCCAGATACACAGACATCACCTGTACAAACAAACAGACGCACACAGACAGGTGGCGTCATCTGGGTGACAAGTTGACAGTGAGACAGTGAGTCTGGCTCCAGGGTGGGGGCCGTCTGCTGTCATTTTTAGAACACACACACACACACACACACACACACACACTGATGCACCTGTTATGTAATATTGCTGCAGCCTAAAAGCCTCACAACCTCCTATGTGCCATTTCTCCCGTTGCTAATTGGAGTGACAGCCACTGTGAACGCAGACTTTGAAGTCTGACGATACAAAAAGGTAATTACAGATATTCGAGCCGCGAGTCGGTGCTTCCGTTGTTGCACTGATGCACGGGGGCTGCTCCGTGTTTTTGATTTCTCAAACCGCAACGTTCTGCAGATGTGAGTTTCTGTCCGACAGCGCTGCTGATAAGCTCTCTGAGCTTGTCATAGCTGTGCCCTGGGTTGGAGTTTGTCTACTGTGAAATATCCAAATGTCACTTTTCAACCCTTCCTCCTCCTCCCCCTCGCCGTCCTCCCTCTCTCCCTTTCTTCCTGTCACTCCGTCTCCCTCGCCCCAGCTATCAAAGCTTTTACTGTTTACTTGCTTCAATCTGTTCCCTTCCATCTCCCATTGTCGCTTTCTTTCTCTCCTGTTCTTGCTTTTTTATTGCCATTCTCTCCCTTTCCTTTTGCTCTCTTTGATGTTAGTGCAGCGCTGACACAGACCCACTCCAGACACAGCGCTCCTTGAATGTTAATAGACTTCCCTAAGTTGTGGATGTGTGTCTTTGAATGGCTCCTTATGTTGAAGGGATGTTCTTGGTTGCAGCAATCATATGATCTATGCAGTGTGGGAAGTGATGCAGAAAGAGACAATACAGAGTATATTCATATCTTTCACCTCCACCTATTTTTTACACAACCAAAAAGCCGAGCTAG
The DNA here is from genome assembly GCF_963930695.1 of Labrus bergylta. Classification (NCBI taxonomy): domain Eukaryota; kingdom Metazoa; phylum Chordata; class Actinopteri; order Labriformes; family Labridae; genus Labrus; species Labrus bergylta. The sequence goes on along the minus strand of NC_089205.1, from coordinate 9,239,767 downwards.
CTGATTTTCATGGTGAATCTTTAAGCCGCTAAAGAGAGCGGCGTTTGCTTTATAATTAAGTTAAGACTGAAACTGAGCTTCATTCCCATTCTTTGAACATTCTTAATATATTCAGCCTAATCTTTAACAAGTTCTCTGTTGCTCTGGATTTTTGTTACAAACTTAGTTTATCTTCTGGACATCAGTGCCGTTATTTGATGTAGTCGGTGGCCTGACAGAGAGGCACGCTTACTCTACGATATCCATACAATATCCACATAGTCCATGCACGCCGCAGCACACTACGCTGCCGTTGGCTCCCACTCTGATTAACACTCCTGTTTCCACATCACGCACTGCAGTCCTTCTCTGGAGCGTGCCACCAGCGCCACTCCGCTCTGCTCGCTTTCAAATAAGAATCAAGTCTATTTTTGACGGCGCTCGCTGCAAGCACGGATCAAGCTGGACAGACAAGATGGACCAAGACAGGAAGTCAGACTAGGAAACCCCAAAGAGCGTCCTGTCAATTTCAAAATAAAAGCCAACATACAGCCTCCTGATTGTATATTCCATCACTTTATCAACATAACAGCAAAACAGAGTGAACGACAAATCATCCTCTGAGAGACAAAACAACATGTGTGATCTTGTAGTTCTCCTGTGATTTTGGGATCTTGTGTGTACAACTGCTAGTTTCTACACAATGCAAGTGATGAGCTGAGGTCCGCTTCTGGAGCAACGGCGCTTGTGCTTGTAAGTGAGGGGGCGTGGCTTTAGAGTGAGCACAGAGGGGAGGGGGCGGGTGTAGACGGAGCACTGAGGGAATTCTACTCTCAAAATCATGCTAGTTCTCGAAAACTACCTTTCCTTTGAAAGGGGAGCGGCTTTTGGACCTATACCTTGAACAGTTTGTCATCATATTTATGTCACTGTTGCGTTGCTGAACGTGCAGCTGTTGCCAGACAAACCTCTCCCAATTGACACCTTCAACATGTTAAGTGTTTGTATAATAAAAGTTGACTGTATGTGAATTCTCACTTCTTCTCTCTCCACTTTTGGATCATTACATTTTCCATGAAAACAAGTTAACTGGTGGCTCCTTACAGTCAGGAAATCACACAAAAATCTATTCAAGTGTTTATTTTTTTGGCAAATCTTCCACATGACGAGTCCTGTTCCCAGATCTGGTAGGTGGAAAATCCTGGAAGGCACCATGTGTAGGGGCTTTGTCCAACTTTCCTTCCCCAGGCCTCCACCTAGAGACTGGTGTAAACGTTGAGTGGAAACACACAGGCACTCCTTACGCTGTCCTACACACCAAACACTCCGGAACACTGAGAAAGGATCTTAAATTATTGTTAATGTGTCAAAAATGACCATGAACTGTAAATGTTAATGAACGAAGCCTGAGTGACGTCACCAGTCTGTTCCTGCAGGGGGCGCTGGAGTCTCATCGATGGTGGTCTCCATGCTGGAAATACTGTCTCAGTCTAACTTTCAGTCAACCTAACGACAGGCTGAGAGCTGGAGCTGAGGCGGGTTTTAAGCCTCCTGACAAACTGTTACACCGCGCCCACCTGTCAATCATGTCAGCTACACGCCTTATTGTGACTAACTCTTATCCTTCATCAAATCAAAACTGATGAGTCATCAAAACATTCACCCCCCGTACAGTGTGTGTCGATCGAGACATGAGCTAATCAGACCTATATGGTTTTTTGAACCAGGCTGTAATCTCTCTTTTTTTAAAGAGGCTGTTTTGAATGGGTGTGTATGTGACTTCCTGTGCTTCTGCAGCCAGCCTCTAGTGGACACTTGAGGAACTGCAGGATTTTAAACTTCAGCATCGTCTTCACTTTTAAACACCGGGGGTTCCTGCTTGAAGATCGCATACATCCCTGTTTTCAAAGGGCTGCAGTGTGAACTTTTCAGCCTCTCCTTCTTTTCTTTTCTTCAAACCATCTCATCAAAACTGCAAAGAAAGTGTTGTCATGCGTCTTGCTCTGAGAAACCAAGTCGTACATTTTTGCCATTAACAGTGCGCCTGTTTCCCCTCATTTCCACACAATCAGCTTGTCGACTGGTGGCGCCGTGCCACAAACAATGCCAGTCTTTGTGGCTCTTCCAGGTGGGTGATTTATGCATGGCACCGAGCCCCCAAAGCGCCACCGAGCCTCTGTCGTCTCCCTTCTGCCTTGGCAGAGAAGCTTGGCCTCCAATGGGATATAAATCCTTCTCAGACGCCACGGCCAACGCCAGCAAACAACAAACTTTTCCCTCTCTTGTTTTGTTTTCTTGGAAATACCTCAACCTCATCTGTGTTTCTCTTCGACTGGGAAATCAATGCATTTCATCTTCCACTTTCTGCCTTTATCTGTCGTTAATATCCATTGGTTACTTTTTGGCGTGACAGGGAGCTCAAGCTTCTGGCAAAGTGGCGCCGAAGATTAAATTAGTAAGAAAACATCAAACAGCGATTTGGATTGAATTTCTCATGTTGATCGGAAACATGTTGATGCACTGAAGCTACAGTTTTTAGGATATTTAGTTTAATTTGACCGTGAAAAATATAATGATGAGTCAGATATTCCACGAGAGTTTCACTTTTGTCACGCTAGTTAATTAATTTAGAGCGTTATTTACAGCGGGGTCACTCGGGGAAAATGCACATCAGAAGAAGAGGAGGGACCGAATACAAAGCGTTTAACAGCACCAGACAGGGGAGGCTAATGGGTTAACCTGAGGGGTCAGCTGAACACACTCCTAATTGTTCCCATGCCAACAATGTCACACACACACACACACACACAATGTAAACACGCAAAACATGTTTTTTTTGTCCTTAAACACACCAAGAAACATGAGATTTATAGAATAATCAAGGCCACTATTCTACACACTCACAAATACTAACATGCTGTCATGCACAGACACACAAACAGACACACACAAATACACACACACAAACACACACAAACACACACAAACACACAGAGTGCCAGCATGAAATAAAGATCAGGGGTTGAGTCTGTTTTCCTTTGTTTTCACAGCCTGAGTGAGCTGTGCAAAGTGCTGCGCTGTAATCTTAATGATATTTATGACCGGTATGCACGCACGCACACACACACACACACACACACACACACACACACACACACACACACACACACACACACACACACACACACACACACACACACACACACACACACACACACACACACACACACACACACACACACACACACACACACACACACAGGGTTAAAGGGTAGAAGAGTGTGGAAAAAACAAAATACTGAGATGTGGGGAAAAAATGGAGACAAGGGACGCTAAGAAGAAAATAGTGGGTTGCAAAAGAAGAAGGAGGGCGGTGGTTGGAGTGTGCGCGCAGAATAATAGATAGTGAACTGAGTGTGTGTGTGTGTGTGTGTGTGTGTGTGTGTGTGTGTGTGTGTGTGTGTGTGTGTGTGTGTGTGTGTGTGTGTTTGTGTGTGTGTGTGTGTGTGTGTGTGTGTGTGTGTGTATTCATCTCGCTGGGACCAGATGAAGGATTCCTCAGTGTCCGTGGCAATCGACCAGAGCAGCGCAGCTCCAATGATGGATACCGCCGCACTAATCGCTCCTCCGATGCCTTCTGTTTCTCTCACACATACTTTGCTTCACTCTCACTCATTCATTTATCTCTTCCTTCTATTTTCTCCTCCCAGTCACTCCCCTCACTCTCTCCTCCCGTCTAACTCTGCAGCACACAAACAGAAACAAATCACAGATTTAATGAAATTAAGTTGGGAAGGGAGGAGGTGGGGTGGGGTGGTGCCAGAGGGGTGTTTGTTTCACGGCTCCTGACAGCTGCCGCAGTGGCGCACCTCAGCCACCTGACCGAGTCCTCGGCTGGAGATGACTCCTCTTAAGAAAGTTCCCACAGGAATTGTCTTTCAATGCATGGAAAACTGCAATGCTCACCCTAAGGGGAGGATAACTTGTTACGTCAGGGCATGTCTGAGATGGGTAGATCAGTTTAGCATCCATCCTGTAGCAGGACCAGAGGTTGCTGCTTGGTTGTGACACATGCACCTCAAAACGGGAGACTATCCCTTACAGGTAGGAGGGGGGCAGGGGGTCTCCTGAGGGAAGACATGATGTTCATGAAATGGGCGCTAAACTTTGATTTTTCAGGCCCTCAATGAAGCACAGAAGTAAGGACTTGTTCTGCCCTTGAGATAATGTTTTTGCATCCCAGCTTGACTTTAAAAGGACTACATACCAGCCCTTATCTTTCCATAATTGGGTTCTGTGGGATTCAATGTGACCAGCTGGGATTCTGTGGTCCAATACTGGCAGTCCTTGAAATAAAGACATTCAAAAAAGCATTGCTGTCAGTCTCCCACAGACATTAGACTCCAGATTGTGTGAGGATCTTTTTTTTAAGTGTATCCTCGTAGCACAAAAGCCCATAGTTCCTGCAGGACCCCCGAGTGTGAGCTGGACGTCCATGTTGACAGGGGAGAGATGGAGGGGGCGGGAAGAGCGGAGCAGGACAGCGGGTGAGGGTCTCTTCTGATCTCCCATAATCCCCCACTTTGTTTCGGACCCACTTGAAAGCTCTCGCTTGAACAAATACACACTTCTCAAACTGTCTAGCTTCCCAAGACACCTTCCTCACTCCCCCCCCCTTCCTCGTTTCTCCCTCTCATTTTCTCCTCCCTCCCTCATCCTTCTGTCCCAAGACCCCATAGAGGGCCTGTCACCAGCACTGTTTTTCTTCTTTTTATTTTTTACCCTCCTCTGTTTGTTTTCCAAAATAAAAGGCTCATTGAGTGTTGCAGTGAGTGTGTGTGTGTGTGTGTGTGTGTGTGTGTGTGTGTGTGTGTGTGTGTGTGTGTGTGTGTGTGTGTGTGTGTGGATATAGTTGTTTTTGCTCTCACCAGTAGAACCTTAATGACCTGAGTTCCTCTCTGCCCAGCTGTCTCCACTCTGCATCAGCATTTAATCTGCACAAAGGCTGCAGGACCACCCCAATGGGTCTGCACCCCACACACACACACACACACACACACACACACACACACACACACGCACACACCAGGTAATTATGAACCAGGGGAGAGAACAGGGGAACAGTCATCCTTTCCTCTCCCCCCTCCCTGTTTTCTTCGCCTGTACTTCCACGCTTCCAGTCTATTCCCAAGGTTGAACACAGAGGCAATAAGTGTGTGTGTGTGTTTTATAAAAGCAAACTTTGTGAATTATGAGGAGTAGGGGAGGCTGCACTGCAACTTAAAGAGCTGAGTTAGCAGATGGGAGACAATGCACCTCGGGGAGACGATGCAAGGAGAGAAATGAAGGCCTGGAGATCAAATCAAGGCGACGAGAATCTCATTCAGTGCAACACATAGAGGGAGACGCAATAGGAAAACAAATCATGTGCAGGAAGAAAAAGAACACCTTGGTGATTTCTCCTGTCCTCTGTTTATTGTTCCAATGTGTTTTTATAAAGTTCAGGTGTGCTGTTTGTTGGCTTAATCGTGCTTCAACAATGTCTTCAGATGTGCAGCTACAACACGCTCCTGGCTCCAACTGTCGACAGAAAGAGCTGAGGTGAAGAACACAAGTGTTAGGATATCACTTTGCTTTTGTAGTCTGCTGGGGACTTTTGTCATGTCAAGTTCAGAAGTGACACTCATGTTTTTGCAGATTCCTCAGAGAAGACAACTTCTAAATGTCATCACATGTAAGTACAGCATGCTGAGTTAATTATCAATAATCATCTCAATAGATCAATAGCCAATGGACTGCAGACTCTTGGAAATACCAAGAGTGAAGTTATTCTGTGTACACTACATACAAACCCGACACAGGGGGCACGGCTAGAAACAAAACACAAAAACAAAATGTTAAAAAAAAGAAGAGTCGAGGAAGTCTCCGCTTGTGGCAAAGAAACAGCATGCTGCATGGCCTCCTGAAAAACCCACACTGAACTTGTACAACATTACCCCCAATTTCCACATACTCCGTGCGTGGTGCTGTCCGACGAAGCAAAACTATAAGTATGTGAGGATTTGGGGTTACTGTAACCGTTCCCTTGCTTCCAGTCGATATGCTAGGCTAAGCTTGCTGTAGCTACACAGGTAATGTTATTCCTAAAATGTTCAGTTATGCTCCTGTAAGGACCGACTGGGATTCATGCATGCAAAGAATTTGAGAAGTTACTGTTAACTGAGATTTTTAAGGTTTTACAGATATATGAACTCGTGTGTAATTCCTATGGAGACAGTTTAAAGACATCAAGGAGTTCAGGGACTTTTATTCTGAGTGCATTATCACTGCCATGACGACGGCTGATCTGAACCTTAAAGTGACACACGTTGATAGAGCAATGTCAGGTTGCTGTGATGAGAGCTGTGTGTCTGTGACGTGTTACTGTGTTTTGGACAGATTAGAACATTTAAGGAAACGTTTTGGGTCGCAAACGTGGCACATAAAGACACATTTTCACCTATGTACATTTAAATTAACTGTGAATAATTTACCGGCAGCGTGTGGTTCTAGTTATAATAAAGTTATGGTTACATGATTAAATGTTAGTCTACACACACACCTGACAGCAGGATGAATGCATCAATGAATGAATGAATCCATTGGCGGTCCACTGCTGAGAATTGATTAATCACATGTTGAATAGAGTGTGTGTGTTTATGTGTGTGTGTGTGTGTGTGTGTGTGTGTGTGTTTGTGTGATAGAGTTGTTATTGATATCATATGGCCTCCTGCTGCCTCGATCAATAACCGTTTCTCTTCATAGAGTTGTTTTGACTGCATGTGCTGTATGAAACCCATCCGTACACCACCCGGTCTATACATCCCTCACACACAGGAACAAAGCCGCCATCGCTTATTAAAGTGAGCGGTTTCTTTTTGGAGGCTGATTTAAATTCTCTCTCTCCCTCTCTCTGTTACCAAACTGGCTCCACAACACAGCAGAGCATGTTTGCCATTATCTCTGTTGTTTTAACTTTGTGACTCATGCAGAACTTTTATGACCTCTGTAGTCCTACTCTGAGCTTTGACCTAAAAGAAAAACCTGGTAATTTATTAATTTAAAGGTCCAATCAGTGAGATGTGTAGTGAGTGAAATGATAAAGTGACTTTACTGTATGATCAGACATTGAAGAAACATGCTATGTTGACGTGCTGGCTTCAACATAGCAGCCAGTATGTCCTCCTTCTAACTTTAGATTCTGGTCCTGAATGCTCTGGATTTGTTTGGACCAGAGAAGGTAGGCGGTTTTAAGACACCCCCACACGGCCGTTTTGGACGCCCCTCAGTTTGCCAGATATGAGAGCAGTTATCAGGTCAACAGGTGTTGCAGTGATGAAAGCGGGCAAGAGAACTGGTTCAGATAGAAGTGATTGTACCCGACCTAAAAAGCCTCTGCATGTTTCTAATAAGCTCCACGAGCAGAAACGTGCTCAAACTAGGATCAATATTGGAGATGCTTTTGAAAAATGGAGAGAGGTTAGAACACAGAAAGGTTTACAGACCGATGCAGAGCTGGATAAACACTGAAGCTTCAGTTTCCACCACATGACAACCTGTGTGAGCATCGACTCTAGAGAGGAGGGGGCGGGGGGAGACAGATCTCTACAATGTTCAGAATTTAGACTGCAGTACCCATTTTAAACACTAGGTGTTAGAGTTACATATTGCTCCTTTAATGCACACAGCCCCTAAAAAAAAGCTTGGGACACATCTGGTCGAGGCGTTAGACCCCCGCTGACCTGTCAGCCGACCACAGCAAAGAGATGAATAACCCTGAGCTGGACCCGAGTCAAACATGGAAAAAGCACTACTTACATCCACGCTTAGTTCTCACTGTACCAAAAAGCTCCCTTCAGCCAAGCAACACATCTGGAGGGACTGCGTGGCATGTTTTGTCACTTATGATATTCGCTGGTTTACAATCACACACATTTTTGTTATTGCTACCAGCAGGCCTTTTCATAAAGTCCAAAACTGTATTTTTCCTACAACCACATCTCTGGATCTGTTTTCATCTGTTGCCTTCCCGCCAATCAGCATCTCCAGCTATGCACTGTGCAAACACGGAGCTGAAAAAGCGATCCATCACCTCCTGACTGTAACCACCTTGAACCTCTCTTTCCTGTAGTTATGATTGGAAAGAATCTCAGGATTCCTGGGGAGCAAATGGCAGGAGAGGAGAATGTGGAGTTTAACTTAACTTGAGAGGGTATGCTTCCTGTACTTCTCGCTCTCTGTTGGGGAAAACATGTGGATAAAATGGATAGAAGAAATAAGGAGATCGGGCAGAAAGAGAGATTGGAAGATTTGGTGTGAATGTTTGTGCTGGATTGTCCTTCATGGTGGATGATGGATGGTGCTTAAAGTAGTAAATTAACAGATTAAAGGCAGGGTTGGTCATTTCCTCCAGATCCACTTTTTCAGATTTTGGATGAAATTGTCTTTAGGTCCTGACAGAAATTAATAACTCATGTTCTCTGAAAAAGGAACAAAGAAAATCTGTCATCTGTATCAGTTGTAAACCTGTAAAAACTTTGACCAATGTCTGCCACGAGGTACCAATCTGATGAACCAATCAGACGCCTCCCTGTCTCCCTGCTCGCTCTCTACCTCTTGCGTGCTCTAGCCCACACTCAAAGCGCATCACAGATGACTTTAGGAGTTTATACTGAGAGTTTACTTACCGCTGAATGAGACATGAGACGACGTAGTTTCTACACAATGTAAGAGATGAGCTGAGGTCCACTTCTGCAGCCACAGCGCTCGAGCATGTAAGTGAGGGGGCGTGGCTACGCTACAACACGGTAGTCAAACAAAGTGCACCTGGAGCGTTAAAAATGACGCACACACAGCATCAGAGAAGACAGGCAGGCCAGAGGGTTACTCTTTGCACCCTACAAGAAACGACGACCTCAGGAAGCTGAAACTGTGTAAAGTTGATCCTTTCTACAAATCTGAAGAGGCAGCCGGTAAGATGCTAAACTTTAAAAACTTTGGCCGGTTGTTAGCGTGGTTTTCAGCTGCAGCGGTGCCAGATCGGGTAGGGTCTTTGGTAGCGTGCCTCATTCTGTTCATAAAGTGTTTGATTGTTTGTCTATGATCTTCTGTGAGATTAATTTAATTCATAATTGCTGTCACACAGAAGCACGGGGTGATGGCCAACTTTTTAGTGGATTGACTGCCAACTAATCAACAAAGTTACTGTTGAAAAACGAATCTCAAAAAAAGCAACCCAAAGGAAAACGTTTGTGTTTGAGTGGAGTCCAGCCCGTAGAGAAATCAATCCTTTCAAGTTGTGAATCTGCACAGGAAACAGGAAACTTGACACTAAAGCAGCATTCAGGGGGGGTCATGTTTGTCACCTACATGTGTGTCACCACCGCCACTTATCAAATTGTTTGCATACTTCTCCCTGCTAATGATTTAACAGTTCATTTAATCTCAGTAATTTAGCCCTTCATCCATCAAGGCTGCTCTGACTGACAGTGATGAAGTATGAAACGTCTGTCCCATGCAGCTGCCAAGTCCAAACCCTCGTTGAGGTTGATGGATCTCTCTATCTGTAAGGGGGGAAGGGGGAGGGTATGTTGTTTCCACACAGCGCCTGTCAAATCAGCACGGCTGCAGGGGCAAGGAAGGTAACGTATTCGCATTGGCATCCGAGCCCCAGGGCTACAGGCTCAACCTGCTCTGACCCGGGCTCCTGGCAGACTTCGAGAACCTCGACACCAAGTTTCTGACTACAGAAAAAGACAAAGCTGTCAAAGTGAGATTTCAGATCTAAAGAGGTTCAAATCCAAAGAGATGTTTTTTTCTCTTTTTGGAAAAAGTTTGCAGCATGATAACTTTTGACTCCCTGAGTATTTATCTCCTAGACTGAAAATATTTTGTACTTCTTAGCTTTTTAGCACCAGACTGATATCTCTATGTCTGTTTTTATAACAGACTGTAAATATGAATGTTTGAAGCCTGAGTGACGTCACCCGTCTGTTCCTTCATCTCGCTCCACAAACATTTTATGTCCAAATATCTAAAACTTAAGACACCCCCATCAGTCTAAACTAGATTCAATATAAGCTTCTTTGCATTGTCTGACTCAAAGTATTGGCAGACATGTAGCTTAAGTCTCCAGAAAGCTTCACATGGGCATTAGCATGAACTTTCCAGTGCATTTTTTTTAGATTCGCATGTACTGCTCTCTTTCATCATCGTCAGATGCATTTATAATATTCCAGACATATTTCATTGTTTTTGTTGTTATAGCAGCAGTCGAGTGCTGGATAGCTTACATGAAATCTCTAGAGGAACTGAACCTTTCAAATGTTACATGTGTACCTTATACGCGGGAATGTTTCAGTGGTGTTTAACTCTGCTCAAATCAGTAAAGAATACCTAATGGGAAAACCCCCATGAGGCTGACCTCTGGGCCGGACTGTGTTGGATAGTGAAGCTGGAATCTATTCCCCTGCATGTCTGGGGCAACGCTAAATAACCACGCTATGACCCTGGGTCACAAAAGTGGTAAAAACATGAAGGTGTTTGCAGCAGTCTACAGGCTGAACTGCAGCCATTGCAGACAGGCGATCCATCCTGTGTTTGCAGAGACCCAATTACTGCACTAAGACCAGGTCCCCATCACTTTCCCACAGTGAGCATCCCTGTCCAGAGGACAGCTACCAGGGGGGCTCCAACAGCACAGCGGCAGCTCCTGTGTCTAAAAACATACATGAAGGAATCAGAAGGTAAATACTTGTAATGAGCAGACTGAGTTATCATACTGAAAGACGCTGCCTGCAAAAATCACTGACTTTGGCCTTTGCACACACCTTTCATTACTTCACCATCAGCTCACTTGGCTGGTGTGTGTGTGTGTGTGGTGTGTGTGTGTGTGTGTGTGTGTGTGTGTGTGTGTGTGTGTGTGTGTGTGTGTGTGTGTGTGTGTGTGTGTGTCTGAGGTTTGAAAACAGTGTGCTGGAAGTGTGTGCATTCATGCATGCATGTCTTTGTACGTGAAAAGCACAGAGGGGGCTATAGGGAACACATACACACACTTTCTTCCAAAGAATCCACTCCTCTCAGTGAGTCAGACTCAATTCCCCCCTCTCACCTGGGCTCTCTCCTGTCAGGCCGGCTGACATAACCGACCTGGCACTTTGGACTTCTTCAATACACAAGACAACATAGCAGGTTGCATCGCCACAACATGACCTAGAAAGGCGTAAAACCTCAAATACAGGCTTTCAAAGCGCCGCACCATCACACTTTGTCCCTTTCTGGGGCTCTATGGCTCATTATGTCTGCCGCTTCTGTTTCTCCTGCAGCATAATGAGGTGAGGACAAGTCAGAATGTGGACCATGGTCGTGTGTGTGTGTGTATGAGTGTGTGTGTGTAGGCTAAATGCATGTAAGGTGAAATACGGCGGCAGAGTGCTTGTTATGACAGAGTAATGAGTGATACAGACCAGAAGCAAGTGGTCATGGAGAGAAAGAAACACATGCACACTGCAGCACATGACAGATTGGAATCACATGCCTCCTTTAGCCACACACACACACACGCACACGCACACGCACACGCACACGCACACGCACACGCACACGCACACGCACACGCACACGCACACACACACACACACACACACACACACACACACACACACACACACACACACACACACACACACACACACACACACACACACACACACACCTTCCCACACTTAGCAGTAATAAATAGGCATGAACAGACGAATTTTGAAGAACAGCGTTGGAGCTTTCTCTAATGAGAAAGCCAATACTGTAGCTTAGAAGCCAACATGGGACTGAAGTATGTTACTGAGCTTCCAGCAGGGATTAAAGAGACCGAGCTTTGACCTGACAGCGTAGGAGAATGCAGCGCCGCCGCCAAACGTCAAGGTAGAAAAAACTGATCGTAAACTGTGTCGCTAACCGCAACCATTAGGACGTGTTTCAGTGCACACATCAGCACCCGAGCTGCCTCGTTAAAGGCGGCTAATTTTGAGTGACAAGCAGTTCGACACGTGCTCCGCTGAGTGCAAGTCAGCACTCAATATCAATTAGAGAATATCCTAAACAGAGGCAAATAAAGACGTATATGAGAGCGGTATCGACAGAAACTCCAATGAGTCATTACACGCCTGCGAAGGACTGTGGCGGCTCAACCGTCTAATATGGTCGCTGTGCACAGGCGAAAGTCAGTGAACTAATGAGAAGTGAAGGGTAAATAAACCCAAAGTGTGGTGAGACAGGACAGACCGGCCAAACCGCTGCTTTGGTTCTTCTATCGGCGTGAAGGAGGCGGGCGCGCAAATCCAATCTGTCGTCAAGTGCAACGGCTTCCTGCCGCCGCGCATCAAGCGGCAACATGCACGCCGAGACCATATTAAACACAGAGGAAGATCTGACGGTGGTGAAGAGGACTTGTCAGACATTTACATGGAGACAGAATTCCCACACATGTGCATTAGCTTCTCTAAACATCAAGAGATCACTCTCTTTCTCACTCACACACAAATTTCTCAGACGTCGTTGGCATTGGCTGGGAGGACGCGAGTCAAGATGAGACAAGGCAGAGTAGCCGGCTCGCCCGTCCGGGGAGCAGTGCAGGAATGTCAGGCTAAATAAACAGGGTGTCTGCTGGAGAACTGAAGCAGCCCTCCCAACTCCTCTACACTCCCTACAGCCGGGAGGGAGAGAGGGTGGAGGAGTGATGGGGGGTCGAAGCAGCAAAGGCACTTTACATTAAACAGCACTTCATATGCACTCAAACACACGTCTTAAAAACATGCACACATACGAGGGTTTGAGATATATGAGTTCTGAAGGCTGATACTCGTACTTTCAAAGGAGAGGAAGCACAAAGCCTCAGGGTTTCCATAGTATGGTCTCCGTGGAGAGATAATGTGACAGTACACCTTCAGAGTCAAACATCTTTCTGTCTCATCAATGAAAATCAATTGTATTGAATTCATTTATTTAACAGGGACACATGCAAGGAACATTGCTTCTTGTGTAAAATACAAAGTAGATAACATGCATGCAGGGTTCTAGTTGTGGCTAATGTGTGACCCCCCATTTTTCAATCAGTTTGTAAACACAAACTTCAAACTGGGCCCCTCCTCCTGGGCTCATCGCCCCCGGGAAGCTCTCACTCACTGCAGGACGTAGTGTGTACGTTTACTGCTTGTACCTACACTGCAAGCTAATGCACACTAGCACAAACTAACCGCCGGTGTTTGTCACCTGCCTGTCCAACAGGAAGCAGAACAACTCCACGTCCACGGGTAAAAGACAACACAAGGTTCACCCTCGTTTTAGAACCAGCTTTATCCACTTGGTGTTTCTCCTCACTCGGAGAACCTATACTTTCTCTTCTTTGCTGCTACGTCCACGTCAGTCTTATTCGCTGAATTGTATCCACTCCTAAACTCACCTGCTGCGCTGTCATTGGCTGGAGGAAACACACCAGCTCCGCCCAGAAACGTCCCGAGTCAACCAGAATAAAGCAGAACAGTAAAATCCAGCCAGAGGACAGAGTCTCTGCAGACACAGTCACCACCACACATGTACGGAGGCCCAGAAGGGACAATGGAGCAGAAGTCTGTATTTTATTTTGAAGGAAGAAGCTGCTGATTAAATGAAAACTAGCCTGTTGGCTTTCCCTTGCACTTGGAATGTTTTTGATGTGGTTATTTACGAGTGCAGCAGCTCGTGTAAAAGTAAACCAGCTAGTGGATAAAGTGATACAATAAAATAAATAAAGGTTCAAAGAAACACCTGCCGTCCTGCGTACACCCTCAAACCAAAGTCCCATGTGTTTGTGTTTCTACATATGAAAGTGTCAGCGCCATTGTACATCATCCTGTGGTTTACAGCGCACATGAAGGGAGACGGCAGCTGCAAACACACACGTCAGACTGCGGCTCTGTGTTCTATCACCAGAAAGAACAAGTTCACGAGGACAGGGGGAAAGAGAGGAATAATATTTTGTGGGAATATGTCGTCGCAGCTTGACGTGAGCCTTCATATGCGTCTTAACTGTGTTTCCATATCGAGCTGCGATAGCTGGTGTGTTTATCTGTCTCTGTCAGACTTATCAGTGTGTTATCAGTGAGTGTTTTCTTGTTATGGGAGGGGGGGGTCTCCTCTATCTTTAAGCATGACTCCCACATGACTGACACTCTCTCCCCTGCTTCTGCTTTGCGTCACTCTGCCACAAACGGACATATTTAGGCAAAGTGGTGAGTAATAGTCCGCCCGCTACATTAGCCGGGAGAGCGTAGCGGCTTAAGGCCGACACACAAGGCGAGGGAAAAAGCTGCAATAGAGTTATATTTGGATTAAGAGTTAAGACAGGGTGAGTGGTGCTATCCTCCCCGATGTTAAGTGCTCACTAAATACATGCCGGTCATAAAGATGGTTTCCATACAGATTGTTTTATAAAGAGGTAAGGTTTTATTTAGACATAAGGATCAGATGTTGTTAAGTCTGCTTTAATGTTGCATAATGACTGAGGAGTAGTACAACTTTACTTTTATTATGGAGCAATATGTAACTCTACTGGGTACTGCAGTCCAAATTCTAAACATTGTAGAGAGCTGTCTCCCCCCCCCCCAACACAGATTGCCATGTGGTGGACACTGAAGCTTCAGTGTTTATCCAGCTCTGCATCGGTCTGTAAACCTTTCTGTGTTCTAACCTCTCTCTATTTTTCAAAAGCATCTCCAACATTGATCCTAGTTTGAGCACGTTTCTGCTCGTGGAGCTTATTAGAAACATGCAGAGGCTTTTTAGGTCGGGTACAATCACTTCTATCTGAACCACTTCTCTTGCCCACTTCCATCACTGCAAGGCAGGGACACAACCAAGACCTGCTGATAGGTTGTTGGACTGACAGTTCTCAGACTACATACAGAAACCACATATCAAGTCCCTCTTCTAAATTCACATTCAGATATCTTCTTAGAGCGATCTGGAGCTATATTTAGTATAAGTGTTTTTGCTGAAGGACCGAAGAGTTTTGTCTGCTAGATAACCTGTTAAGATGGAGGGGAGGGGGTTAGGGTTATGTCTAAGGGTCATCTTCCTCCAGCTCCACGCCGACTGATGCATGATTTTGACAACGGAACAATAAATGTTGCCAACTAAACTCACGTGTTTCTCTTCAACTATAAAAAAAATAATAATGTCAGCAGAAATACAGATTTTCAGGTTCAAGGCCTGACTCAAAAGTTTGATCTGTGAAGAAGAACAGATGAGCGAAAATGGAAAGAATCTTTGAACTTGAACTTTGTCGAAGCACAATGGATGCAAAGCACCCCCCAGACGAACACACACTCACTCACACACACACATTTCTAAATGAAGTCTTCACCTCCAGTTCGCCTGTGACACATCTTTATGACAGTAAACCCCAGGACGAGGGGCTGAGGTGGAAACATCCTCGAAGCGCACTTTCAGCAGCCTGGAATGAGCAGATAAGCGAAAGTAAGTCAGCTAAAAGTGAATTATGGGAAGAGTTGACATGTAACCCGAGCGTGCTCCTCTGGAGAGACCCGCTGGATCACTGCCCCGGGGCTGCATCCAACAAGGTGAACGGGAGAATCCTAATGAAGCTGTGAGGAATCAATCAATACCAGCTCAGGGAGGGTCTGTAGAGAGGCAGAGAGGAGGAGGGAATGATGTGCAAGGAAGGCAAGACAACAAGCTGGGAGGCAGGGGATGGATGTACGGAGGGAGGGAGGGAGGGAAAGAGAGTGAGTAAGCAGGAAGAAGAAAAAAAGGGGAATATGGTCGAGAAGTAGAGGGAATGAGGAAGGAGAGGGACAGAGGAGCAAAAGGGAAGGATTTACAAAAAACACAAGACAAAGACAATTAACTTTTAAAGGAAAGATGGAAACAGAGAAGACAGAACACATATCTGAAAGAGCGGGATAACCGGAGGAAACAATTGGAAGATGAGTTAATAAAGCAAAAAGAATGACAGAGAGGAGACGAGAAGGAAAGGCTGGATGCAAAGACACAGGAGAGAATGAACGAGCGGTGCATGTATATGAACATATGCATGTGTATATAAATGTAGAGAGAGAGAGATGGAGAAAGAGATTGCATTAGAGAGAGGAGTGTAAGTTTAAATCGAAGACACTTAGAGAAAGCCCATTGATTGTGGTCACGGTCGGCTGGGCCCTCCTATTTGGTTAGTCATCTATTTCTCCTGTATGCTGAGATCAAGCCTTTCTCCTCCATCTCCTCCTCCTCCTCCTTTTTTTTATCTCTCCATCAGACATGACTGGAGCAACTAGACCTGCAACTTTCTATGGAGAGGAGAGCAAAACTTATAATTACTACCTCCAACTTTCTATGAGCAATTCCCCCAAGATCAGCAGGAGCCTTTGGAAGGTTAACAAATCAGCCAATGGGACAAGTGTGTGTGTGTGTGTGTGTGTGTGTGTGTGTGTGTGTGTGTGTGTGTGTGTGTGTGTGTGAGACAAATAATCAAACTTGCACTGAAACACACTCTGATACATGAGGGAGAACTGATACCGAAGTAAATCAATAAACTGTGTCAAAGAGAATGTGGCGCCTTAAACCTGCAATCTCGCTCATGGCCAGCAGGGGGAGACTCCACTAATTGCAGGAGTGTATTAAAATTGATGAGAATTATCCCTACCTCTCAGTTTATTACCTGAGTGAGTGACACACCCTCTGCACACAAGATGATGATTTTTCAGAGATATTCACGGTCTTGGTCTTGTCTCGGTCTTGGAGCACTCTGGTCTCAGGTATGTCTTGGTCTCGGTTATTGT
Source organism: Labrus bergylta (assembly GCF_963930695.1). Classification (NCBI taxonomy): domain Eukaryota; kingdom Metazoa; phylum Chordata; class Actinopteri; order Labriformes; family Labridae; genus Labrus; species Labrus bergylta. The sequence goes on along the minus strand of NC_089205.1, from coordinate 9,222,920 downwards.
GGTCTTGACTACAACACTCCACACAACACCTCACCCATCATACTTTCACACATGCATGCAACCTTACACAACTGATTTACAGATTTCCGCTTCTCATAATAATTGTTAATTTGATCAATGTGGTTGTAAATAAAAGTAGAAAAGATTTTTTTAGATGAACTCCTCGTTCTCCTCCCATCATTTGTCACTGGCTTTGAGCCGGCTGTGACGAGCGTGCCGTTGATTTTGTACATTTGTGCAGGGTATGCTTAAAACGCCGACTACCCAGGATTGAACAGATGTTATTGTTTATGAGGTGGGTGACAAAAGCGACGGAGGAAACGCTTTACACTCAGATAATCATGAAGCGACTTCAGACAAAATACAAAGTTGAAATAAGTCATGCTAAAGTTATTCAAAAGAGGACCGACACAAATATACTGTAAAAAATGAGGGCTGCAGAAAAGCTAAAACAACTGCAAAGACATCGAACACGCTGCAAACACAAAATCAATAAATACTCATCAAAAACACACGTAGAGAAAACAACAGCAGAAGAGAAAATGCTGCAAATCCCAACAGAAGTGCAGGATAAACGGCCTGGTGCTTAATATAAGAGAAGAAATAATAACCCCAGCGCCCCCTGCAGGAACAGATGTGTGATGTCACTCTGGCTTCATCTGTCCTTAGTGCATGTGGACGTCTGTCACAGCACAAAGGGTTAAACACACTGTCTGCAGTAAGCAGCTTTCTCACATATTGTTATTCTATAAATTGTTCAATTATTTTTGGGGGCTTTTTTGTGCCTTTAATGGTGAGATGGGACAGTGGATAGAGTCTGAAATCAGGGAGAGAGAGAGAGAGTGGGGAATGACATGTGGGAATGGGGTCCACAGGTGGGATTCGTACCTGGGGCACGTGCACTAACCACTGTGCCACCAGTGCCCCAATTGTTCAATTATTAACCTAAATAAGAAACCATGTGTCACTGAGGTCGGGTCTTTCCCGTGTGTGTAAGTATCTGTAGGAATGTAACTGTACATGCCACAGTGGTGCATTAGCGCGGCGTGAGGCGTGTTAACACCCGGTGCGGTGGCATAAAGTGTCGATGAGAGATGATACGGCTAATACGTGTTTATGTTGTGCTAGACAGCTCGCTCAGTGTGTTGTGTGTCTGTGTGAGTGTGTGTGTGTGAGAGAGAGAGAGAGAGAGAGAGAGAGAGAGAGAGAGAGAGAGAGAGAGAGAGAGAGAGAGAGAGAGAGAGAGAGAGAGAGAGAGAGCGAGAGCGAGAGCGAGAGAGAGAGAGAGAGAGAGAGAGTGGGTGAGTATGAAGGCCGTGAAAGTCCTCCATCCAAACTATGCCAGCTATTTCATTCTGTTCCTCTGAGAGCTGGGGCGTCCGTCAAAAAGAGGCTTCAGCTGTCCTCTGCCTCTCGAGCTTTCCCACGTCTGTGTGTCTTTGTACGCGGCGAGATCTGCTCGCGGTTGGGCAGTATCGCCTTACTGAGGACGGCTTTACGCTGATGTGTTTTTCTTCCTTCACAGAGGGTTTTCATGTTTGACTTTCAGCATACACACTAACCCTGGTATCACCACTCCTTAAGAAGTGACATTTTGTGGGCTGGCTCGTCTGCTGTTTGGGTGGCGGAGTTGATATCGATTTCATCCGAGTTCACGGGAAAGCACACGACTCTTCACTAAAGCTTCGGTAAAGGTCATGGTTGCAGGTTGTTTGCATTTACTTGCTAGTGACTTGTCACCTTGGCGCTTACCTTTGTTTAGCTCAGTTTGAAATTGGAGCTTCATCTTGAGATCTTCAATAGTGATGAGTGCAGTTGCTACAGCAAAGCCAACTGTTGAGTCCTGACAGATATCTGCAAGACACAAAAAGATTGGTGATCAACTTGTGCCAGATTTTAAGTCCAAACTTCTATTTTATATTTCTTAGTTTTTGTTTGTTGGTTGAATGAAGTTATCTTTTATTTTGAGTTACCTGGCTGCTCTGCTCTATTTGGTGGTCAAGATGGGGCTTGCTGCTTCTTCTTCTTCTTCTTCTTGGTGTTTTCTGGAGGTTGGCGAACAACGTTTTGGTGCATTACCGCCACCAACTGGTTAGGAGTGCGGCTAAAGACGGGGCCGAGGGTGGAGCCTGGTTTTGTGGAGACGAATCGTACCAAGTGCTCTGACCGTGTGGAGGGTGAGAGGTCACATTTGTGCTTGGTGTTATTCATTTTTTTATGCAGTTCCCCCCTTTGTACACTTGATTCGATCAGCTGGTTTCTGGCTTTTAAACGCCCTGTTACCTGCATCATTTGACTCATTTGCATGTCTTCCTTTGTCAGACACATATTCTAGATATTTGATCAGGTGTTCCTTTTGCCTTGGCTACTTGGTTCATGACCTCAGCACTTACATGAACATTTATCAGCATTTCCAGCATGGCAGCGACTGCCGATGAGCCTCACTCAGGCTTCATCCAGTAATATTACAGTCTGTGGTCACGTCCTACCTTCTGTGTCCCCAAACCCCCCCCCCCCCAGGAAAAAGTCCGGCTGTGAGGAACAAATGTGAAGAAGCAACTCAGGAAGATTTCAGAGGCAGGCTGTCTGACAATGTTGTGCTGATGAATACCACACGGATAAATCTTTAGCTTAGAGCGACATTTTGATGTACGCTGGTCACAGTTAAAGTGCTCCTCACAAACACAAAGTTTACCTTCAGTGTAAATCGTGTCATCCCGTTATCAAAGCAACATGTGTGCAGTGTTAACTCCTGTGTGTGTTTGGACGTGTGTGTTCAACATCCTCTTCCTATACTCTTAATTCACCCGCAGTATTAGCACTATACGTGTGTGTGTGTTCTTCTGCTAATGGTGTTACGTCTAATACGAGTGATTTGTTATGATGGGGATGTAAACTGTGAGAGGAGAGGAGAGACGGGGACGTGGACGCTCGGATGGTGTTGAGAGAGCGTTTGAGTGTGTGTAAGCAATGCATAAGCATGTACATCTGTCCTTTTAGGAAACTACACTTAAGTGTGAGAGAGTGTGTGAGTGTGTGTGTGTGTGTGTGTGTGTGGCTTGTGATTGGAGCGACAGGCAGATGACTCACCATCAGGAGACGACGGGGTTGGGACACATCTATCCGGGGATGATGACTTCATTACCTCTTGAAAGATAGATGGAAACATCCATTTCTTCCACCACTCAGGGTGGAGTGTAAAGCTCTCCGAGGAGAAAACAGAAGAGGAACTATTGAACCATACTAATCATAATACTGAATTTGTTTTTGTTTGTGTATGTGTGTGTGTGTGTGTGTGTGTGTGTGTGTGGGGCTTTACCTACACTGGGCTCTCTGCGGGGCGTGCTTTGTTTGCCGTAGCCATCGATTCGCTCATTGTTTCGACATCCTCCCCGGCTCTTTTAGCGGGGAACGGGGAAAACAGGAGCAATGGATTTGTGATAATAATTCAAAACAGTGCTATAGATTTGTGCAGTAACGCCAAGCTCCCTGGCAGAATTGGGACTTATTGATCTTATACCCATGGCGCTTCTCGTTGGCATCAACAATAGAAAAGAGCTGCAGAATTTATTCCAGGGGATGAAACAAGCCATGCAGAGCTGTTCTTCTCCATCTATACATTACACTTACATTTCTGTGATTCCAGTGAATTTGTCTTTTCTTTAGGATCGGACTTTGGTGAGATTCAACCTGCCCGACCTCCAACATTTTTTGTCCTCTGACCAGAATTTCAGCATGAAAACAGAACAGCAGCCGTGCTGAACGACTTAAACAGAGCGATATTCAAAATGACGCTGCGACATGAAACTTCCCTATTTTCAAGATGGAACAACTGACATTGCTTAAATTTCTTTCCAGATTGATTCTTCCGGTCTTGCAAGTGTTTCAACGACTACTTTGGGCTGGTTTTGTGCTACAGATCTTCTTAGTCTGGCGTGCAGCTAGGAGACTGAACCTCTTATCCAGAACTTGTCAGCTGCGCTCCTGTACGGCTCTGTGCTCTCTCGTCCGTCAACACCCACAGGCTGCATATTCAGAGAGAGGCACGGACACCTGGAGTTGTGAGAGCGAGGAGTTCCCACGGTAATAAGCGAGATAATACGATGTATGTGGTATAAAACTCTTGCCTTGTGTATCTGCTGCAGAGGGACTGATGGAGCTGGGATGCAGTCAGTTGAAGCGCTCGCATTTAATAAAGCAAGAACCTGTGAGCTCTGCTGGACCGAACACGCATCTGGTAGAATTTAACAGTTAAGTTTATTTTTAACGTCCAGCTTTGATTTTGTAATGAGGGCGAGGGATGACTCGTCATGTTTTCTTGTCTTTGTTTTAGGGGTTGTGACGTCTGCTGTAGATTCTTTGTCTGCCGGCTTGTTTACCAGGAAGTGCTCAGTACTCACAGTGCTTTTCACAGTGCTTTTCTGGATGTGTAAAACGGTGTGCATTGTTTTTATTTAGCCCTGCCGCGCCCCCCCCCCCCCCCTTTCATAACTTCGGCCCCCCACCGACCCTAATTTGGGAATCACTGAACCATCGGATTAGCTCAGATGTCCTTTAATAAGTCTGTCCAATAATATATTTAGGAAAGGATCAGATGATTAGTGTGGACAATCTTTACATTCTCCTCAACGCTTACAGAGGCCGAGCATCTTAATGTGTCAACGCTTCCTTATAACACATGGCTCATAATCATTTTGATTCCATGCCTGCTACCTTCGAGGAGGTCGAAAAAGGGACCAGGGAATGCGTGAGGATTCAGAGCCGGGCGTCTCGCTTCTTCAGTCTCGTTGGATTTCTCCCCCTTCTCGCCACTGTCTGGTCCTGAGAATGAAATCAGGCTGGCGGTATTGGCTTTCTGGCACTCTCCTCAGCTCTGAATGGGAAGGTCACCCACAGCGTGGACGAGAGAGATTCAATTTAAAATCTGTGCACCTCACTGAGGAACAAGTGAGCGGTGTGTGTGTGTGAGAGGGAGATACTGACATGCACCCTTGTTCATGACTCAGCCATGCAGCACAATCAGAGTTTGACAGAACATGTTCGGTGCATGTGCAGTCATACCGGGGGTCTATCTAGAAATCTATCATAGGGTGCCAGATATTGATAGTTTAATTCAAAGGGTCCTCTTAACAGATATCCCTGCAACTACACCATGACTCCTCACGGTGGCACTAATGACATGAATGAGGGTAATGTGAGCGCCAGGTAATTGGGCTAAAAAGAAGCGGAAAGCTGGTTAAAATAGGAAGAGGACAGCACGATGATGTTGGGCAGCGGTGACTGACACCAAGTTGTAGATGATATGAATATATGTACCTTTCTGAGGGCGTTTTGTCTTCTTATGTTAATCAGTGACGTGCTGCATTGTTATACGACTGCGTTGCCATATATCAGATATCACAGAATTGCTGTATCATGACATTGTGGGTGCTGTACCGCATAATGACTTAACCTGCTACTTCCACCTCCAGGTCACACTAGCATGCCTGCAAATACTGGTCGGTGCAGCTTTATTCTCGGATGAAGAAACACACACGGTGAATACTAACACACAGTTGCACACGCCCTTCCACAGGGTGCAGAGTGGCGCCGTCTGGATCTCTATGGAACAGGTATTGTTGCCCATGGGTTGACTGCTGAACCCTCCAGGGTCCAATGTGGAGATTGTCCCCCTCGGCCAGGAACCTGCCCACAAAGACAGGAAGTGGAAGCCTTCCACCTGATACGGCAGCACTGCAGAGCCCCAGGGGAGAAACATTTCAGCATGACGCCCCGTGATGGATTGGCTGCTATTCCCAAAACGTGTTTACCTCGGCACACACGGCCAGCGAGCAGCAGGCAATGGAGGCAGACGAGGCCCAGTGCAGCAGAGGCTGTACAGCTAATAAGGCCATGCTTCAGGAAAAAAAAAGTTACAAGAGAAACAACGCAAAGGCAGCGGAGGGAGTGGGAGGCGTCGCTGTCATTACTCATTGTTTTGTGTTGTCAAACGAGATTAACCCCTTCATCTGTTCGCGCCCAGCATCCATGGAGCAGTTCTCACTTCAGTGACGGGCCGGCTTGTTCCCCTTTCTTCTCTATTTTTCTTTGATGCAGTTCCAGTCCAGCAAGCAAGCTCACCGTGTCCTTTCATCAGACGGCAGCGTACCATAAAAAATGACTGGTGCGGCCCGCTCACATTCAGCATCATGGGTCAGAGACTAACACATGACCCGGCACAGGTCACAGGTGCTTTTCCTTGTGAAAGTTGGGTCGCTAAGAAATGCTGTGCTCTTTGTTATCAACAATCGTCAGGAGCAAAGAGCTACAGAATGAAACACACACTGACAGCACCAAATGCCAGCTGTAAAAAATAAGGCATTTAGGAGAATGTGTGTGAATGTGTGAAGAATCTTGTGACAGGAGGAGATTTCCTCGTGGACTTTGGTTAAAACCCAGTCATCGTCTTCAATTGGTCAGAGAAATAGTGTTTACCTTTAAACTCGTTTTGGACAGAAGCAATGGTTGACATCTCAAAGTAACAGCAGATAAATCCCTAAACTAAACTACAGGCATGGCCAGTTAACCCCCGATAACATTCGTCTTTGTGTGGTTAACTTTCAGACTAACAGCACATCTGTCCATCTACATGTAGCTAACCGTCCCATTTCCTGCGATCCATCCACATTCCTCCATCCACCTCATCATATTTTCCTCTCGTCTCCCACCTCTCTGTCTTCTTCCTCTCCTCCTGTCGTCTCTCCTCTCAGCACCGTGTTGTACAGTCTGGGTCTCTCTCTGGGGGCTGCACGCTGTGTGTATGTGCCTGGGATGGCAGACAGGCCTGACCCATTTACCAAACACCCCCCCCCCCCCCCCCTCTGCTCCTGCTTCTTCTTTACTCCATCTCTCACTACCCGCCATCGACTCGCTGTACATCAGTATGCATCTCTATGGCTCTCATGTGTTCGCTATGTATGCTGGTTTTCGTTCGTCTGTCACTCTTATTCTCCCTTTCAGTTTTTCCTCTCTGGATCGACGAAGGGGGGTCCTTCCAAGACATTTTCATTCAAGAGGTTGTTTTACTGTATGCAACACACACACACACACACACACACTCTGTCTCTCTCACCCAATCCCAGCAAGAGACGCACTCAGACATTCACTGAGTGCCAACACTAAAGATAGAAGGCGAAGACAGGCGGGTAGGGGTTATAAAGACACGTGACACTGAAACAAAGCATGAGACGTCAGTCTGACTACCAAAGTGACACACACACACACACACACACACACACACACACACACACACACACACACACACACACACACACACACACACACACACACACACACACACACACACACACACACACACACACACACACACACACACACACACACACACACACACACACACACACACACACACACAGGGTCTAAAAGACAGGTTGCCGGTTTAGACGCAGAAATAATTGAATTTAGTTCTGAAAGGACGATTGGAGGAAATCAGTCGAGGTTAAAGGGGACATATTATGAAAAATCCTCTTCTACAGTGTTTCTGAACATATATTTGAGTAACTTGAGTGTCTACCGACACACAAAATGTGAAATAAACCCATCCAGTCCTTTGTTTGTGGTCTGCATAAGTCTTACAACACAGAGAAAAATGTTACGTTACTGATTTGCTCTCCTTGTGATGTCACAGTGGGATTCTGATTAAAAAAAAATTCCCTCCCCTCCCCTGGTATCTCCACCAATGGACTCCACTCCAAGCCTAGAACAAAATTATTAAACAGGTCCACCATTTTTATTCTCGCTACAGAGGAGTGATGTCTACCTGGAAGACTCAGGGGGGGGCTCATTGCATTTAAAGAGACACACACACCAAAACGGAGTGTTCTGAGAGAGCTGGTTTATACAGGGTCACAAACCTCCTCTGGTGCTTGATTCTTGATTTCGACCAAAGCACAGCACAGATGTTTCATTTAGACCACAGGGAACTGTTTGAAAAGGTGGACAAGGGGGATAATATCTCCTCTTTAGTATGTGGTTTTGGAACTGTTTCTGCCGTATCAGAGTTATAGGATGTATCTGCAACCAGGTAACAGCAGGAGTTAGACGTTTTTTTTTCTGATGTCTAGAATTTTATTGTTAAAAAAGTTCATGAAATCATTACTGCTGAGGGCTAAAGGAATACATGGCTCATTGGAGCTCTGTCAGCCTGGCTACAGTGCTGAAAAGGTATCTAGGATTGTTTTGATTCTCTTTGATTAGAGACGTAGAACCTTCACATATTTATTACGGCTATCTTGCCAAAATAAATGAGATTCTTCCTTTTGATGGAGCCAAACTTGAACTTAAACTTAGCTTAACATAAACACAGAGTTACACTTTCCTTCTTTAACGAGTTGTGGTTATCCGTAATTATTTGCTTTGACAGACTTTTGTGTGTGTCATTATGTTTTGTATGTCTTGGAGAGGAAAGTCAGATAACACCGAGCTGATAAAGAAAGGTGGATATAAGACACCCAAATGACACACCTTTGAAAGATTTGCCTCGACTTCAGAAGATTTGAATCTGCTGCACGCAGACATCACAGCCTTTACAGCAGAGCAGAATCTTGACATCACCGGAACTGAAGCTACATCAGTCGCAAACATCTGCTTAAGTTATATTCAGAGAAATACTGAGTGGAAGAAACAGGAAAGATGAGGTGAGTGTCTGCATGAACACAATTTATTTAATTATCTCATCATTAGCTCTCAAACCATTTCCTTCTGCTCCTTTTATTATTTATTAAAATTGTAAAATAGAAGTTTTCACATTTCTTTCCTTCATGTGAAATGAACTATAAACATCCAAACATAGCACACCTCAAAGCATATCAAAACGTGCTGATGTGTTTTTGACTTTTATTCTCCATCAGTGCTGCTCAGAGTCAAACCACACTGAAGTCGCTGCAGTGCCACTTTACCTGGGACCTGGACCGCAGAAGGTCAATACTCTTACTTCTCAGTGACAAGATGGAAGACATCCGCACAGAGGAGGGAAACCGATGGCTGGGCCACATTTACAACCTGTGGGGGTTCATTCAGTATAAGCTGGGGTTCAATGAAGAGGCTAAGAATTTGTTCCAGAAGGCTGCAGAGATCCTTAACCAGCTGAGAAAAGCAGATGAGGGTCCTTGGTTAGTGGTGAACTACGGGAACCTGGCCTGGCTGCACCACCACCTGGGAGATCAAGCAGAGTGTCAGGCTTACCTGTCAAAGGTTGATGCCCTGATGGAAAACTACCCATCTCCATCCCAGGTCGAGCACCATCCAGAGATCTACGCTGAAAAAGCCTGGACCCTGATGTTCTTAAGAGGAGACATGACACTGGTTGTTGAGTACTTTGAGAAAGCTACCAGGATGCAGCCGGACATGGTAGAGTGGAACACCAGCTATGTCTTAGCATCAGTCAAGAACACAAGTCTGGACCCTGACCTCTTGGAGAAAATGAGACAAGCCAAGGAACAGGATCCAGAGAACTTGTACCTCGCTGTTCTCTACCTTAACCAACGTGCTGATGAAGGAGAAAACATTCGAGATGAAGTCCGAGAGATAGCCAGACAGGTTTTTGGAACTCCCGTCTGTAGCTACGATTGTGTGAGAGAATTATTTAGGGTTTACCAAAAGCACTTAAATGTGGATGAGGCCATTGTTTTGGCAGAAGAGGCTCTGAAAAGACATCCAGATCAGCGTTATCTGAAGAAACGTGCTGCACACTCCTACAGACACAAAATTATGCACACCAGGGGGTCCCCCCTAAGACTAGGCGTGATGGACAGAGCCATCAGTCTCCACGAAGAGGTGATCTCTCTCTACCCTCACCCTTCACTCCAGGTGAAAGTTGACCTTGCGATTATCCATGCAAAGTCCCGTCACGGCATGGCCAGAGCTGAGCAGATATTTCAGGAGCTGCTGGAAAGTGATCTGGAACCTGGAGACAAACAGGTGCTGTACAACAAATACGCAAAGTTCTTAAACTTTCAGCTAAATGATATCCCCAGGTCGATACAGTATCACATGAAAGCAGCAGCAATACCAGAAGAATCCTACATCCGTAAGGACAGCATCCAAATCCTGGAGAAGACTAAAGACAGAGGCAAAATGTGCAGAGAAATAGAGGAGTTTCTCAGAAACCTGCAAGAGCCAAGGCAGTAGAAACGGAGGCAAATTTAGGGGGAACAATTACGTCCAAGCTAAATAAAACTACAGATGCGTAAGTTGTATTTAGTTATTAGTACATTTATTCTGTTGTTTGACTTTTAACCCTATTTGAAGTTTTTGTGTAGTTTGTGTTTCTCTGATTGCTAGATTGTGTTTTTTCTAGCTTAAAGAGGACATATTATCCCCCTTTTCCACCTTTTCAAACAGTCCCCTGTGGTCTAAATGAAACATCTGTGCTGTGGTCAAAATATAACATGAATCAAGCGCCAGAGGAGGTTTGTGACCCTGTATAAACCAGCTCTCTCTGAACGCTCCGTTTTGGTGTGTGTCTCTTTAATTGCACTGAACCCCCTCTGAGTTTTCCTGGTAGACATCACTCCTTCGCTAGTGAGAATAAAAATGGCGGACCTGCGCAAAAGCTTTGCTCTAGGCTTGGGGTGGAGTCCATGGGTGGAGATATCAGGGGAGGGAGGTTTTTTTTTTTTAACAAGAATCCCACTGTGACATTACAAGGAGAGCACATTTGAAACAGAGCATTTTTCTCTGTGTTGTAAGACTTATGCAGACCACAAACAAAGGACTGGATGGGTTTATTTCACATTGTGTGTCAGTAGACACTTAGGTTATCTAAATATATGTTCAGAAACACTGTAGAAGTGGATTGTTCATAATATGTCCCCTTTAATACGCATGGCCTAAATGACGGTTTGAATAATTAGCCCATTTGTTTATTGAGGAGTGCCTTAGTTTATTAGATTAAAGTCTGCTGGAGATTATTATATTTATATTTTGAAGTAAATTCAGAAGTACATAAGATTGTATGTAATACTTTGTGCATCAATAGTAAAGCATGATAGCTAAGCCTTTGTTACTTATTTCACACTTCAGACCTGTATCGTGTTTGTACTCTGAAAGGAACATTAAAGCTCTTAAAGGAGAGAAGTCGTCTGCGTCCATGTTTCTACAGACACACCTGGAGCGAAGTGTGAAGTATGACTCAGCCAGATATGCAGTTCACACAGTCCTTTTACACCTCTGTAACAATTATATTATATATTACCTTTGGACTGTTCATCTTTTTCAGAATTTTAAAATGATCCCTTCAAAGGTTTTGTGTATTCACAATAAAAAAACTGAATGTTTAAATGCCATAATCAAAAAAATACTTTCCCCCCAAAATAACTTAAGAAATTCATTACAGGCGTAAATAGCATTTTCAACTTGAAACATGTTTTTTTATGTGTTTGGTGAAATGGGGGAAGTGAGGTATCCAGATTGATTCTTCTAATAATTTCATTAGTCGTCTTTCCTTTCTGATGACACTAAACACAGCACTCGTCTCCTTTGTTAGTCAATGAAGTCATTTGCAAAAAAATACAGCCTGATTTGCATAAACTTCCCAGGACTTTAGGCAGCAGTGGAAACACTCAAACAACTCCTTTAAGAGAGGCCCCCTGTTTTTACGGCAGAAATTAACATGTTTAAGCACACACACTTGAAACAAAGTGGCAGTCAGACACTTAAAAAAAGTGTTCAAAGATTTCATGCAAAGAAAAGGAAAGTTATATCCACATTCTGTTTTAATTGAGTGTGTGTGTGTGAGGGATGTGATGGAGGACGGGACAAACGAGCTCTTGATAGAGGAGAGCGAGACAGTAATGACCAAACTCAATTAGCTCGGCCGTGTGCGTCTGTGTGGGGCAAAGCCTGTGGCCCTTCACTTACGGCACAGAGAGCCCCATAAATCCGGATTATTGGAGCTAACGAGAGCCGGAGCCCATCTCCATAAATCACAAACAGGTAAGTGGCACACCCAAGGAGACACACACAGCCAGAAGGTGTGCAGCAGGACTCAAAGGGTGACGCATACATGAGTGGTAGCTGGGATGTTTGTTTATGTAAAGGACTTAATAAAGCATTACACAACTGAAAAAACAACTAGAGGCACAGTCTAGACACTCTGCAGACCCAAATTAGCTGACCATCAACTTAACACACACGCTTCTGGTCCCTCTCTCTCACAGAAGCTGCTAATCAACACTATAAATACCGCTTAACGTAGCAGCCATGTTGGATTTTAACTCAAACTACTAAAGGTTCTCTGAGTTTACAAATCGGAAATCCGGCTTCAGGAGGGAGTTTCTGATGACGCATCAGACCGGCAACTCAGGATTTCCGAGTTCCGAGATCAAATGTAACGCACCATCAGACATACACACACACAGCGCTGCGCTCCCCCGCTGGCTCCGCTGATCCCCTCTCGCCCCTGTAACCTCCTCTGTTACTATCTCTAAAGGCAGCACAGAGGGGGGGGGGATCACTTAGTTTCTGCATTACGCCTCAGCAACACTCGTTGAAGGCGAAACGTCACAGGGATGTAAATATCGACCTCCGACACGTCGGTCTGAACAGGGCTAAAGTTTTCATCGTTATCTCAGCTAGAATGCAAAGAAGAGCTTTTCCCAAATAGTTTCAACATGGCTTCTTAAGTTCTTCAAATAGAAAGTAATACTTCATCGAACAGCGTCCTAAAGAACCTCACATAGTTCCATTATTTGTTGAATAATCAGTGTGTGTGCACTACGAGGTCTGAGAGTGAAATCTATAATAACATGTCAGCCTCACACAGTCTCTAACTGGCTCTTTTCGTGGGAAGATGGACTTGAGCGGTTTCCTTTTGGTCAAACGTTGGCTTCTTTTACCACGGAGCCTGATAGCTCCGATTCATCCTCAGTAACCTCTTCACAACATGAAATCTAATCTGTGTCTCGCTAATTCCTCCAAACTGTGGTTTTGGACTGAGCAGAGTCCGGAGGATGATTCCATAAAGTCGATCCATAACCGCAACCTCTCCCTCTCTCCAGTCTTTGCTTCTGACCACAATTCTCCTCTCCTGCTGTTTAAGCTGTCGGTCCACCGTCTCTCCATCATCTCACCAAACACACACGTGCGCACACACACGCACAAAGTAGCCAGGGATACTGGACAATGTATGTGTGTTAAAGTGATCTATATGCAGGATTTTGTATCCAGACTGGGTCGAGTGGATACTGTTCTGAGGCTAGACAAAGAGGCTGACGTAAACATCGAGCCATGTTAAAAAAACAAAAAACACACACACACACACTCTCTACATTCACCTTGATCTGCCTTTACCCTTCTCGTCACACACACGCACACACACACACTGAGACGCTGGTGTATGAGCCAAAGCTGGAGGCGATGTAACAACATCAAAGATTGAGCGAGTTGTGGCGGGAGAAAATTGCTGCTCCACCTCACTCTGGCCGGATGACATCAGAGGCGTGGGTGGCAGTGGGGTGTCAGGAGCCTGGAGGGAAAGGCGTTGGTGGGGGAGGTCGGAGGAATCGGGTCGGTCAGGGAAGGTTAGCTCATATCATTTACAAACCTGATGTCATAGAATAACACAGGAAGTGGCCGGGGAGGTTTGGAATACGAGCGGGGAAGTTTGGGAATAAATTTGCATCGATTTATGCTTTTTAGCTCAACTTTGGGAATCGGAGGTGAGCTGAAGGTAAGGGTGAGAAAGAAGGTGATCAAGTAGCTACTACTTAAAGTTTACCCCAGCTCGTTGTTGTCTGCGTTTCCATCAAAGGCACCAAGAGCTGTGTGAAGTGTGAAAGGGTCTTTGTATACTGGACTATTTCCAGACTGGACTACTGCTACTCATCGACGTTCCATCATTCAAAAAAAGAAAAAAATGAAACAACAAATATATCCAGAATTCTGCTGCTCGCCTTCTCACACGTGACCACACTGGCTCCCATCCCCTGGTGTATCCACTTTAAACATTACCACATATAAATCCCTCCATAACATGGCTCCCCCCTTACCTGTCAGAGCCTCTCCACCGGCACACTAAGGTCTACCGATGCAAACCTCCTCTCCCCACCCAGGACTACTTGGTCTTCAGGATACAGGACATTCTCCATTGCCGGTCCCACTCTCTGGAACCCACACCCAAAAAACTATCAGAGACCCCCCCCCCCCACTTGCTGTTAGTCCCTGCTCCCTGCAGAAACTTCTTGAAGTGGAAGGGCAGCTCTAGCTTGTCTCTTAAAACACATCAAATTAATTAAATCTATGAAAAAAACACTTTGATTAATCTTCATTATAACCTCTAAGCACACCTGTCCTCTTGTGTTTCAAACTGAAGGCTCTTTGCTTGTGATGAACTCTCCTCTCCACATCATCAAACGTGCACTCATTTATTCTGCAGTAAATATCCCTCTCTCCTGCCAGGACAAATCAAAGTCCATACACTGCAAAATGTCATTTACCAAACTTGCTCTTGTTATTGCATTTTTTCGATTCAATGCTTTCCTGATTCTGAGGATCCTGGATGGAAAGAAACGCAGTGCGAGCACACTGAGGCACTTTTGAAAATGAGCCGTACAATTGATATCATGTCAGCGTCTTATTGTGTCCCTAATGATGATGACACACGACGCGTCTGCTGGCTGGGGAGAAAAAGGCACTCAGGGTTTTTACATTTATATAAATGTATCGACTATGTGCTTCTTTCCCTGCAGCACTGTTGACAAAGTGGATAACTGATTGCAGCAGATGGGAAGGACTCGGTTTGTGGAGCTAACACACCACCCAGTGGTTGAATAATAGAAGTGACAGCAAAGAAAAATGCCTTTATATAGTGTAAATGCCTTTCACTCCAGCACTCGACCATTCGTACTTACACGCAATAAATGAGACCATTTCTTGTCACAGCAGCTGCACTGATATCTTTCTGCTCATGAAGAACCTTTATTAGATTCAGTTTCCTACAAACACAAACAATAAGTGGAATGTCATTGTAAACGTGCAGATGATCTGTAACTACCCAAACTGTTCTTTTCAAAAGAACAGAGAGAATTGGACTCAAACAAAAGAAGTTGAAATGTCAAAGTTAAAATGATCCCTTAAAGTTAAACTGACGGCCTATTTTTCAAAGAATCGACTTTAAGATCCAAAGAAACGCTGAGGGATTGAAGTTCTGGTTGTGAACTAGTGTTGTAGTCAAGACCACACTAACCGAGACCAAGACACACCCGAGACCAGAGTACTCAGAGACCGAGACAAGGCCAAGACATTAAGGGATGGAGACTGAGTCAAGACCAAGGCAGGGTGAGACCGAGACCATAAATATCGCTGAAGAATCATCATCTTGTGTGCAGCAGGCGTGTCACTCACTTAAGGCCATTGCACACTGAGTCGTTTTTTTTCCACCTGAAATTGATGCATGTTAAAAAATAGATACGACCACATGTTATGTAAATCGTGTTTGCAAACTGACCTTAGTCATTATTCATTTCGGAACAAGTTTGATTTTCTGAGTATTTTTGCATCCAACCCTGTGTGTGTGTGTGTGTGTGTGTGTGTGTGTGTGTGTGTGTGTGTGTGTGTGTGTGTGTGTGTGTGTGTGTGTGTGTGTGTGTGTGTGTGTGTGTGTGTCCCTACCTCAAACATACTGTCATACTGTGTTCTCTTTTTAATGTGCGGTTACAGAGAGCAGCGTATCAAACTGGATCACCGTCATCCTGAAATGCACCTGGAAGTGGTCGAGATAATTTGGATAAAAATCAAATTATGAATGAATTGAAGTTATTCGTTCTTTTGGAAAGAGGAGTTTTCGTTCTAATCGCAGTAATGATGTGGAAAAACAGCCGATCAGTGGTGGTCTTGATTTAAAATCTGGAGTCTGCCCAGTGTGAGACCGGTGTTTTAGATTCTGAGACCGAGACCTTCAAAAGGTGGTCTCGAGAACAACAACACTACTGTGAATGTTAGTAAAAAGACATAAATATTTCCAAGGAATGATTCTTCCTGCAAAGTGTTTCCAGCATCGACCTCCATGTTTCTTCAAGCATTTAGAAAATACTGGATTTTTACATTTCCACGGTTTATGGAACATGTGAATAAAGTGGCTAAGTGCCATTCAGCTTCCCTTAAACTACTCGCCTGTTACAGACACGCTTTAGAAAACTTATAGTACCGTATTTAAAAATGTAGAAAATGTTAGAAAGTGACGACATCAGCAAAGTTTCAGTCCTGCGTGTTTGCTCCTCTCCTCGTGCTCAGCGATGTCAGAGGGCTGTGGTTAAAAATATGTGGAACTGTAAGAGCAGCAAAAAAGTGCACCGACTTTAAAAGTGAGAACTAGAAAAACAACAACCATCTGCCAAGTCTTCTCTTCCACTCAGGCACCATCCGCACCATCTGTCCATCGGTCAAACAGGGCGCCTAAAGCAGGCCTCCTGGTAGGACGTGGCGTTGAAAACTCTAAACATGTCTCTCCTGACATAAGACAGGAAGTTCTTCAGAGGGCAGAGGGGCTGGCCTGTGTGGCGGTCATGGGAGCGACAGAAGGTGGTGTGAAATGTCACATCCTCGCCGTTGTAGAGCACCCTGAGGAACAGCTCCCCGTCTTTCGCCTTCGACTTCCCGCCCTTGCCGGCTTTCTTCTTCGGCTGTCCTTGCGTCGCCGGGGGACTCTTCCATAGTTCGAAGACTACGCGCGCTGCAAAACGTGGAAAGCGGGCCTCTTCCAGTCCCAGAGCGCTCAGCAATGGAGCCATGGTGACGTCATGCGCTGAAGAGAGGGTGAAGACCTCCTCTCCACCGGGACGAGGCTGACGACCAGCCTCGTTGTCCTTAGCAACACGCTCCATTTTGTTGGCAGTTCTGTTGAGGTAAGGATACATGGCTAGGATGGCATAATTACGGTACAGCCCCACTTTTCTACGCTCCACCTCATCATCGAGCTGCTGTCGACGGATCACTGCAAACTGAGCCATTGTCAGACATCCACTGGCACCACTATCTCCCACGGGAACGCACGGGAAAGGAATGCCGTGGCACAGGTGGCACAGGAGAGAGTCAATAGGGTTTGCAGCTCGGAGTGTGCGGGTGAGCAGACCCAAAGTCCGAGCCATCTCGACGTAAGTCCTCTCCAGCTCGGTATCGCTCACTCTCAGCCGATACTGCCTCCTCTGCTCCTCCTCCAGGTACCGGTTCCTGGCGGGGCAGTCACAGGCTGAGCTGCAAAACAACGTGCTCCACTGGTGGCGCACGGTCAGCTTGGTCCAATCAAAGTCTGGCAGGAATCCGTAGAAGAAGGCCAGTCCGCTCTGCAGGGTGCGGCTCTTACCTGTGGTCTCGACCCACACCTGGCGGGGCGACCAGTTAGAGGGGAGGAGGTTGTGACGCTTGTAGGCTTGTTGGAGGAGCTGCCCATTGCGTAGATGCTGAACAACACCTGAAAAGAGTCAAGAACATTTATTGAGACATCAAGTTGTTGATGGAAAGAACAGAACGATTTAATTGGTGGAGAGACGTTTCTACAAACTGATTCCAGATCAAAAATGGAAGCTAACTGTTCAAAGGTAGTACAGCAGTCGACGAGAGGTCACATTTGGTAGTGATGAGAAGGACAATGTGCAGTCTAGGGGGGACCTCCCTCCCTCCCTCGCTCACCTGTCTGTGTAAGTTCTCCCATCTCACAGGAACTGTGGTTGGGCAGACGGGGAACAGAGCTCAGAGGCGAATCCCAGTGACCACGTCCTCCCAGGCCCATGTGACTGATGAAGGGGTTCAGGAGAGGGTGGGAAGGCTTCCTGAGGGGGGAGAAGGATGAAAGGTATGAGTGTGTGTAGAGTGCGTAAATAAGAGACACATGAACACTAACACAGGCGTTCTCAAACTGAAGCAGAGAAGTTACTCTCAACGAGTTAGGGACACTGATGGTTCAGAGACAAATCTTTGGGAGGGGATAACATCGGAAGAAAAGTAAAAGTTTGAGTTGCTCACAAGAACCAAAACTTGGCACAAAAAATACAAGATTTTGGGCTGCTTCCCTGAGAAACACCCTGAAGAGATGCAATGTCCATCCTTGAAAAAATCCTTTTCCACTCTTTTATTTTGTCTCTGATCTCAAAAAATATTTCAGTTTTTTCCACTGTGGGCTTCCTCCCACGGTCCAAAGACATGCTCGTTAGGTTAACTGGTGACTCTAAGTTGTCCGTAGGTGTGAATGTGATTGTGTCTGGTTGTCTGTCTCTATATGTCAGCCCTGTGATTGACTGGAGAACAGTCCAGGCTGTAACCCCGCCTCTTGCCAAATGACAGCGGGGGATCAGCAACAGCGGTGAAGATAATGGATCGATGTGCTATAAAGTCGCAGCTCAAAGGTTTTTGTTATGTGTGGAAAATGTTCAGTGTTGTTTTATTCTGGACACAAGAGTCCATCCCCTCTACCAGATAGATTTATGTTAGATTTATGTTTTTCAAAGTGCTTTCAAAGAGTCTTGAAGTTCAATAAATGCATGTGATATAAATGTTCAATAATCATGATTAGGATTCTTGTTGTAATCGAACCACTCTAACTCGCCCTCTCCTGCCGTTATAAATAAGTAACATTATTACATAACACTGGGTGATTGTTTTTGGTTTGCCTGTGTACGGGACACGCTGTCACTTGTGAAATATTATAACATGAACAGTACATTTCAGCATGTGAGGGCCACTTTCTTCCTCTCCCACCAGGTGTCGCTCTAACACAACACTACAGCTCAGGAATATGTGTGGGCTCTGGTAGAAGAGATGGAGATTTAAAAAGAGGATAGATTTTTTTTTTATTGCCTTGGGACACACACAAATGCAGGAAGAGTACAAACACATAAGAGCTCAGAAACACAAACGCACACAACACAAAGGGACGAGGGCGGCGGCGGCGGTAGGAGCAGTCGGTTATATCATAGATTAGGGATGACTGAAGATTACAGCTTCATAAAGACAAATATGTGCATGCTGCAGCTCAGAGCATGCAGATTAAAGACACACACACACACACACACACACACACACACACGCACACACACACACACGCACACGCACACGCACACGCACACGCACACACACACACACGCACACGCACACGCACACACACGCACACACACACACGCACACTGTTTCCATAGTGATTGTGTACTGGTTCAGGAATACAGCATTAAAACAAACGCCCTCATGTGATTAAAGCATGCACCAGATTTGTGTTGGCGGAAAAAGGTTAAGGTTAATCTGGCATCTCCAGCAGCGAGCCCACTCATTTCCCTTTTTAAGTCCACGTCGCTTCACAAGAATTTCACATGGACGCTCTCGGTTACATTTTAGTTTTTTAAAGGCAGTTTTGTTGCCACGTTGCATCAGCAGTTGTCGTCAACATCAATCCACTCCCCTCTTATAACTTTGAAACATACACTTCGATTGCAGGCATGTGAGGAAAGATGTTTAGCTCCTTTCTGCTCCGTCATCAGCAGGTCGTTAGGCTGAAGGGAGTTTGGGACGATCCAGATTTAATTGGCTACCCTGGGAGACGGGATGTCAACGGAAGGGGGGGGGGGGGGGGGGGGGGGGGGCACTAGTGCGGACAAAGAGACAGCCAGGCTGACTGTTAGGTTGATAGTTGCTAACCAAAGATTATGAAGCCCAATTACATTAAGCAGGGATTATCAGCACTGATAGGACGGGGGGAGAGATTAGCGAGGATGGAGGGAAGAGGAAGGGAAACATGAATGGAAGGAATGAGATGAAGTGGACTGCTTTAGACAAGAGGACGAGTGCTCGACAGAAGTAAGAGTAAATGGAACGGAGTGGTGCAGATTCACAAAGAAGAAAAAAACCTTGAGAAAGACGTCAGTGCTGGGAGATGAAAAGGAAAGAGAGTGATGTTCCCTGCTGAACAGAGCTCAGTTAACCGCAGACGGAGACAGCGGGTCGGCGAGCTGGTGCCAGCACAGAGACAAGACACACACACACACACACACACACACACACACACACACACACGACTGAGCTTTCTGTTAGGATCCAGCCCTGGGCATATGCTCATTCACTTCACTTTAATTACACCCATGTGTAAATAGGAAACAGAAGTACTAACATAGTAATGCAGACACACAGAGATATAAACATTTGAATCCTTCAATAATAAAAGAAGGATTTTCAATGAAACTCATTACAGAAGAAGCTAAGAAGTATCGACCGTCAGCCCTTCATGTAACGATGTGTTCGCAGGTTTCTTTGTACCTTCATTATGATCCTTAAAGCATAACTCAAACTCAAAAACACTCTGCTATAAAAGCCTAAAAACATACGACTGGGGCTGTGCAAGCGACATACAAAATTGTCCTTTGCTCGAGCTGCAATCACCTGTGTCCTGCATTGTTGTGTTAGCATGCTAATGTTAGCACTCTTTAGTTAGCTTGTAGCTTCACATTGCATGTACACTGACACAGAATGAGCGTGATCTAAAAACTCTAACGTGACATCCAAATAATCAGTGAGTATGTTCTTCTTTTCTCTAGTCCTTGACTAAAACAGCTTTTATACACAAGGGGAGGAGCCGGCCGTCCCGTCCATGTAAACACGGCGCTGACAACAACACAGCCAGCAGGACTCGAGCTTCTCACTCATTGTAGACAGTCATGACTCAGAGACACATTTACACAGGATAGACTGGATTTCTGATTTATTTATGTGGAACATGTCGCACATTGATTCTTCCGTTAAGGTTCGGTGCAAAATCATGGCCATTTCATAGTTAAGACATTTTTGATCTGACCGAATGATTGAACTCACGCTGTAGGCAAGAAGTTGATGTAGGAAAAAAATGATGTAGAAGTCGCCCCATCTTTTCCCCCGATGTGTGGAAGAAAATATTTGAAGAATCAAAGACCTCCTATTCAGAATGATTGATGATGATGTATTTCTAAAAGTCACATATGGCTTTATCGTAATCACAACAAGTCTCATGTTGGCGAACCAAACATATCAACAAGAACAAGCAGAATTTAAATATTTTGACTTTTTATGAATTAGCCAGCAACAACAGGATTCTTTCTATTTGGTAGCAGAGAGCTTCAGCCAGACGACCATACTGCAAGTCAGCTATTCCATGAGCAAAAAGGACGCCATGGCAGAAAGATTATATCCCATTTACATACATATTTGATTGGAAACCCGTCGATGACCTCTATCATAACAGGCTGGAGTACTGGAAGGCCCACTTAAACCCAAGTTCAAAGATCAAAGATATAAAAAAAATAATCCCAATGATTAAATGGACACAGCAGCTGACCTGCAGCCTACCAATCGGAAAAAAGACTAAACAGTGCGTCCACTGTGCCAGCTCCACAGATTACAGCAAGCCCACTCCGACCAGATGTGCACAGCTGATAGGACTGCAGTGAAAGATTTGATTGGCTAAACGCGGGCACATAACCCCAAAATAGGGAGGTCTCTGGCTTTTTTCCAGCCATAAATAAATCATCAAGAGGAAATGAGTGCACAGTTAAACATTCTGAAACTACTGGTACATGTTCTGGTTTCATAAATAGCACAGGTTGTTATCGTAGCACATGGCGAGCTAGCACAGAGTTTCGTGGATATACACACAGAAGGTGTGTGTGTGTGAAAGTGCTGATTTAAGACCTCTTCTGCAGCTCAAATACAGACGCGTGCTCGCTTTTAATAACTTCCAATCAGAGGCTCTCATCTTGCTCTCCTGAAAGAGGAGCAGAGCCAACGTGAGCAGACTATAAAACATAACTGAGAGAAGAAATATAGAGGAGAAGATTAATCAAAGGAAGTAGAGATGCTTATTACTGGAATGTGTGTGTGTTTGTGTGTGTTTGTTGTTTGTGTGCATGCATTTCCTCACCCTCATTTCTCCAGAGAGTTTCTGCAGCAGCAACGATTGCTCAACTGTTCAGTGAGCATGCCGCTCTAATCAGGCAAAAACAAGTCAATAATTCAGAAAACCACAAACACACACACACGTGTTAGTCTTCGTATGTGTGTGTTCAACTGCACCACGGCACAAGAGAACAGCTGCACTTAACCAAACCTACAAGCTACTGCTGACAATTCTGATATCGCTCGGAAACCAAAGGGACTGTGAGCTGTGTATCGTCTCCTCAGCTGTAATCATGAGTTAAGACTGAATCTATAATGTTAAACACCAGCTTCTTTTAAGCCCCACAAATACCGCAGAGTGAGGAATCTAGTTTCCCATTGAACACGCTGATCATGCTTTCTGACAGGTGCTATTAGCTCAGCAGTTTTTGTCAGAGGATATCAGAAGCTGTGGCACTAATTGGAGTCCCGCTCCCTGCAGCAGATCCTCTCGTAAAGGCACAAGATGTAGCCGGGGCTCTTCTTGGAAAGACAGCTTAAATACCAGTGGCTTTGTGCACCTTTTCCTCTGACCTGCACTAATTGAAACTGTGGATATAAAGCCCTTATTTTCAGACTCTGGAACCCAGTGAAAAGCCCCTCATTCAGCTTTTCATATCATTTCTTTGTTTGTTGTTTTTATAGTTTTCTTAATTAAATAGAAAGAAGCAAAAATACCATGAACACGATGCCTGCAGGACATGAGGAAAAGCTGCAAAGTGCCATAACTATGCATAAAATTGCTGTGAAGATACGACTTACAACGTGTCCTTACAGCACGCAGATATCATGTTGCATCGCTTACGATTTCACGCTCCCTGTAATTCTCTCTCTGCTATGTGAATTTCAGTATCCCCTTCAAAACAGTGACATCTAGTGCTTTTATTTTGAAGGTGGACAAACTGAAGTGTGGTGCTTTATATTGACAAGCTGTTGACTCAAATCTCAACACTCAGAGCTTCGTCAATAAACGGCTCGCGTTGAGCTAAATAAAGTTTATCTCGGATGTTGACAAAGGTCAACGGTCAACTTTTCAATCATGATGTGGATATTATTAATGCACCGTTATCTCCACTTTGTGAAACAAGCTAACAAGCTCTGCTGAGTGAGAAAAGTGAGTGTCAGTGCCGTGTAGAGTTCTCTCCTTCCTTGTCCGTCTACACTAGCGACAGAGAGATGTTCACATCACGTTTAAGAAGCCATCGATGGTTGGTTTATTACTCGTGCTGATATTTGATGATGATAAAAAGCACTGAAGAACTCCTTTAAATACGCTATTATGTAAATTCTCTGAACGCCCTTCTTCAATGTTATATATGTTGTAGGACTCATGTCTGTACCTGCTGCTGGACAAGGTGCAGTCTATGGCGGGTCGCTTGGTCTTGGGGATGGAGTAGAGCGGGTAACGGTCACCATGGCGAATCATCACTTGCACGGACAGAAGCTTGTAGTCAGCTGGACTGTGACCTGTGAGAAGAGAGGCTCATCAGCTTACAGGTGCAGTGTACAGAAATGCTATATCAGCAAAGGCTTCACCATGACTCGTAGAAAACTGTTGTCTACAATTATCTTCATATCTGAGACCAAATGTGTGCCTTTTTTAGTCTGCAATTATTAAGACAGAAGAAACGATGACACGAGAAAATGATCCCGTCTGAAGGAAAATACGCCACCTTCATATAACAATTGGTTCTTGACTGATTTTCTAAAAAATATAAATCTAAATCTTAACTGCATTTGAGATTTGTTTTTAAACTTTGGACAAAAAGACTTCCATCCATAAAATTACCAAAATCTAAATCAAGTAGCTGAGGCTGCATAAGACACTGTCTTATGCAGTGTGAGGGACATTTGTGTGATCGCCTCGAGCTTTGCTGACTTCTCAAAGGAGGAACAAACACAGGACTAAATGCTGCGCTGTGGAGAGAAAGTGCTGCAGTATTATGGATGATGCAATCTGGTGGAAATGATTTTTTACACAATTAAAACGTCCCTTGAGTCCTGACACACTAAATGTGATATTATGACTACATTAAGAATTTAAAAGCTGTCCATCAAACGGGGTGATCTGGGAGCTGATTAAGGTTTGTGTTTGGCGCTCTGAATCAGGGATGATCCGACACATCATGGTACCGACGCTAGTCTCATGTCACTTCAGATTTAAATATCTCAGCAGCACAAATTGTAGATCTAACCAAGCTCAAAGTCACGTACTCATTGAAGAGGCAGTTAGATTAGAGATATAATACTCAGTGTGCAGGTCTCACCCTCCCAGGCCTGTTCGCTGCGGTTGGGAGTGTTGCAGTAGCCGTAAGCTTCGGCTACGGGGTCAGGCTCCTGGGTGTAAGGCATCGGGAAAACTCTTTTCCTGCTTTTTCCCAGAGCCACCCCAACACCTCCATCGGCAGCGTGGAAGGGTCGCTCCTCCTCTACGGGAGTGGTGGGGATCAGGTTCACTGCAGAAAAAGAAAAAGAAAGGTATAAAGAAAGTGGAAGCAGAGCAAGGATAAAGAGAGCAGAGGGGAAAGAAACTGAGGCCTTTCTTCATGCAAGGCTCTACAAATGTGCGTGCCACCACAATCTTCCGCAATTATGTCTCTAAAAATATAACAAAACACTTTTTTCTAAAGGGGCCTTCCCATGTGCTCACTGAAGCGGAAAGCTCGGTTGCAGAGTCTGAGAGCCTCAGCAAACCCTGCAGGATGTACAGTCAATTTGTTGTGGAAAAATGCATCCCCTGTAACTAACAGACCGTTAAAACTGGTTTATTTGTGCTGTGTGGGTTAAGATCTTCAAAGCCCTGGTGGGCGTCTAGTTCAGAATAATTTGTGGTGTTTGTTTCATACATTCACATTTTTATTCCAAGAAAGAGGTTGCGCTTTAAAACAACTTTACTTTATTCCTTAAATTAAAGCAGCAATATGTAATTCTAACACCTAGCAGTGTTTCCCCTACCATTATATTGGGGGGGGCGGCCCGCTCCCCCTGAAGGTCAAGTAAAAAAAAATATATATTTTTTTTTTTTCAAGATTTATTTTTGGGCCTTTATTGTAGGGATAGGATAGTGGATAGAGTCGGAAATCAGGGAAAGAAGTCATTTAAGGATACCTTTCCGATGAAAAAGGACAGCTGTCATTAAAAGTAACACATGAACACCAAGATTCCTTCAAGTGTTTGTGTTGCTGTGTCGGCATGTTGGCTTGTCCCCACCCCCCAATGCTGTAAACCGAGGGGAAACACTGCCTAGTGTTTAAAATGGGTACTGCAGCCCAAATTCAATAACTTGTAGAGAGCTGTCTCCCTCCGCCTCCTCCCCTCTAGAGTCGATGCTCACACAGGTCACCATGTGGTGGACACTGAAGCTTCAGTGTTTATCCAGCTCTGCATCGGTCTGTAAACCTTTCTGTGTTCTAACCTCTCTCCATTTTTCAAAATCATCTCCAATATTGATCCTAGTTTGAGCACGTTTCTGTTCGTGGAGCTTATTAGAAACATGCAGAGGCTTTTTAGGTCGGGTACAATCACTTCTATCTGAACCACTTCTCTTGCCCACTTCCATCACTACAACACCTGTTGGTTTGACCTGATAACTGCTCTCATATCTGGCAAACCGAGGGGCGTCCAAAACGGCCGTGTGGGGGTGCGGCACGCCAAAATGCTGATTTTCAGAATAAAATATGTTTACAATTTCCATTTACTGTAGTGTGTTATTATTTTGAAATATGCGAAACCGACATGTTCAATTGTTTATACACTATAAAGATTTTTTCACAGATAAATCACCAAATGAAGATTAAGAGTAAATGAATGACTAAAAGGATTTGTGATTTTGCTCGGGAAGCCTCGGAGTGATGCTAGATGAATAATCAGGATGTCCCTAAAGGTAACCCATTGGAACCATGAATATCCAATAGATGCTGATGTATAACAAATCAAGGGATACCCAAATGTTTTTAGATCTGTTTCTTTTGAAACCATGAATACTCCAAGAAAACAAACAACAAACAAAATGTCAACTTTATGAAGGCACTAGAGGAGGATTTCTGAGATAAATGTAATCTCCAGTTCGACCACATTTCCTCTCCATGTCAACAGCTCTGTACCCTTAAACCCCTCAGAGCTACCAGTGTGTTTCCTGGACACCAGTGACCTGTGACCCCTCAGAGAAACGGTCCAATCAGAATGAAGATGTTGTGGGAACAGGAAGTTGCTTTCGCCAATATTCAATTCCGGAGAAAAAGAAGTTGAACCCCCATGAACCTTTGGCAAGTTGGACATCCAAATCCTGCTAATGTCACGCACACACACGCAAACACACACACACTTGCGCACACACACAAACACACACATCAGAAATCCAAGCTGGCAAGCCAACTCTGCAAATATTAATTCCCACTGCAGAGACAAAACAAGCTCTGCCTGCTCATAAAAAACAGCCAATGGTTTCTCATCGCCATAACAACCCTCTGACTTAATGACACACACAAGTGCAGCTGTACACTTAGTGTGCAGTGTGTGAAGAGTTGGACACCTTCTTCTTTCTCCAGCTTTCACACGTGCAGATTTCCATTTCCTCTTCCAGTTAAGAGCTCATGAAGTTCATAGTGTTGCAGAGATGTTTTTTTTTTGCCATCGCACCCCTGATTATGCCTCTACAGCACATTGTAATGCTGTTGTTGTTGATGTTGTTATTTTAGTTAATAAATGATGACACCAGCAGTTCTTTCCAGTAGGAAAGCTGAAATATTTACAGTTTACTGAGTTTAGGCATCTCAAACTGAAGATTTACTACTTGTCTACAGCAATGATTCCCGTCTGTTTCACCTTGAGCCCACCCCCTACTTCTTAGAAAAGCTGAGTTCCACCTGAGATCTCTGGCAGCCCCCTCAAGGAGCCCTGGACCCCAGGTTGGGAACCAATGGTCTATTGAAAAAATTAAAGGATGTTACTTTTTCACTATTTTCATGACTAATCAACTGAAAAATTGATGCTGATGACGCTGATTGCCTCAGAATCTAATCTACCAGCATGAAGCAGGAGGAGTCGGTATGGAAATGTTTGCAAAATGTGCTATATAACTACATAATGTTCAGGGAGTGAGACTCGTTGATATGAGGATAAAATTATTAAATTCTAGGGGTGCCGGTAGCCCAGTGGTTAGTATGTGCGCCCCATGTACAGAGGCAGTAGTCCTCCAAGTGGGCAGCCCGGGTTTGACTCCTATGTCCACTCTATCAACTGTCCTATCTTTACAAAAATCTTTCCAAAAAAGACCAAAAATAAATCTAAAAAAACGAAACAAAAAAAGAGCAAAATTCTTCCTGAAAAATGTAAAGCAACTGGCAAGAAGATATCGTTATTTTGCAGCAGACATTACTTACAATTACCAATATTATGTCACTGATGGAGTTAGAGAGAGATCAATTCATTTGGGCAGCTTACTCACTTTAGATGAAATATTATGCAAAGGTACAATTCAAGAGTTGAAGAGACATGATGGACAAAATGTGTGAAGACATCAGAAACGTCAAGCCAATGGTACTGTGAACGTTCCCTTAAAACAGCAGAGCAAGGTTCCATTAAAGTTACATAAGAGCTGAGATTGATGTAAAGATCCCGTGTTCAGTGTAATTAGTATTAACAGGCTAATTAGAAGAGTCTTATTAAAAGTTTCTGTAAAAACTCACCGCTGATGAGACAGAAGAAAAGGTGTGCAGCGGCAGCAGAGACCATTTTGACGACTGCTCGGTAGCTTGAGGTCCAGCCATACACACACTGGAGCATTCACAACCTGTCCCCCTCTATGCTGGGTGCCCCATACCCTGCCATTACCACACACACACGCACGCACGCACACGCACACACACACACACACACACGCACACACGCACACACGCACACACGCACACACGCGCGCCTGCCCTGCACCAACCAAACTTTTGGGAGCCAGCTCAGTCACAGTCACCTACACAATGGGGCTTTTGTAACTGTCTGCTCAACCTTAGCGAGTGCACAACCACACAGCACCGGCACACAGAGTGCACTGTAGCAAACACACACTCAAAGTACAGAACTCATTCATGCACCCAAGTTAGATGTGGCTGGACTGGTATTAGTTTAGGACATAATGTGTTAATAACTTTTCATCAAACTGGATCAGGTCTTAGAAACAAAAGGAGGCTGTCTGACAGGGGGGTTCAGCTATGCCGGCCGGGCTGCGATTCCATTAGTTTCTCCTCTTCCCTGAAATAAGAATGAGTGGGTGGGCTTACAGACATTTGGAGAAGAATGGAAACACAGCTGAAATGAGCGATAGTGACACTGAAGAAAACGCTGAGACTACCAGCTCAAAGAAGGAGAAAACATCCTCGATATTTTGGATATTTACAGTTCGACATGAAACAAAGCAATGTGCTCTGTAAACTGTGTCGAAGACAAGTGCAGCTAAAACCGACAACACCACAAACCTTTTCCACCGTTTGAAACAATATGACCCGTTAGAACACAGCAAAGGAAAGAAATGACCAAACGTCCAAAACGAGTGTTAGTGGACCCTCAGCAAGCACCGGGCCAGTATACTCCCCAGCAACAAACTGTCTTATCAGTGTTTTCCAGCTCTGTGCATTGAGCCTATGATGGTGAAATGTTCCTCTGTTTAATTATAGTTTATCAAGTTCTGACAATAAATAATAATTAAACCACAATTAACCATCTTGTGTCTTTAACTTTCACTCAGGAGCAAAAATCAGACTGAAAGAAATAATGTCAATTATCGTGATAACTACCGATATCAACTGATATGATCTTGTTCTTCTATCGTGATAACATTTAACAAAGAACATGTCTTCCCCATCATGTCACGAAAGATATGAACATGAGGGACATTAGCAGGAAAGTAGCTGCTGACATAAAGGGAGTGTTTGCTGTGAGAGCTCGTGTTTGTTGGGGATGCTGAGAGTGAGCGTGAGAAAGGGAGAGCGTTTTTTTTGTGATGGTGTTTGTCTTTCGGCCGAGCATACAAGACTGCAGAAGAGCACATCAATCTGACTTCAACCTCCGTCTGTGGAGTTCTCAAAGGAAGCTTTGTTGAAAATAAACAATGCTCCGTTCCGATACAGTGTGTGCACTCAGGTCGTGCCCGACAGTCCATCTTTGGTGGTTCCTCGTAATCGAGTCAGTTATACAGTGGGATCAGTGTGTGCCGTGCCTTACTGGTAAATCGTGAGATTTGTGTCAGCATGTGTTTGATGTGGCACAGAACTGAAAATCCTGAATTTTAACTGTATTATCCACCACTTACCAGATGAAAAACATTCAACCCTACATGCATCCTTACCTACAATAAAGAAGTGCACATAGTACTCACTGCTCAGTCTTCCTTCTCTAAATGTCGCCAAACCTATCGTCTTTCTGCAAACACAAACACAGCTTGACTTCTATCTAAGGGCATAATCAACCAGGGTTATCCTGCCACTAAAATGCATACAAAATAATTGTTGCCAGCTGTCATGAAGTTCAGAGGGTGTGTCCACGCTTACTCGACTCCAAAATGTTCTCACTAAAAAACTGCATCAAATATTGACACAGGCCGAGTAGAGTGTGTGTGAAAGGGCACGACAGTCTACAGCTGCCCATCATATAAACCCTTCTCATTCTTATCAAACCCTGTCTGGGTCTCGTGCACACACAAAGAATCACACTACAGCTCACAGGGAACTAATGGAACCAAACTAGAAGCTTAGTGCTTTATAAGCAATCTGCAGGGCTGCAAACCGTATTAGAGCAGAGATTAACATCCGTCTCCTCGGCACATTTAATTAAACACTGATGCTTGGCAACACAGCAAAAGCTAGGGATGAACTTATAAGACCTCTGATTGCCCCCACGCTGATCCAAATCCTTTAATATGGAGTATCTGCTCTTGCCGAGTGCGATCTGATATTAACGTTTAGTGTGTAATTATTTGAAGTGGCACAGTGACACAGTAGTGATCACAGCCCCCTCGTCGCCACAGCGCAGTCCTCACAAGTGGACGTTCTTCCTCCGTGTACTCAACAGATCTGTGTGGGATTCCTTTAGAGGTTGTGACAGCCATGCCCATTCGCTTAGAGTGGGCATGGGCCCCCTCTAAGGAGGGGGGGGGGGGGGCGGTTGAATGAAAGAAACCATAGAGACACAGACTACAGGTGGAAATGCAGAAAGTGAAGATGTATTATAAAAATGAAAAGTAATGTGGAACAAAAAGCTGACCATCTCCTAAACATGAAGAGAAATCCCAGACGCTTTCATCACATGGTTCTCCGTGATATTTGGCTCAAATCTTTCTCTTCAGTATGAGTGATGAATTAATGATGACAGCAGCTTTACTCTAAGCGTACTACTGTTCTAAAAATAAGCCAAGGCCCATTTTGAAGGAGAAATAAAAGAAAAGATACATTTGCTCTTTATGCTGACTGTTGGGGGTGTTGTGCCATTTTTCTGCCTCCCAGTTCTGAATGAAAAGTGCAAGCAGCGAATGTGGGGCAATGTTTTTGTTTTGTACCTTAAAGCTGACAGTGGAGGAAGTGAAAGAGCAGAGTTAACATCTGTGTGAACTTGAAGAAGAGGATTGACATTTCCTGACTTGACTGTGTGCATCCTTTCAGCAGTTAGCAGATAACCAACAGCAACCAAAGTCTGTCCTCATAATTTGTGGGATAAAGAGGAACATAACAAACGAGACATTATTATGTATTAAGTAAAGAGCTTTACCCCAAGGTGATTGAGTATAAGTAACTCAGGGTCATGTTTACAGGAGAGGGTCAGATGGACATGAGATTGACGGGTGGATTGGCTCAGCGTCTGCTCTATCTGCTGATTGTACCAAACTGTTGGGGTGAAGAGGGAGCTGAGTCTGAAAGCAAAGCTCTCCATTTACTGGTTGATCTTTGTTCCAACCCTCACCTATAGTCGTGAGCTTTGGGTAGTGCCCGAAAGAATAAGATCGTAGATACAAGTGGCCAAAAAAAAAAAAATTCTGGAGTGTGTCTGGGCTCAGCTGTAGAGATAGGGTGAGGAGCTTGAACATCAGCAAGGAGCTCGGAGTAGAGCCGCTACTCCTTCACATTGAAAAGAGGTCAATTGTTGAGAGTTATTATTACGAGCAGGATGGATGCTCTCATTGTAACACCTTGTTGTCATGTCAACAAGCTTTGATGGAGGGGTCATAATAACACACACTGCAACCTGGTCTCACATGGTCAAGAATTATTATCAAGTGAAGGAGGAAGAGGGAGGGAGGGAGGAAGAAGGAGGGATGGCTGGGGAGGGAAGCCTGTATGGGGTCATACAGTGCAAACACAAGATTAGTACGAGCAGCGGCCTGCATGCTCTTCCTATCATTTTTACACTTTTGAGCTCGCATGGCATTTAAAGCAACAGAAGAAAAAGAAATTCAAAAAGAAAATTGAAAATTAGACGAGAGGACAGCATCTTAAAAAGACTGATGAAGGAAAACAAACTGAATCTTGGCAAACATGCACAGCAAATTGCACGCCACTGTAATCCTGTGTGTGCTACAGCATGCTTTATGCCAGTTTAATCCTATGCTTGTCCAGACACAGGCTTACCATAACCACACACTTCCACTGCATTTTGGTTTTCAGGAATACAGCAGGAAGCAGCTCTATCTCAACCGTTTAAGATAAAAAAAATATATTTCCATTTGTACTGCTCAAACTGCATCATCACACACTCTTTCCAAACAGTCTGTGAGGCTTACAGTGCTAAGAGACTGTCTTCATTCACTGAGCGGTGGTTTCCTTGCATTCACTGCGGCTGGCAGGGATAAACTGTCTAGACAATACCTCCAGGAGAGGTTGAACAATGACTTGATGGGGAAAGGCAGAGCTGTGTGCACCTATGCATTCCCCAGAAGATATGAGAGTGTTGCTGCAGAGCATTCGGAGGCCCTCTGATGGAGCTAGATATATATAGGAAGTCTACAGAGGATTCTGCTTTGTTTCTGTATGAATAGGGTCTCCTAAATGGGGAAGCAAGGAGAGGATATGCATATTTTTGTATCAGAAATGCTTTAAACAGCAGGCCACTTCTTCAGACACAGGACAATCACACAAAGCAACCGTGTGGGATAAAAACACAAAAACACTTACGGAACTGCAAGCTGAGGCTGATGATGGCCAGCGCAGCTCCGCCCACCACCACCAGGAGGAGGAAGCGGTTACGAGCAAGCATGTTATCATGTGATTGGTCCTCGTCCCTTTCCGTCAGCCATCCAGATCACATCCCATCCCGGCAGCCTGGACACAAAGAGAGTTATCTTATGGGAGTCATTCTGATTCGGATGGCGTTATTACAAACTCTAGATGGGAAAATAATCACAAGATAACAGAACAGTGATTTTTTTTTTTTTTAACTAGAATGGAAATGCAAATATTCAGACAGACTGTGTATATTTACTAAGCTGGGACTCTTTGCTATAAGTGACTGCAGACAGCGCTGCTGAGTCTGAGCATGCTCTACTGGTTAAACTACATTAAATCATAATTTCTCATTTTGAGAATCAGAAGAATTCACCCCGAGGGAGTGGGAGCAGGTGGTGGCTGCAGTCAGTGAGCGACCATAGACTGTCTGCACGTGACAGTTGCAATCTCTGTGCACGTGATGAACCTGCTGCATTATGTTTTCTGTTCTCCAGTATGTTCTTTTCCACTCCTTAGTTCATATCGTGATTCTGTTGAACTACACATAACATTGATATAAAGACAAATATTGTCAGCTTTATATAGCGGACTCTGTTGCTTTGTTCACCACTTCCACGTTGTTCTTTTTGCATCACGTCCTGCATCAGGAGACCCCCTAACTGTCCCACTGGGGTAGTCTCCCTCTGTGAGATGCATGTTTGGACAACCAGATCTGGAGGATTTCAGTGGGAGTTCTCCTGAAAGAGTGCGTGTTTCAAATAGTTTCATATGAACTTCATCACTACCCGACATTCAGTGCATCAAGAAAGTCCAAATGTAGGCAACTGCTTGGTCTTCTCTTCAACAAAGGCCAGTAGTTTCCTTCATGCCAAACTGGCGACCTGACTTCAGCTCTTGGTTGCTAAGACTGAAAATGTGGTTGCCATTTTTAACTATGATTCACATGCTGTTTCTTTGGTTTCCAGTGTCTCCTACAGTCTGCACCAGTTCTCTAGCATAAACCCAGCAGTTAGACATTTCAATGGATGTGCAAGGGCAAAGCCTTGGAACCAAAGCAGTGATGTGGGGGGAGGAAAATAACTCAAAGTAAGGCCATAAACAATAAAACCCTACCATTAGGCAGTCTAAAAATACCCTCCAGCCCGCAGTGTTCGAGCCTACGTCTGACCAAGGATGCTGCAGATATGCCCCTCCTCTCCTGAAGGCTTTCACAGCCTGTGCTCATTAACCTGTAGCTTCAGGACATGTCACACCTAACCCCAGTCATGATACTACTGGTTCAGTGCTGTTACTAATCAGTGAAATATCAAAACAAAACTGTATTTCATGTATCAACAAGAAAGCTTGTTTGACTTCTTTAATTGTATTGCTTTACGGCTTTAAGACCAGCCTGTTGTGTCTTTCTTAGTCCTGTGGTGTTAGTATTTATATTATTTTTGTGCACTTCTCTCTGTTTGACCTGACTGTCGATGTTTACTCTGTCATTGTCCAGCCTTTACACCTTTTTGCCTCGTCTGTCAACATCTGTTTTTTAAAGGTGCTATTATTATTATTAATATTTTATATGAACTGCTCTTGGATGAGACAATGCAATTTTAAGTAAGTAATGACACTGGAGGTCGTGATGTTGTCCTGGATATCAGCCCTGCTGTGATTGGCTCTGAAGATAATCCCAACAGTGCTGATATCCAGAACAACATCTCCACCTCCAGTGTCATATTACTTTAATACAACAGATGTACAAGAGCAGGAAATGTTGATAAAGAGTAAATATCAACAACAGATTATATTTTAACTCCACCAACTCAACTAGTTCCGCAGTTTAACTGAAACTAGTCTGTTGCTAAGCAACTCGGACATTCTATTCTACCGTTGGTGTCCATGGTTACCACAGAGCAGAGAGTCTGTGAACCTTTACTTTGTTAAAATAAATGAATGTGATCATGAAACCAGGTGAGTCTGTTGTTTGATTCTGTTGTTTGAGATGATGAATGATGATAAACTGTTAGTTGTTCTTCTGTATCGTCATTCATGGAATGTCAATCGACAGCTTGCTCTGAACTAACTTTTGTAGAATTGTTTAATAACCGGGCACGGTTACAACAGTCAGTAAGCAAAGCGACAAATCATGTCCATTATTTCACACTGAGTTCATTGACGTGATGAGGACGGCACGAAGTAAAACGTTAACGACTCCGCTGGTTAACTAGTCAGCTAACAAGCTAGCTACTTACGTTCATTAATCTTTAAGCTAACTGAGACATTCCCGGGGGAGAGGGGGGGGGCTGTTCCCGTAGTTATGTATGTAAGTGTTTCCTTTACTTAACTTTATTCATCCCTAATTTTTGCTCCCATGTGCAAAACTCGAAACATGATACGGTATTGATGGGTCGATATCAACTAAACGAGCAACCGAGTCAACAATTAAAGTGCCGCTTTCAACAATCGTAACGTCTCCTATTCACGACCAAAGCGTTGAACAAACGCGTGAATGCACATTTCAGTGCCCCTCATAACGCTCCACTAAATAATGTTTAAGGTGTTTTCTCACCTGCACGGACGGAGTATTTCAGAGCCAACAGAACAGAGATATAAACACTTGAATCCAGCGCTTCGCTCTCTCTGGTACGACGGACTGCCAACACAGCGGTACAGACCGGCGTCAAGCTATACGTGATAAGCAGAGATACTTCCGGTATCAATTTTCAAAATAAAACACCTATCGAATACATTTTCTTTAAAGGTAGAATCAGTAGCATTTTTCACTAGAAACGAAGAGAAGAGAAAATATAATCACTGTTATGCGAAACGCCAAGCAGATACTCGTTCCAAAACGAGAGTGAACCCTGTGAAAAAGTTCCTCACAGGAGCTTTAATCTTAAGCAATGCTAAAAATATTTTTAATGGCAAAACCCTTTTGGGGAAAATGTATTTGATGTGATATCCTTATCCTGTCACCGTGTAAGCGGTCTTAAAGCTCTGTGAGGAACTTGTAGTTTGTGTTGATCTTGTGGACCACTGAACAATTTGGTACCCCTTATATAGTGTTTTCTGGTTAAAAATCTCATCTATCACGGATTGAGAACCTTTGCCATGTTAAAAATGTTAAAAATCAGTTTCAGGGATAACAAAAATAATGAAGGTCTCATTTGCTCTTGATGGTCATAAGTAATCAACATTTTCCTATCATGTCCTTGTGGTTGACGTGGAATAAGAATTACTCAAAGGAGTTAAACATGGCCGAGAGTAATAATTAAAAAAGCAATACAAAATGTGGAAATCAGACTTACTCTACACTTGCCTCATGGGTAGTTTGAGGTGAGTCTCAGAGGTTACTGTAAG
The DNA here is from genome assembly GCF_963930695.1 of Labrus bergylta. Classification (NCBI taxonomy): domain Eukaryota; kingdom Metazoa; phylum Chordata; class Actinopteri; order Labriformes; family Labridae; genus Labrus; species Labrus bergylta. Next base: position 9,187,434 of record NC_089205.1, on the reverse strand, counting down.
GAATTCATTTTTCAGATGAATCCAAAATACTCTGTTTACACTGTGTTTTCTTCTATAAAGAACAATGGCACATAAGAGTCAACATAATGCTTTTATTTTGCAAGCAATATGTATTTTCTTTCCGGTACTACTCCAGCTTTTTCATTCTAACTTGAAGGTAGTGGAAAAAGCGAGTCTATGCAGCTGGCTCGTGCAAGAAGAGCCAAAATCCCAACCTCGCTGCGCCATCTGCTGGAGAAGTGACAGCAATGCACCCGATGCCTCGAAGCTTTCTCACTCCCAACAATATATGTTGTTTTGAAATGCATTTTATTGTAAATGAGGACACAAATACACACGTGGTTTTCATTATTTTAGGCTAATTAAAGAGGAGACTACAGAAGTAAATATAACTTCTGTTTCTGTCCACAGTGGTTGACATAATTCTAAATTCTTTGAAATTTGGATAAAATATATTAAACCCACTGGCTTTTTTGTCTCTATTTGACTCAGTGCTATAGGTTACTTTACCATGTCCCTTACCTGTAGACCAGTACTTCCTATAGTGGGGGACGGGACCTCCTGGGGGGGTCGCTAGACAAGAAGAGAGGGGTGCAGGACGCTTTCAGAAATTACAAATGTAATCTCAAACCCTTGTGGGAAAAAATGAGATGCTAATTTGTACACTTGGCTTAAGACGGTACAAAAATTCAAAATAAAAGCCTAACAAATTACATTTTTTTAATGAGAAATAATGGAATTTCAAACGTGTGATTAAAAGAGTGATTAATCAATAATGACTATTGAATTTTAGCGATTCATCCAGATTTAAAAAAATCATTAACTGAGATTTGTGCTAAAATGAAAGCATGAAAGAAATCCTGAAAATTTCAGTTTGCACATGACGGCAACAATGTAGGTTTGTGTTTCTTTACACACAAAAACGCACACACAGACATTACCTGTGTGTCTGTTTATTAAGTTGTGTGTGTCCACTCAGTCTATATGGAGATGACTTGTGTTCTACTTTAGCCTTTCTCACAATAAAACACTGCAGGGAAAATTCTGTCTAACTGCTGATTCTATGGAAGTTTTCTTACAGTCTTTTCGTTTTTACAAATGTGCAGCTTTTAAATTTGTGATCTGTAAAATGAGATGAGCGGTGCACAGTGAACAGCCTGCTCCCCTTCAGACTTGTGCTGTCAGCCCCGTAGTGCTGCCGTCTGGTTGTCACTAATCAGTGTCATCCCGCCTGCAGGCAGCACACAACTGTCTGCTCATGTGGTTAGCAGAGAGAGTTTACTCACACTCACACAGCCGGAGCAAGTAGACACTGAGACATGACTCAAACGCTTGTAATGGTTTCTCAGTGAGGCCAACACGCTGACTCTCAATGCAGTCTTAGTCAGCTCACCTGGTTGATCACAGATGAGGCGCTGCAATTCTTCATGTCATGCAAAGGCTGCCCATAAGGGGGGATAAAGGGGAAGGTTTCTGGAGCCCTGTCCCATGGGGGGGGGGGGGGCATGGAGGTTAGCAAAAACAAGGTCAATCCTAATTTTAAGCAACAATTACCACATTTTATTTTACACCTAAATACTCATCATTACCTCTTAAGTAGTGTTGTAGTAATCACCATCGATCTTGGTCTCAAGACCGATCTCGAGACCACTTTTTGAAGGTCTTGGACTCTTCAATTCATTTGTAGTTTTGTAGTGATTTTTACGTCCGCAACCTTCCCACTGTGAGTGACACGCCTGCTACACACAAGTTTATGATTTTTCAGAGATATTTATGGTCTTGGTCTCAGTCTTGGTCTTGGTCTCGGTCTCGGTCTCGGTCTCGGTCTCGGTCTCGGTCTAGCCTCGGCCTTGGTCTTGGTCTCGGTCTCGGTCTCGGTCTTGGTCTTGGTCTTGGTCTTGGTCTTGGTCTGGCCTCAGTCTTGATCCCTAAATGTCTTGGTCTTGTCTGGGTCTCGGACTACGCTGGTCTCAGGTATGTCTTGATCTCAGTTAGTGTCGTCTTCACTACAACACCTCTTTAAGCAACACAAAAACACATTTTATTTATTGTTGTTTCAGTGAGATGTACTCTGTTTTGGGCACAGAGGAAGCTAACATTAGCCAAGAGGCTAGCACACCGCTAACACTACTGAGTGTACGTTGATTTAAAACATATCCCGAGAGAGCCCATTCACGCCTTTTCAGGGGCCAGATGACCCTGTGACCCTGGAGTGGTATTCATTTTTACAAATAACTCAAAGCAAACACAGGTATTTGTGTCTCCTGCGACTTTATTCCCCACCTGTCGTTCTGCAACTTTGTCTCCTAATTTGAATAAAAGTTCTGTGTTGATACAAAACTCTTCATTTATTCATTTATTTTACTGCACGTGACATTATGACTCTCTTGTGACCTGTCCCCATACTTTGAAGAAATAAGGTTTAGCTGATTTGCAGAAGGCTCCTGTAACAAACTTAGCTACGTCTGTGATTATTAATGATTGAATCAGGCATCCCAGACCCGGACGAGGCTCCCAGGCCTTCAGTGGATCTCTGTGTCCTGCTTCCTCTGCAGCAGTAATATCTGAAGGTACGGCAGTCATATGAGCCGAGCTGCTGAACGTGCAACCACTTAACGTGACCTCCTCACTCGACTCTGCACCAATAGGAGTCATGGGACAGGGATGACTGGGATGCTGCTGGTGATTGGGAAAGGCATGCTTGTGTTTATGGGTGTGTGTGTGTATATTTATATTGCTATGTTAACGACATCAGCTGTAAATGTATAGAGTTCAACATTAGACGTTGTGAAACATCTGTGTTGGTAAACGTGCCCTTTATGTATTCAAATGGAAGTGCAGCCAATGCTCATGCTTAATCATTTAATTTAAACAAAAATCCAAATAATGCTCGGCAGCCTGATATGTGGTTCGTGTGTGTTTGTGGAAGTCACAGGACTCTGGTCTGCCTCCATCCTGACAGCCTGTAGTGTTTCTTTTTGAATGAAGGGAATCGTATAACTTTCTTGTTATTCTTTCATTGAAACAGAGGAATGTTGGACGTTTAGTTCATTACTGAAGTAAAATGACGGCAAGACCATAACGTTTGAAACAGCTTCTCTAAGACCGTCTATACGTTTTCCAAACTAGCTTCATAACAATTCCCTGTCTCTTCTTTTGAATGAACCCTCATATCAATCCTTTGGATCACCACCAAAGACAAAAGGAATGCCCATCAGTCCCACCTGAGGTTTTGTGATGTGTGTTAATTAGCTAATTGAAGTATAACATTAGGGCTGCCCTAACTAAAGATTTTCTTTTTGGACGAGTAGTGTCAAAAGCAGGGTTGGTAATTTTCTCCAGATCCACTTTTTGAAGATTTTGGTTGAAATTGTTTTTAGGCCCTGACAGAAATTAATAAGTGACGTTCTCTGAAAATGGAAAGAGGAAAATCCGTCATCTGTAGCAGTTTGTAAGTCTGTAAAAACTTCAACCAATGTCTGCCACGAGGTACCAATCTGATGAACCAATCAGACGCCTCCCTGTCTCCCTGCTCTTGCATGCTCTAGCCCACACTCAAAGAGCGTCACCGATGACTTTAGGAGTTTATACTGAGAGTTTACTCACCGCTGAATGAGACATGAGACAACGTAGTTTCTACACAATGTAAGAGATGAGCTGAGGTCCACTTCTGGAGCCACGGCGCTCGTGCATGTAAGTGAGGGGGCGTGGCTTTAGAGGGAGTACAGAGAGGGGGAAGTGTAGACGGAGCATTGAGGGAATGCTACTTTCAAAATCATGCTAGTTTTAGAAAATTACCAACTCTGCCTTTAATGGTGCACTCACTTATCATCATGTTTCCCGTTGGGGGTCGCGGGGGCCTGGAGTCGATCCCAGCTGTCATTGGGCGAGAGGCGGGGTTACACCCTCATCTGAAAGCCAGCCAATCACAGGGCTGACATATAGAGACAGACAACCAGCCACACTCACATTCACACCTACCAGTCTGAAAAAAGCTGACGAAAGATTCATTTAGATTTTCATGATTTAGAGAGTCAACAAAGATAACTGGTGGTATCTTTGTGTGGTTTGGCCTGATTGTGATGATTTCCTCTGTTACGCCATTTCCATCTCTGTCTTGGTGCTTTGCATTGTGGGAAACAGGAGTATGTAAAGGAGACTGGTCTGATGCATACTGGGGTATTTTCCAAATCACACTGAGGATCTCACATTTGTGATCTTTTATCAAAACGTTCTAATTTTGTTGTAGCTCCTTGAAGACACAAAGTCAACTCTGCACATGTTTTTTTTTTTTCAGATGCAAAATACAAATGGAAAGTTTTTTCTGTTGGCAATGTCAGGGAGTTTATGTTGATCCACTGAAGAAGCGAAATAAGGACAGAATCAAGTAAATACAAATGGGTGGTGAGTGGGTGTCGTAAGGGTGCCAGTGTACACGTGAACAGAGTGTGAGTGTCTGTGATGACTGCATGCAAGTGCAAGTGACCTCAAAGCTGTTAAACTTTAACTCATAGCCTGTTTGCCTGGTAGATTTCCCTCGCGCACAAAAGTATGCGTTGATACTTCCTCATCAGTGAAACACACTTGTTCAAGTTTTCAGACGGCTGTATGTTGACTACAAAAAAACACACGTGGAAAAGGTTCTCTTTAGAAACTCAACCGATGAGCGGTCGGAGCTTCTGATGTCTTTATCAACACGATAAATCATCCAGACGCCCCAGATGGACAAACAGTGGTAGATCATTGATTCTGTGTTGACCCAACCAAGGCTCCAAGAAAATGCTTCAAAGTTATTTTGCTCCCTCCTGCAACCAAACAGAGAGATTCAAAGTAAAGCATACACGTGTTGTTTTTTCACATCGCGCACTCCATGACATTTAGAGTCTTTGGTTTTCTGCCCACATTTTAAGACACTCCTCTTAGTAATGATAATATAAACTGACAAATCAAATAGCCAAAAATGTGTCATTATAGCCGCACATCCAGAATATTACAGCCGGCCTCTGCGGCGTATAAATCCCCTAATATGGCGTCTGTGACCGATACAACCTGTCAGTGATTACTTCACAGTGAGGGATTCCCCAAATCAATTTCCTATATAAGGGAGCACCCTAATATGGTCGCCGCAAAGCCACACAGCCACACAGCCACACAGCCACACAGCCACACATTCATCGGCTCCCCCTAATATAGATGGGACAGGAAGCTGTGTGTGGTGGTCACTCCGAGGGAGACACACGCCTCACCAGCTGTGTTTACAAGTGGTTCACATGTGCAGTGCTGCCTCTGCTGATGTGTTGATTGTTTATGATAAATCTTTATTTTATTTAAAGCCAACACAATTAAGGCTTTTTATTCTAGGAACACTGAAAACAATGCAAGTCCCTACAACTCTATATTCAAAGATTTAAACATGGTAGGTGGCTATTTACAGGTGCACATCATAGACTGTAAATATTAATGGACGGTCTGCTTCCTTCATGACATCTGACCTCGTTCAGTCACACGTGCACTTTTTAATAAAGTCTGAACTGAACTGGGGTTAAGGGCATTGAAGTTTGCTGCTCCCCTTGCTCAGAACGATTGACAAAAAGAGCTGAAACCTAACGAGCTGCTCTCATTGGACGATTTTAAGAGGACGCTAAATGACTTGGAGGCGGACACATCCGGCTGCAGATGTTCTCCTTGATATATATTTATGACTGTAGTCGATCTTGACAAATATTTGATGCCTTTCTTGCTATTCCATGTCTTTCAAGGTGTTCAGGGGTCTCATATGTTTGAATGGCTGCCAGTTGGAAACTCTGTTGAGTGTGCTGCTGTCTGTCTTGGCCAGGACGCTCTTGAAAGAGATATTTTCAATCTCAATTGGTTCTTTCTCCTGGATATTAAAGGTTAAATAAAAATAGTAAAAGTAACAGACAAACCTATTCTTATAATTCAAGTATGTCCACATCATCCAAAACATGTTTAGGCTGCAAAATGTTGGCTGTCCCCATGTTTGTGCTCACAGGCCGACAAAAGTGTTTGCTCTCAAAGTTCAAACTTACATTTTTATTTGACTGTTTGCAGACGAACCTGCATGGAAGACACCGAGATGTGGACTTCTGGATAAACAGAGAAAACAAACACAACTGAAAATGTACTTTCTTTAACTGTCTGCTCGTATACCTGAAGTTCATAAGGTCTTTTCTCTAAAAAAAAGAACTAATTATATCTTTATTGCAAATTCCCACTGTTGAAAGATCAGAAAGAGTGATGCAATTGTTGAATTTGTTTTTATCTTTTTCTTTTATTGTCATTTAATCAATTTATCATTTATTTCATATATTTACTTTTTATTTTATTATCATTTAAATCATATGTCAGAACTTTTTTATTCTGCTTTTATATTTCCTGTCAAACTTACACACTCGCGGTGCCCACGCACCTGTGAGGTCAGGATAAGTGTGCCATACATGCAAAACCACATACGAGCTCGTAGGCGTATGATGTTTCTGCGTATCTGTTCGGTTCACGGTCTTCAAGCTAAAACCACATATGAATTTAGTATCACCTGTGTTATGAACTTGGTTGAACTAGGTATGTGGATGTATCACGTTTTTTGCGAAAGTGCATTGTTGAGGTTTTACAGGATCTTGAAAAAAAGAGACTTTTTGGCTATAAAAACCCTGTAGAAAATCTGATCGAGGTTCTTTTTTGCTTTGCTAAATGAATCCACGTCACTCTGACTTTTGAATCCCCATTTTGGGACTTAGTCTCTGAGACCAAGATCTTTTAAAACCTGTGTCTACACTCTCGGGTTTAGACTTTTGTCTTTGTGTTTTGCTTTTCTTTTTACATTTTTTATATTTTTATAGTTTTGTATTTGCATTTGGATAATCGTTTGAAACTTTTTAATACATTTTCGGAAACTTTTTAGAAATCATTTTCTGACTGAAATCAATAACACCACAAAGTCTGGAGTCCCCCTTAAGGACCCCGTAAACCTTGGAAGCTAAGTTTGAGCAGTCACACCACGGCACACTTCTACTACTGACTTATATTACATACTTCATACACACCTAACATGACATGCTACACCCACACAGAAGAAATAGCTCCTGTGTGGACACGTTCTTGGGTACCAAGCCTCCCCACGAGGTCAGACGTTTTGGTAGAACTGACCCAACAAACGTAGTTACAGCACGATGGACATGTCATCACATGAATCTCTCCCTATATCAGCCCTTTTCAGACTGCCTTTTTCATAAAAGTGACGTAACTAAGCTCAGCCATCATCACGTCTTTGTACATTCATATTGATTTTTTGGTGTCCGAGTCTGTGAATTCAAATTGTGTGTTTCAGGGTTGCAGGAGCACGGCACAGCAGAGCTCCACACACACACACACACACACAGCGCTGCGCTCCCCTGCAGGCTTTGCTGATCTTGCCTCACCTCTGTAACATCTCTGTTACTACCTCCCAAGACAGTACGGGTCGGGGGGGGGGGGGATCACTTCATTCCCCCATAATGCCTTAGCGACATTCAGATTGAAGGCGAAACATCACAGGGGCGTACATAGCGACTTGAAAACGACCCTGAACAGGGCTAGAGAGTCACAATGCTAAGACCCGGGGAAGCATTATGCACTATATGCCAACCAACACCGGTACTCCCTAAGAAGACCCTTACCCTGAGAGCAGGCCTAGTCGAGGTCACATCCTCCGACAATCCAGTTAAACAACCTCACTGTGCGCCATCATCATAAGAACACGGCTCGTACATTGGATGCATTAGGAAGTATGCAGAGAATATTGGCTAAACAGACATTAGTCTTTAGTTTGCATGCTATCGTTGGACAAGCTAGATGAAGCTACACATCAGTCTCAAAACCAAGAGGTTATTTAGCATCGTGAGAGTGCTGCAGCAAGGACAGACATGTCTGAAGTAAGTTTAGAGTAGAAGGGACAAAAAAAAAACATGACTGTACTATTGAAGTTTGTATGCAACCAATAAATCCCAGAAGAGAGCAGAAGACACGCTCTGGTGCCCTCTTTGCCTTCCGTGCAGTCAGACAGTAACACGATTAGGCTACATGAGAAACTGTGGCACATGATCTGGTCTGGCTAAATTGCATTTGTAATTATGAAATTAAGTGCCGTGAGGCTTTTATTCTGCTGAGCGAATTAGAAAACTTAATTTTCTGTGCATACACTGGAGTCCCAAGCCTCAGTTCACCTCCCTCTTTTTTTATTTTCCTCGTGCACACACACACACACACACACACACACAGCCACAAACATACAGCTAAATGCACAAAGAAACTCTGTGTGAAATAAAAAATATTTAGGTCACATTTACAAAAATAAGTTGAGGTCAGATCAGTCTGCGGATAGCAACTCCTTTTGCTCGATGTCCAATCCTATCATATCATACAGGAGCTCAGGGGCTATTTTCAAGCAACCAGTTCTTTCTTTTAATGACTGCTTCCCAGTCCAGCTGTATTACATAAAACCAATCAATGAAAGAGGGTACTGTGTAAATATGTTTATCAATGGCCACTGAACTTAGAAATGTGAAAGTTTTTCCTGCAGTTAGCCAATGTTGCGTAACCAAATGTTTAGGACACCACAATGGAGACACGATCAGCCCAATAGGAGAGCAGGTTGTTAAATTATTTTTAGATCCCTCACTGGAATAAAAATTGTGGACCCCTTTTGTCCAAAGCTTATTGAAAACAAAACTAGGTGTGTGTTTAGTAAATTGTGCAAATCCTTCAGCCAATCACTTTCAGATCTTTGTTAACTGTGCAAATGTTTAGTGCAAGCATCACCAAAGCTGCAGGCCATCACAAATACAACACGTGCAGTGTATACAACTTGCTGAGCAACAAGTAGCTCAGCAAGTTAAATGCACAGGTACTATTTACTGTTTCCCATTCATGAATATGCTTTTTTAAAATCATGTTGAGACTCCTCTCTCACTGTCGTACGACCCCCTAAGAGGGTCCAGACCCCTACTTTGGCAGTGGCTCCCAAAGTCAGAAGTTGGTCTGGTAGTTGGAGAGGTGCCAGGGCACTTTCTGAGTACTGCCGAGGTGCCCTTGAGCAAGGCACTGAATGCCCATCCGCTCTGGTGCGCTCCCTGTGCAGCAGCCCCACTCTGACATCTCTCCACTAATGCATGTCAACAGACCCTGCATGTGTGATGCGAGCCTATGTTTGTGAGAAGCATGTCTCTAAAATAACAGAGTGTAAAACTGAATTTCCCTCAGGGATTAATAAAGTATTAAAAAAAATAGCACTCTGAGATTTTATTTAAAGGAGATTTATTATTTTTATAATTACAACTGTAAATGAACCAAACATTAAAAACAGATTGGAATTTGACCTCAAACCTATCGCATACAAAATAATGCCCTTCAAAATAAAAGCGTGGAAATCACGTGGAAAAAAAAAAAAAAAAAAAAAAGGCAAAGACGGGGGCGGGTGTATTGGCCCTGCCAGCCAATCAGCGCCTCTGTTTTGCGGCTTCCCATTCGACGATATACATTACGACCTGACCCCTGAGGCGCTCAGTGAGAAGAGGCACTTCAGCGTGAAAGGGGGCCGGGAACTTTCTTTCCACTGTCGCTGATATAACTGTAAGACTGGAATTACTCAGCATTGTTAAACACCCTGTACGGTGAAGCTTTAACCCGCTTCTGAAGGAGACGCAAACCTGCCGCTCTGACGTCGACCTTTACCAGCGGAAAGCCGTTAGCTCTGGTTGCTAACGTCAGCTAGCCAAGTTAGCTTCGGTTTTCCACGCAGCTGACCTCCACCACAACACACAGACTACACTAGGTCGGGGGTCGTTCCCCCCCCCCTCATCCCCACTCTGTTTTCTTCACGTCCCCCGTGTTGGTGACCAGTGGACGGTTCCCGAATATGATCCAGAATGAGTCAAAGAGACACCTTAGTTCATCTGTTTGCTGGAGGGTGAGTGTTATATTCTCATGTCGCCTAGCTACGCACAGGAGCACAGCATGCTAGGTTAGCTAGTAATGTAACAGCTACACGTAATTGGTTGTTTGTTTTGGTGTGTTAATTATATATGGGGGCGATTCTGGTTGTCGGCATGATTATTTTTTTACATCAAGATCCGTGTTAGCGGCAGTGTGACATATGTCAGCTTACTCTTTTTGCCCGCATACGTGTACCCGTAGGAGTTGGGCTCAATGTCACAAGTTAATGACATTACAAAAGTGTATTCCGATTAAAACTGCTGGCGTTTTGTTTTAACTATTTGCGACTCTTCAGTCATCTTCAGTGATCTTTAATAGGACATATACAGCTTCACATTAGAGACTTCCTGTGGTGTAGTGGTGTCTGAACAAGTCCATACACTCTTAGTTTTTCCCCCAATTTATTTTAAGTGACCTGTCCAGCTGAGAATAAAAATCCTTTATTATGAACAGTGACATGTAAGACTACTCTTGCATATCACATTTTGTATCTGCACATTGACACTCAGCTTCCACTGCTTCACTTGAGGGAGTAATGATCCATAGAGATAGAAGATAACTGCCCAACAAACTACAGGCTGGGACATATTTCGAAACAGTGTTAGGGGAAATGCGTTTCAAAGGAATGTACAAGTGTTACTTTTTTGTTGCAACAAGATTCATGACACATGAATGAAACATTGCAGTTCAAGTAATCAGTTATTTAGTTACATTTTCAAATAAGCAACCATACATTATATTCCCTGCTCCCAAAAAAAGAGAGAAAATCCCTGTTGTTGTGATTTTGAAGTGGCTATGCCTTATGGAACCTGAAAAATAAGTGGGACTACTCCATATATCTGCATATACCCTGCACACCACCACTGAGTATTACTCTTAAACCTCCTTGTGTTTTTTTTTCAAGTGGCCCGTCCAGTGGATGTTAAAACAGCCCACAAGTCCCACTGCTTGACTTGAAGGAGTAGAGCTTCATTATGAAATTAACATTAGCCACAGGAGAGGAGCAGATCTTGCCAACAAACTATAGTCCAAGGCAACTACATAGTTGGTGTCCAGAAGCTGGGTGAGAAATGTATAAATTCAGCTCAGGTTTGAAATAAATGCAGCGTCAAACTGTTATAGAAAGATTGTGATTCAACAGTTAAAAGTCAGACTGCACATTGTGTTGTCATGATACCAAAATGATTACTTTGATTATGACGATATACATGCCCAAAATAATTTTGTTACCAATACTGAAGTGATACCACGGCAAAAGTCTAAAACACTAGGAAAAAGTAATGAAACTATATATTAGACAAAAGTCCTCACATGACAGTAATAAAGGTCTTTAAAAAAAGTAACAACAGAGGAGAGAGGGTAAGACATTTGAGCTGTTTTATTCTAAATGTATTAACATTATTATCGCAGAAATAAACTCTCAGGGAACTCTAACTCTAAACTCTAAGGGATGGGTTTTGTACCTCACAATTCAATTAGATTTGTATTCTTTGGCTTTAACATCGATTCAGTAATGCTCACAGATGACAGAAATACCCAGAACATTACAGTACCTTGTGATATTTGTTAAATAATTATTGGAGAGGCAGTAGCTCAGTATTTAGGGGAACTGCAGGGTCGCCGGTTCCCAGCCCAAGTCCAGGTGTCGATCAAAGTATGGAAGTTGGTCTGGTTGCTGGATAGGTGCCTGGTTACTTCATAAGTACTGCCGGGGTGTCCTCGAGCAAGGCACCGGACCCAAAACAGTGCGCTTCCTGTGCAGCAGTGTGTAGCAGCCTCACACTGACATCTCTAGATGAATGCATGTCCACAGGTCCTGTTTGTGCACGTGTGTGTGAGAAGCATGTCTCAAAACCAGAATCTCCCTCAAGGATTATTAGAGTATGTTACAAAAAAGTAAAGGGTGTGTAGGGTACATTTATACACAAATCCTTCCTCTTTGTTTGACTGTGCTTTTTTAAACAGTGCACCTATAATTAGACTTTGAAGGTGCATTAGGTTTTGACAGCACAATCATCGAGTTCAGGATTATCTGAATTGATCTAAAATTGCTATTCATTGATGAATCAATGTTTTTACTCTGTCCAGTCTTTTTGCATCTCATGAGTCTTTGTGAGACTTTCTGTTGTTTTCAAACACAGCTGGAAGGGATGGCTAACTCCACTGGCTGGGCCTGGGTGCAGATTTTACTAGCACCAGTTTGTGTTCCCTGTGGCGTGAGAGAGAGATTTATAAATGATAAGAATGTTTGCTTCCATGGTTTAATATCCTGCACACTACAGCACTGAGCTGCACTCAAGTAGACTGAACACAAACCGCAGAGCACACCTCCTCTCTGCGCTGTATGCACGTATGAGGGCATGTAATCATGTTATTTATCACATCCACTAAACAACCTGTCGATCTTAGAATTCCTTAAACAAGTCAGCATGTCTGCCGGCGAGATGCTTCACACAATTTGACGCTTTTGCCCTCCTGGTCACCGTTGGTTTGAAACATCTTTTTACAGACCGTGCTTTGTGGTGACCCTGAGTGTTGGTGAAGCCATATATCGCTCTCCGTGCGTCTGCTTTGTCAACAAGCCGTGGGCAGTCGGCAAAACTAGCATCGGAACGTTAGCGTATGGGTACCGCGCTACTTCTCTGGTATTGCTATACAGAGCAACACTGACTGTGTGCATACAGACTCGGGGAAATAACACAAGAAATATACTACCTGTGTTTGGACAGACTCATGCCAAAATTAAGATTAGAAAGGGTGACTGAGTGTACGTGCATGGAGATTTCTAGTGATATATTTTAAGTGTCTAGGCTAATGATCCTTGACATTTAGGCCTTCAGTTACTTTACTGTCATTTTAAATGTATTCTCTTCCTATGCCTGTGTTTCGCCTTGTCTGTGGTTTGTGCAGTAATCACCTGACATCGATCGGCCGTCCTCTGCCAACAACTATGCTGACAGGACTTTCTATTTCTGCTTTGGTGCTGATTGAAAATTAACCCAAACTAAAAATAACGACCGTCTCTCTTGCTTTGTTTTCATATCCTCGAGTCTGACCCTGCTCTGCAAATACAGTTCAGTCAGGTTCCGTTTATTTATTATGTCCAATTAGATGTTGTTTTTGTGTTCTATCTTATCAGTCTGGCATTTGTTACCCGTGCAGTTGACTGTCCTGAAAAACCTGAACTCGCCATAAATAGATGCCCTCGATGTCGGGTATTATTTGCAGTGGGTGTAAAGTAAATATTTTGGTAGGAGTTTGGCTCCTACATGTGTGTTTTTGTTCAGGTGTACACATTTAAATGATTTGTTAATAAGTCACAGTTGTCAACAGTTGTCTTTACTTTTATCATACAATCAGTTTAAGGATTTTAATGGTCAGCTTGCAAAATAAGGGCATCCATGCTGTTGAAAACAAGTGCAGCTGACTCATATTTCGTATAATCTTATAAGACAATACGTAGAAACATATGCGAGGTTGGAATTTGGCATGGCACCGAACAGGAGCTTGCTGTTATCCCCCAAGAAACACAAAACATTCCTCACCGTCTCTCTGTTCCCACACTGTGCTATTTCTTTTCATGCATGCCAGGAATAGTTGAAATTTCCTTCAACACGCCATTGGCTAATTTATTAATAGAAGATAATGAACACCGTGCAGATTCTAAACATTGTGACGGTTGTCGACTCCTGGCAGGTCTTCCTGCATGCACTATCAAAACCCTGAAGATGATTCAAAACACAGCAGAGCGACTTGTCTTCAACCTCCCCAAGACAGCATGTCACTCCGCTGTTCATCTCCTTACACTGGCTCACATCAGATTCACAACCCCGCTGCTCGCTTACAAAACAGCCTAAAAACGGCTCCTCCTTACCTAAACTTAACCAGGTCTACACTCCCTCCTGCCCTCTACGCTCTGCCTATGAAAGGCGTCTGATCCAACCTTCACAACAGGGTCCTAAGACACTAACTACACTCTTCTCCTCTGTCACCCCCCGGTGGGGCAACAAATTCCCAAACTCCATACAATCTGTTGAGTTGCTTTGCACCTTTAAGAAAAGACTAAAGACTCCAACACCTACACACTTAATGATATCGATGGTGACAATGATGATGTTTGGTTCGATCATGACGATGGCGATATTTAGGATGGTTTTGATGCTGATAAGAACTCTCAAGAACAGCTGTCGATGTGGCGCTCTGCCTGTGGTCACTTCCTGTCAGCACCTGTGCTTTGCCTGTGGTCACTTCCTGTCAGCACCTGTGCTTTGCCTGTGGTCACTTCCTGTCAGCACCTGTGCCCTGCCTCTGGTCACTTCCTGTCAGCACCTGTGCCCTGCCTCTGGTCACTTCCTGTCAGCACCTGTGTGTCCAGTCAGACTTAAAGCTGTTTGTTTGCATTTCCTGACATTGTTTCCTCCTCTCTAGATCCTTGCTTGTGTTGTTCTTACTCTCTGATGTTCGTCGCTGTGGATAAAAGCGTCTGATAAGTGACTTGTAGAATTGTAGGATACTCCGTTTCAGACATTGGAATTTCTGTCCTGTCATCCTCACCTTTTTTCATGTCTGCTGTTCTGCCAGATGTGGGGGCACGGTAGGAGCCATATTGACCTGTCCACTGGAAGTAGTGAAGACTCGTCTACAGTCATCCACCATCACCCTCTATGTGTCTGAGGTCCAGCTCAGTACTGTCAACGGGCCAAGTGTTGCCCGCATGTCCCCGCCAGGCCCCCTGCACTGTCTCAAGTAAGTACTCAGTGTTATTCATCGTCCAGCTGATTTACAGCTCAAACAGATTTCACCTCTTCCACTGGTATAGATACTCGTCACCAATCATGTACCTTATTTATGCTATCAACCATTATCAGTTGTTATTGAATGTCTTGTAAAAATAGAGTTTTACACCTCAGTTAACAAACACTCATTGTTTATGATGAGACTCAGGTTTTTATCCTGAAATGTGTGGCGCTGTTCAGATCACATTTCCTCCTCCCCCTCTGCTCTCCCAGACTTTTGCAGACTGAACCAGTTCTCGGCAAACCCCATGTTGTTGCTCACGTTGTTTGATCTGGCTGATGTTCCTCCTGGGCAAAGCCAACCCCTCCCTCAAACACAAATTCACAGCCTTTGGAAAACTATGCTCAGAGCGAATATCAGTCACTGTAGCCAAGCAGGACATTTGAGAACAAATCCAACTATTGTTACTTCATTTTTTGTGAGATTTTTCATTCCTCAACACCTGGAGCCTTTTCCTATTTCAGTATCCGCTTTGTCGAGCTCGGCCTGTTTAGTTTTGGTAGATTGCCAGGTGTGATGTTTGAGGGAACATGAACTGCTCCATAATCAAAAGAATGTCCTGGTCTCTTCTAAAGAGGTCATGTCTGCTCGGAGCCTCTGGGAAAGTGTGTTTGGTGGCACCTCGCCACTTGTCAGCTTCATGGAGCGAAGTTACACTTCAATAAAGTCCCAGTCAGTGTGGCAGAAGACGCCTTGTTCAGTATGCTGGCTTCATTATCCTACTTAAATCAATCATGGCGTATTTTAAGACTGCTGTCACATACAGACGGTGCTGCAGCCAAATGCTAAAAGGCCCTTTGGCTAATTCGGGTCTTTTCATTTCCTGGCGTCAACACCACATAAGAAAACAACTGTGACGCAGACACAGCTTGTTTTCCTCTTAAACCAAAATGTTACTGTGTAAAAGAAGTGAAGGTAACCACCATTAAGGTCCCAAGTTGTTCACAAATCAAACTTTGTTTTCTGGAACCCGAAGCAACCATATTTGGACAACGGGTTGAATGTACATCGTTACATCTCTATCCTGATTGACTGTCTGCTGATGTCGTGACTTTTCAATCACAGGTAGCCCCGCCTTAAAGCATACCATGCCTCGTCACCCACAGAACTCAAGATGGGACTTTCATTTCCTAAATGAGTTTGAATGTACTTTAAATTGGCAAGTGTGTAAAGTGTTTATTGAGGTAATAAATCGACTAAGAAGTAACTTTGATGTCAGAGAGAAACTTAATTTATCATCAGGAAGTTAATTTGTGTGAAAGTATCAGTAAGGATTTAATTTAATTTTGCATTTAAAGGTACAGACACAGAAACAGCCTGTTCTGATCAGGGCTGAAATAGAGGGGTTTATAGACATGATCAAATACAGGATCAGAGTGGATTTAGAACAAGAAACTTTACACACATGTTTTGAGGAGCTCTGAGACTTATTTAAACTGGTTGAAAGTGACTTGGCTGTGTATGATTTGAATATTCACACAATCATTCCTCTGAGGAGTCATTAAAGCTGCATAGTTTAACTTAGAAATTCTACAATCTGACTTGTGTCCCTTGGACCCAATTTAGATTTTTGATATCATGTCATGGATGTGCATGATGGTGTGCATATCTTTGTGTGTGTGTATGAGAGCTTACAATAAGGTGACCTGCACATTCGCCGCTTAACCTCTAACTCATATGTCTCTGTTACCGTGTTTGTTTTTTTACTTTTAGGTTGATATTGGAGAAGGAAGGACCTCGTTCTCTATTCAGGGGCTTGGGACCAAACTTGGTGGGCGTGGCACCTTCCAGGTAAGCTGTCATTTATATGCAGTAAGTGATGTTTTTCATATCCCAAGCGTCCGCTTCCAGAGTCCTCAGCCGCACCAAGCCCTGGCAGTACATCACACCAACCCTAATGCACCATCATTTTTATTGTTTCGTTATTTTCTGAAGTAAAAAGAAAATGATAAGATGATATTCACAATCAGGTCATGACCATGCACCTGTACCACTGCGTCAAAAATATTACAACAGTGTCAGAAATCTCATGAATGCAAAAATAAACTGGACAGCCATCTTTAGTGTTCTGAATCACGACGTAAGACCGTCTCTCCTGAGAACAGTCTGCAGGGCTCTGATACTGGGAGGGAAATGATCACCATGAAATGTAAAAAAAAACATTTGTAATGCTTTGTGCACATCAGAACATACCATAGAAATGTATGTATCTAACATTTATTAAACCAGGCAGTGATCCTGTTATAAATCTGCTGTAAACTCTTCTTAATCATATGGTGTCTGATTCATGCGTTGTACTATTTCTAGGTGAGTTATTGACACATTTTCCAAGGACACATGGCTGTGTGAAGCCGTGGTTTTAAGCACCACAGGGCTTCTCAAAGTCACTCGGTGCAGTGTTTCCTACACAGACGATACCTAGACGGGCAGCAAAGTGTATTTTCACGAGAGAGAGTCAGCTTGTACGTCCCCACTGTTAATGCACCGATTGAGGTGCGACATCTCATTCGAAAACAGAATCTTCTAATGTCTTCGTTTTCATATTTTTCTGCAGCTGCAGCTGACGTTTGTCTGATTCACAAAACACGCACAATTAGTTAAAAGCACCCTGAACTGCGCTGCACAGCAAACAGCGTCTCTGTGAATGCGTGCTGATTGCACATATTTAAATGTCACATCACAAAGTTATTTGAATAATACCTCCTTTTCTGTGCAAATCAGCCTCATTGCAAAACAAGTGTCTGATTCACAAACACTGGCACTAACATCCACACACAGCTAAGAGTGGAGATAAAAAAAGGTCTGCAGAGATTATGTGATAACCATGCCGCAGTACTTTTGAGAGATGTCACATGTAAATAAATGATCTGTAAATAAAGACTGTAAATATCACTTTAAATGACTATTATTAATATAACCAGTTCGGGGCTGTAAGCGTTTCCAAATGTGTGGCGACGGTCCTGAGCCGTTATGCACAAGGATCCAAGTTTGGTTTTCAAGTCTGGCATCAAAATTAACTCTTAAAGATGCTGAAACCAGCGTAAAGTACAGCGTCATTCTGTGGGAAACACTGATGAGGCATTAGAGATTTATTTTAAATTTGTTGTCATTCATCTTGGCTGTCTCCAGCTCTAAAACAAGGCAGGAAACCAGGTATTTTCGTGATTGCAGTTATGTAATAACATATAGCAGTCATTACCGTCTGCTGTAATGATGAGAAGAGTCGGGGCTAATGGCTGTGGTCAGCCACTCATGCGGCAGAAAGTGAGTCCCAGTGCTAAGAGTGTGTAAAGTGTTTTGAAGCCGCTTACATGAGTGAATGAAAGTCAGCCTCCTGAGCTGTGTGTCTGATTTAAAGGTGAATGCACACAGATAAACACCGGCCCATCATTAGACTGATGAGTTCCAGCAACACATGGGGGTAAAAGTAAATCTGCAGACTGCACTTTGTGCTTTTAGAAGGAAAAACATGTCTTGTTTTTGAGCCACAAGTGTGTTCACAGTCAGAGTCGAGTGTACTTTTTATGCTCAATAGCCTCTTTGTCGAACACATAATTTGTAAAATCCACTTCACCATGTTTTTCTAACACTAATATATGTCTCTAGTTTGTCTTCAAACCCCCCAATGATGACAAAAGTCTATCCTCTCCGTCTTTAGCCTGCTCCACTTTTCAGAAAATGTGTGGTCAAACAGGCCGTTTGTAGATTTTCCCTTCATGACATCACATAGGGCAGGTGGGTTACACTCCCACAGCTAGGTGTTTGTTGTGCCCTCTCAGTCTGCCTTCTCACCGTAAACAATAGGACATGGAGCGAGAAAGCCCGAGTACACCCGAGCCCTTCCAGAGAGGGGGCGTGGTCAGACACAGCTCATTTACATTTAAAGGTACAGACACAGAAACTGCCTGTGCTGAGCAGGGCTGAAATAGAGGGGTTTATAGACATCATCAAATACAGGATCAGAGTGGATTTAGAACCAGAAACTTCACATGTTTTGAGGAGCTCTGAGACTTATTTAAACTGGTTGAAGAGGAGGAGAATATGTGACCTTTAAAGCTCATTAAGGTAACCCTGACCCGGGACAGTTTTATTTGTAGATTTAAAATAATTAATAAGCATTTTCTTAACTTGGGACACAACAATCTGTATTTTTATAACGTGACACAGACTGATATTTCTGTCTTTTACTTCCAACAGAGCTATCTACTTTGCTGCGTACTCCATGGCCAAAGAGAGACTGAACGGAGTGTTCGAACCTGATTCCACACAGGTACACATGGTGTCGGCTGGAATGGCAGGTAATTAAATATTTTAGGCAACAGAGTAACAATAACCTCATTGTAAGACCTTGTAACTCACTGAAATCCAGGGAGAATTTCAATATACAGGTCACTATGTGGACTTTCAGTTCATTGTGAGCATAGGTGAACGTTTGTGTAGCGTGATGAATCAGGTTAGTGTAAGGAATGGACTGAACGGCTGCTTTCGTCATGACCTTGGCCTCTCTGTGCAGAGCAAGTATCTGCCCAACCAGTTTGTCTCGTGTTAGATCCTTGTCTTTTGGACAGAATTTGCCTAACAAGTACACTACCCACCTCATGAGGTCCTTACATTTCAAACAAAGAAAAAACAAACTTAACCTGTTTTGTTCTTCTTTTTCCAAGATGTACGGTCCCCTTGTTGCTGCCCCACATGGGAATGCAAACTCTAAAATGTAGGTTATTAAGGCAGGTACAGCTACAGGTCGAGTGTCTGCATGTAAGTATGTATGACTCTGACAGCGCCACTTTTAGCAGATCGTGACTCAGGCCCTTTTAAAAACCTATTCAAGGTCAACCTTTTTCAGGAGCATTTTTCCTCCACTGGCAACCTCCTCTGAAGCCTGACTGAGCTGAACTGACAGGTGATGAGGCGTTGACAGCAGGAGGTTAATCTCGCCTGTGCGATGATACATGATACCTGCAGCAGAGGTCGGAGGAAGTGTCTGCAGCAGCTAACAATAGTGCCACTTACTCTACACCTCTCTCGTTATCCTATCAAAAAAAATCCAGCACTAGTCAGGCCTCAATATACATGCATGTCCACTTTCAGCAGCATGCATAGCTGTGTTTAATTGTGTTTTATACCAAGGGATTGTTTGCATTAACAAGACCTGAGCTGTATTCTTCCAACATGTCCCTCCTACTGTCATCACATCACTTGAGGCTGCATTACGGTGGGTTAAATCCTCTGGGATAATGGGGTCATGTGAAGTGGTTTCATGCAGGTCATTTTTTTGCTACACACAAGCATGTGTCTGTTTTAGGCTTAAACTCTACCATAGCTCTCCTTTCGCAAGGGCATGAGACCCCCTCACCACCAGGGGTCTCTAGCTGCATCTGTGAGGAGTTACTTGGGTCTGCGTGAGTACTCACCACAGATCTCTGCTTCTTCTTTGTTCCACCTCTGGTTCTTCTCTGTCTCTGTCTGCCTCTCTCTCCAGTACTCTGTTACCATCTCGGTCATTGCATAAGAAGCAGGTCTTTGATTTGTTTACTTTTTAACAGCTGTTAGCACATGATTCAGACCTGCTAGCACACACAGCATAGTGTGTAGAGGGGATAGCACTCTCTCTCTAAGCTGCTTTTGTGATGTTTACTGTCATTTTATGAGAACATATTAATTCTTTACATGAATGCAGCTTAAAGAACTCGTACATGTCATTTAGTCAGTCAGTGTTTGTGAGTGTATGTGGACAGTTAACCGTTCAGTCGTCACCTTCATACTTAGGCTGATTGTGTTTTTTTTCTTTGGAACAATGTGTGATCCGTCTTTATTTTTCCTCCACAGGCTTCACGGCAATCACGGCTACAAATCCAATATGGCTCATAAAGACTCGTCTGCAGCTGGATGCAAGGTAAATATGGCAATGTGACCTGGAGAGTGCTTTGCAAACTCAGGTTCTTAAGAGAATCCCATCAGGCATTTGGACAGTTTTTAGAGACTTCCTTTGCTAAAAGGTTTTACTGCTTCTGTTGATGAGCATTATTGTCGCTGTGTTATCTTTATTCCTCTAACCAGGAACTTTTTAGTTTGATCTGAAATGTATAAATATGTATACATTTCTTGTGTTTCCTCAGGAATCGAGGTGAGCGAAGGATGAGTGCGTTTGAGTGCGTGCGGCGTGTGTACCAGGCAGATGGCCTGCGAGGCTTCTATAGGGGTATGTCCGCTTCCTACGCCGGTATCTCAGAGACTGTGATCCACTTTGTGATCTATGAAAACATCAAACGGCGCCTCTTGGAGGCCAAGGCAACGCAGAACATGGAGGAGGAGGAGGAGGCGTCGAGAGATGCTTCAGACTTTGTCGGTATGATGCTCGCTGCTGCCACCTCCAAGACCTGTGCCACATCTATCGCTTATCCTCATGGTGAGACTTTGAGATTTGTAATCTGCTGATTATTTTATTTTACATTCATGAATTATTTTCCTTTAATCTTTACCGTTTGTTGTCGCTTTGCAGAAGTGATCCGCACCAGGCTACGGGAGGAGGGCACCAAGTATAACTCATTCTTCCAGACTCTAAGAACAGTGCCCAAAGAGGAGGGCTACCGCGCCCTCTACCGCGGCCTCACCACCCACCTGGTACGACAGATCCCCAACACCGCCATCATGATGTGCACCTACGAGCTGGTGGTCTACCTCCTGAACGGTTAAAGTCCCCGCTGCCCACCTTCTGAGACTGTAAATGTTGCCCTGCCCTTGTTCGGAGACCGGAAAAAAAATAGAATGAGAGTGCCGCAGTCAGCACGACAACCTGCTCAGCAGAAGAAGACCGAGACTGCTCCGTGACCTCCGTCTAAAGACGAGAGGGGTTGTTGAAACTAAGTTGGCAGTTTTGTTTTAAAACCAAAGGATCTGACACGGAGAGGAGGATTGAAAAAGTCCCTCTCTTTGGTTTGGGGATCAGCAGTGGCACAGAAATGGTTGCCCTATTTCCAATTTAATTCCATCCTCGTCTCCCTTGGGTTATGTTTATTTCTGCTTCTGGACGCTCCGATTCAGAGCGCTGAAGACAGAACCGAAGTTAACGTATACTCTGCCTCTAACAATACTAATAATTAGAGGGAAATACAATAATTCCAGTTCTTATAACCTACGACTTAAGGCCCCCCCCCCCCCCCCAGTCTGAGACTTCTCTTCCATGCTGACGATCAGGTTTGAAAATCTGTTATTAGTATCATGCAATATTCCCTGCATCCCTCTAGAGGACCAGAAGAGATAGGAACAAGCCCAGGTATCTGATGCAGCCTCTCAAGTTAGGGCGCCGCGGTCAGTGCTGGAGGCTTGTTTAACGAGGATGAATGGAAGGGTGGCGAGGAACGTGCCTTGTGTCAAAAAGTGATGCAGACTAAGACGCACCACGCCTGCAGGAGGAGGAGGAGGAGCTCTGTGGAGATGTAGAGTCGTACACTGGTACTGTGCACATGCAGGCGCCCCCCCCCCCGTAGTAAATGTTTTGACATATCGAGAACATAAACACACTGACCTTAAGGTCGTCAGCTACCCGAGTAAGCGTCAGGGTTTCCATGCAACGCAGGAATGCATTAATGAAATCTACCAGAGTGAGATCTGCTAATGTTGTCTTTTCTAAAATCATCCTGACCCCGCCCCCCCTCCCAAACTAAACCAGAATATAATCCACCATTTTGAACTACTGGAATGTATATAATGAAGAGGAGCCTCTGTGTAACACTGACCTATGTTGTTGTGAACTGAAAGTAAATAACACATTTTAACAAACGAAGAGATATATATAAAAAAATATTCCTACAAAACGTGATTGTGCTGCACTCGTCTGACCTGTGACGGCAACATGCAAACGTGTTGTGCATCCTCTTTGAAAGAGTTCTTAAAGCACTTTTCTTTGTCTTTCTTCGACGTCCTCATCTCGCCCCGCCCCCTCACTTTGAGAATCCAGGCTAGTTTTACAGGCAAGGACAATCCTCCTGAGTTTACTCTGGAAATCAGACGGTGTGGAGGGATTTTCCAGGAACATGCTCTTCATAGGTGCACACTAATAAAAATACAGACCAGTAAACTCAAATGTGATTCTTTGTTGATTCCCCCCTCGCCCCCTTGTTGTTAAAAAAAACAAAAAACGAGTAACTGCATTTCAACATGTTTGAAAACTATTTGTTTCTTCACTCTTGGACGTCCTTGTCTTTGAAGAGAAAAGTCCTCGTTCTCTGTCATGTTTCAAACGAGTACAAAAGACAAACAGTGTTCTGCTTTCACCTCATTCATCTTAGAAACTGCAGAAGTAACTTCTCTTCTGTTATCACGCCACACAGACACACACAGCGGGTTGATGACCATGTGCAATGTCACCACAAACTGAAAACTTGACGGGCATGGGCTAGACCCCCTTGCTTACATGAATGACCATCTCACAGCGTTTACTGCTGCTTGCCGTCATCATGTGATTCATCTCACATTGATAACAAACACTTCACTGCTCAATAGGCCGGTGCTGTGTGCAGAGCAGTAAGCATGCTGATGTTTGGGTCAGCTTATCACGAGGCGCTGCAGAAGTAAACTTTGGCGCCCAAAACAGCCTCGGTTGCTTTCCCCCACTGGAATGATGAAGAAATCCTGTGAACACGTTGTCAGTCTGACGGCAGATTGTGGGACGCTTTAGATCAGAAGCATGGTGTGATGATGAAATGTCAGATGGATTATCTCCCACACACGGTACCATCAGCATCCTCTGCTTGTAGTGAGAGTTGATGGTTCCTGACTGAAAACTGATTAAAGGGTCATAACACCTCAATAAACAAGAAGTACACATCCTCTATTTGGGTACAACACCTTTGAACTTACATGCATCCTTCACTTGTATCATATGATGCACTCTTCTTTTCATCCCCTGGTGATTTGTTTGCATTGTGTGCTGGTTAGCATGTGTAAATGTTTAACGTGTGCTTAAATGACGGTCATGTTGTCGTGTCCTGCGTGTAAGAGACCATAAAAGTATGAATGCACTCAGAATAGAAGAGTAGCTGCAAAGTGTTGATCTTATGTGTTGAATGAGTTGTTGCCTTTTCCTGATGCACCCTTTGTTTTTTTTCTCCATGTCGTCATCGATGAGCCCGCTGTGAGCGGGACTTGGTCTATGCATTCTCTCATACCTGTTTTTGTAAAACAAAAAGCTAATAAAATGGAAAGAGTGCAAGTGTTTCCGGTGTCTGCATGTCTTTCTTGGAGCGCCTTTTTTAATCAACATTTAGGCTATGATATTAGGCCCAATAATAATAATATGGAAGTTGGTCTGGTAGCTGGAGAGGTGCCACAGTGCACTTCCTGAGTACTGCTGAGCAAGGCACGGAACCCCCAACCACTCTGGTTTGCTCCCTGTGCCTCAGGGTCCTGTTTGTACACGTGTGTGTTTCGGGCCTATGTGTGTGAGAAGCATGTTTCTCAATAAGTGTAAAACCAGAATTTCCTTCAGGGATTAATAAAGTAAAAACTGGTCTAAACCGGTTCAGGTTACATCGAGGGGATTCTGTATCGTCCTCCAGATGGTAAAAGCTTGTACTCAGAGTGGAGCTAGGAGGGTCAGACGACTCTCAGAGCCAGCCTGAGAAAGAATTCTAACCATGTTTAAGGAAACATGTTTGGGGAAAACTGTAATTGCTGCACATCAGCTGGATTTAGGTACATTTTTAACCAACAGGTGGTAGTGTTGAGCTACTTAGCGTCTGCTCAGCACACCATCAGCTCAGTGCAGAAGATAAGTCAGCCTGTCGATGCTCCTTCTGTCCAAAAAATGAGGAAGAGAAAAAAAAAAAAGGTTGGACAATTATTGTCTCACGACAAGAAACTGACTGCTGCATGTGAAATCTGCCAGCTAAAGCAGAACACTGATTGGGGAAAGGGGTTGAATGAATACAATAAGCCAGATGAATGATGGCATAGCCCTGCTGTAAAAAAGACACTTACCTAATTCACAGCTCATTGCTGGCCTCAACAACAGCATGACATCATCATCATCACATCAGCTCCTGCAGGACCAGCCTGAGTCAGAACCTGCACGCTTTGTGTCAGACTGAAAGGGACGAGTGTGTTCCCAAACATGCTCCACATTCTGCCAGCAAAGCCACTGTGCCTGGAATAATACAAAGAGCCTGAGGCTGTTGGTTGTGTTTCACTTTTAAATTAAGCATTTGGGGACACTCTGTGGAAAGACAGCATCAAACCTGATGGAGCCTGTTAGTTTTATGACGGTCAGCTTGTTTACCTCTGAACTGGAGAGGAAGGGATACAAATGACAGTCAGTTGCTGTTTTCCATTTCCACCACCTCTGATGGGTTTTTGGTGCTTTCTGTATTTTTCTGATCTCTGCCTTAATCTGGGAAAAAAGAGAATCTGGGCACTAATCTGTATTTGGGCTGTGTGTAAAGATGAAAGTCTTTATATCAAGCTTTTCATCTTCATGCTTTGGCCTATTTTCTCTGTAGTGTATTGCTTTGACGCATGCTTTCCAATTTTCACTTCCACTGAAGTGATTTCACATTTTTGAGGTCGTGCAGAGGGAAGCATGCCTGCAGCAGGGGCACAGGGGGGCACCCCAACTGTTAAGCAACAGAATCTCATGAGAGACAGATGAAGAAGAAACGGTCAAAGCGTATGCAGAAGCATAAGTAAACATGAATGGTTGAAGCCTGAGTGACGTCACCCGTCTGTTCCTGCAGGGGGCGCTGGAGTCCCATCGATGGTGGTCTCCATGCTGGAAATGCTGTCTCAGCCTAACTTTCAGTCAACCTAACGACAGGCTGAGAGCTGGAGCTGAGGCGGGTTTTAAGCCTCCTGACAAACAGTTACACCAAGCCCACCTTTCAATCAGGTCAGTTACACGCCTTATTGTGAATAACTCTTATCCTTCATCAAATCAAAACTGATGAGTCATCAAAACATTCACTTCATTCCATTTAAAAAAGAAGAATGAATCAGAAAGTTTGCTAACATCATCCATCAAAAACTAGTAATCAATCTATCCATTATCTTTACTGCTTTTCCCATTCGGGTCGGGCTGGAGCCGACGTCAGCTCTCATTGGGCGAGAGGCGGGGTTACACCTTGGACTGTTCACCTGTCAATCACAGGGCTGACATATAGAGACAGACAACCAGCCACACTCACATTCACACCTACGGGTATATAGAGTCAGCAGTTAACCTAACGAGCATGTCTTTGGACTGTGGGAGGAAGACGGAGATCCCGGAAAGAACCCACACAGAGAGACTCCTGTCAGACGGGGATTCAAACCAGGAACCTCCTCGCTGTGAGGGGACAGCACCACGTGCAGCCCACTAGTAATCATACTAGACCAAAACATTTAGAGAAAAACTCCTTGCCAATACAGTTTGAGCTAATGCGCATACTATGAATTGCACACTTCTGGACGATTTGTTGTTGTTTCTTTAAGTAGTTGCATAGTAGTACTCTTGATTTTCTCTTCTGAGAGCTGCAGGACAAATATGAGAAGTGCTCTTTGTGATCATTGTGTTAAATCTGTGGAATTTGCCTGAAGTCCAGTCCATGCTTGTTTCTTTGTTTCTCAACCTGATCTGTTTTTAATAATTGTTTGGGCCACAGAAGGATGAAAAAGTAACCAAAGAACTCTACTTCTGTATGAAATATCTCTTCTTCCACCCTGTCTGTTTCACTGCCTCATCCTAACCCTCTCCATGTTGTATGGACAGAAACTCTCCTCCAGGTCAGTGACTGACTGAACACATGAACTTCAGCAGCTTGTGCAGCACATGGCTGTCTGTTTGCTGCAGCCCAGGGTGAAACACTAGTTCACGTTATAGTGAGCAGTGAAGCGGTGCACTCTCCTGCTTTTCCTGCTCCAGCTTTCTTCTGCAGCCCACACTGTCGAAGTGCGAAGTAACATTTTAAGCTTATGGGAAACACGCAGAAGATTTCATGCACACCAAAGAAAATGCCTCCGATCTGCCTTCCTCGCTCTAGTTCTATGTCTTCCCTATACATTTTACTTTTATTTAATATAGTTGTTTTGATGTCACCCAAAGATCTTTTTAAGCTTTGGATGTGTTTGTCTTTTTGGTGATGAAGGCCCTAAAGGCGGGGTCTAATAAAAGTCTGATTGAGTTTAAAGTGAGCTTTACAAAGACGCCTTCTGTTAACAATAATGCAGCACAATAAAAAATAAAGCTCAAACAGGCTCTTCATCTGGTGGGGGAAGTAAACTAGTGATGGGCCAGCAGAGGAGAGAGGGGAAAGGAGAGAGGAGTTAGGAGAGAGAACAGAGGAGAGAGGAGTTAGGAGAGAGGACAGAGGAGTGAGGAGAGAGAGAGAGAGAGAGAGAGGGAGAGGAGAGAGGAGTGAGAAGAGTGGAGAGAGGAGTTAGGAGAGAGGAGTGAGGAGAGAGAGAGAGGAGAGAGGTGGGAGCTGGGAGTAGACAGTCTATGCAAGAGGTTTCAGCGGCTTAGGTAGAGGCTCAAAGCCGTCTCGTGAAATTCTTTCTTTAATATCGGGGAACTACGGCGTGATTTCCAGAAAAAGCTGTTTAGCGCCCTCTGCAGACGTATCCTGGGATTACTGCAACATACATTCACCTGATCTAAAACTTTGCCCACGTTTAGTTTGGGCATCCAGTATTTCAACACTTCATGTGAGTTTTTTTTTCTTCAGCAGAATAGGTCAACTTTAAGGAGGAGTATGCTCTTGTATAAGAACAAAGTGTTGAGCAGTGGTCATAAAAGTTATCATGTCTCATCCTCAGGGGAAAATGAATGTGTGTACCAAAGCTTTGATTTCATATAATCAGACTTTAAAGGTATGGACATTTGTAAATAAGTGTGGTGACTTTGGACAATCACTTTGATTGAAATCTATCCACAAAGATTGGGTCTGTTTGAATCCTACACCCGCTGTGTGAGGCTGTGAGAAGCACAGTGCCTCAGGGGTGAATTCAGGGACATCTCTCTGTGGCACACACACACACACACACACACACACACACACACACACACACACACACACACACAAATCACGTACATATGGGAGGGAAAGTGAAGGGAAGTTCAGCCAAGCCGAGACAAAATACTCCCCTTTATTTCCAACAAGCTGGAATCCTCATGGTGATTCAGTGACATTGTTTGACTGTCAGTACACCATCCAATTATGACCGGCTTCACAAAAAGTTCAAGGGGAGATGGAGGCCCATGCGCAGGATGAAGAAGTGACACGTGGGGATTGGTTGGGACAGACAGCCGGGGGGAAATAGAGGGGTTGAAAATGGAAGGGTTGATGTAGTGGGAAGTGAGGCAGACGTCGTAATGAAAGGCAGAGAATGAAAACATCTGATGAAGAGTGTTCTGTTGGAAACTTGGTGCGAACAGCCCAGGCAGCTTTCTGTGAAGTTTGCACACACACAAAAAAGCAGGGGAACAAACATGCACACACACATCCTGAAGCTCACACACTCACAGCCTCGTTCACAGACAGGAGATCTGCACAAATCTGGCTCTTACACAACAACAAATCCATGTTATGCATGCACACAGACTCACTCATGCACACACAGCATGCAACCCTGAGTCATGTTTAGTGGAAACTGTGTCTGTTTCCACAAAGATCAACTCTCTGACTTTATGAGTAACAGACATTTCACTGTCTGTGGTGACAGCGAGTTGGACGGACGGATAAAAAGGAATCCTTTGACCATGAAGTTTCACGTCTCGAGCCAGGAGAGCGTCAGCTAAGCTAAGCATGAAGACATAGGAGACAAAGAGATACAGCCTGGCTCTGACCACAGGTAAGAAATTACAGCAACTGGTATCCCTGAAGCTTGACGTCAAAAATGTTCAATCAATTTATAGCAAACATACAATATGGTTGCCAAGGAATTTAAGCCTCTCCCATATCACATAGTGACTCCTTAAATACTATTTTGTACACATTTTGAGGAAACCACTTTGGTTTGCCTTTAGGTATTTATATATTTTAATCCATTCCATCCATTATCTATAACGCTTTTCCCATTCAGGGTCGCTGAAGCCGATCCCAGCTGAACTTTATTTCTAAAGCACCCTTAAAAATACAGGTTTACAAAGCGCTTTGACATTCATGTAAAAGCAAAAAAACAACAAAATACCCAACCGACACAACTATGATGCGGTCCATTTGATCTCGGAAGGCTGAAATTGAGAGTTGCCAGTTGGATATGTCATCAGGAACGCCACCCTGAAGTCCAACTCGAAAGACTCAGAGGAACCTCAGTAGCCCGAGCTAAATATCCAACACGGCTGCTACGTGCACGATTGTTTGAGATGTCCATTAAAGTGTTTATTAGCAACCTAGTCCACACAAAGTTCAAGGGCCAACGTTTCCGATTTGGGAAGTCGTTCTTCCGACTTCAGTGTGTTCACATGATTTCAGTTCGGAAAGTCGGAATGTTGTAACAACAGCAAAAAACAAGCGTTGATGCTACGAAGAAGATCAGTGAAATGTAACTCTTAAAAGTGATATTTGAGCAAAAAGTTCATGTGCAATACGTGAATTAATAAAAAGTATGTTAAAATTAATAAAACAAATTTTGCCCCCCATGTGATGATGATTCTGACGTCAAGTTGGTAAGTCGGGCACCTAATTCTTTTCCGAGTTGTTTTTCTGACTTGTGCAGGTGTTCATGTGTATTTTAAAGGATTGTCTCAAAGGGAGAATAAATCCCCCCCCCCAGCCACCCCAGTCAGAAAGTCTGAATCCGCCCCTGGACAAAGAAATACAACGACTTAAAGGCGACATCTCTTGATTAATAATCCTCAGACTAAAAGAATGTAAGGCACGAGGCCTCCACCCTGAGTCAGGTTTCTGTACAGCCACATCGGGAAGTAGAGTACTGATTAACAAAATAAAAGCAGGATCTTCGCCAGTTTGAGGGAAATATATATCTCAGCAGGAATAAACATGAGGAAAAAAAACCTTTATGATGCTGCTGATTATTACGTAAGGCAACGTCATGCCTGCATATGGGATAAAAAAAAACCCCACTCAGCATGACGGCAACGTTTGCGCAAAACAGTATCTTCATGGACGTCGTGATCGGAAACCGTGTTCTTAGAGTGTGTAACTTGATACTGGTCACCTTTTCTTGATCCCGAGCCATCAGCCAATCAGCGGCAGTCAGGGACACATGAACGGTGAGAAGATCTCCACGGAACGAGCTGCAGGCAGGAGGAACAAAGAAAGCCGCCCGTCGCGTGCAAACCATTTCACCTCGCGCAACACGGACACAATGTCGACTTCGTAGAGGCTGTTTCTTTTTTTTGCCTTTCTTTTAACACTTTCCTATAATTATTTAATGTCACTAATTGTCTCGAGCTGTTCGGGTTGTTTTCACCGAGGAAAGAGAGAAGTTGGCGTCGTGTTGGAGAGACTGTTTGCCTTGGAGAGGACGCACGGTAAGTTTATTTCTTTCCCTTCTTACCTATCGCTTTAAAAAAAAATGGTGCCGAAAACATCTGTACAGGCACTGAGACTGTGTTACAGTGTCGCTTGGCTTTGCGGGAATCCAAAAAAACTCGGGTCTCAAACTTTCCTCTTGTGTTTTCTGAGGTCGCCGAACAACAGCACCGATCATTTCCCTCCGCGCACTGCGAGGACTGCAGACTGCGTTCGTCAAAGTCTGCTCACTGTGTTCATTTGTTGTTCCTTGACAACAAACACAAGCACGGAGGAGTTAAAGAAGGCTCATACGGGGTTTCTTCTGACATGTTTTTCACGAATTAATAACTTGAAAAAGTCGCTTATTTGACTTATTGAACCATTCTCACGCATTTAAGTGTTTCGTGACGCACTAAACAGCCCCTAAGAAAGTCCTAGAATCTATTTATGAAGGCATTTCATGGAGTGAACGCATGTCATGATACAGGCTGGGCTACCAGGATTTGCTTTCTTCTCTTGTAAGAGGGAGTTCTGCTCACGCCTGCTGCTGCAAACCAGTTAGCCTCCTTAAAGGAACAACTCTATTAATGACTCACTCAGGCACACATTAAATGACAGTTTCAATTTACCCTCGATGGGAGTGGAAAGATTAATCTCATGATGTTGCCTTGGCAGCATTTTACGGGATTCTTCCAACTGCTTTCCCCTCCACACTCTGTGCTTTGAAAAACCTGAAGCCGACCTGAACTCAGGTGAGCAAACAAGCCACCGTGATGACTTAAAAGCAACAGTAGAAAGTGGACTGTTTGACTTCACTCAGTGCCCATTTGATTAGCAGTGTGCCTGCTATTCAAAGGCTAAATGTTTTGCCTGTAACCACACCATCTGCTTTGCCCTCCTGGGTATTGGCAGGCTACCGTCCAGATCAAGTGTTATGAGAGATCTGTGTGGGAGGACCACAGCAGATGGCGAGATAGAGAACATGGAGGGCTGATGTGGTCGCTTGGCTCACTGTTGTGTTTTTTTTGGTTGGTTGTATTCGGTGCAACAAACAACAACTGTCAGCAGTTTTTCTTTTGTTTTGCTCCTCGTATTTGGTTTGACTAATGGTTTGAATCTTAATTGGCTTCCCTGCACGGTTGAAAGCCAGGTCATAGAGGAGCTGTTGACCCCTGCACTCTATTTTCCACCACCCGAGATTTGACCCTGTGACCACCGTGACCTCCCTGTTACAGCACCGGTGGGTGGCATAAACAGGACCAGATCCTCAGTGTTTCAGGACGCACTCACACTAGGCAATCCAGACTGTGCCATAGCATGTTTGACCCCTAAAGTCGACATCGTTTGCTCAAGCAGGGAACACTTCATGCTCAGGTCCTGTTTGTTCCTGGAGCAGCGTGAGTGCAGGACAGCAGGGGGCTATCATATGTGTGTTTAAAGTTCTCGTATAGTTGCAGCTGCACAATAAGGTTGAATTTCAATGAGTGATGAAATCATTTCAGTGTCTCTGCATCGCTGAAGGCATGCACAACTTTTAGTCAAGGTAGAAAACATTCAACATCTCCAACTAAAAGTTAGCGGCAGCAGCCTGACTGGGGGAACCGTGTACTGTGGGTGGAAACTAATAGCTCACATCATTGTCAGGATATTTGGGAAATGTATGTTGACACGAGGTGTGAAATGACTGCTGTGCTGCTCCGCGGTCCCTCCAGTGTCAAGTAGCAAATTCGCCCTAATGACAGCTGAGGGTGACACCCCAGGTAATAACAGCTTTTTGTCCCCAATGCTCCCCTGCTGCCAACATAACGACGCCTTGACATTGATCATGAAAATCAGCATTCAGAGCACTCTCCTTTCTTGGCGTTATATAGGCAGGAGTTTCATTATTCACAACACTTTCACACCTGCAGAAAACTTCTGAAAAACTCCTGATATTTCCAGGAGGAGCTGTATTTGTGAACACCGTCACTCAGACTTCACCTGGAGTTTCTCCAGCAAGCCCGTCTGCAGCAAGGTATCTAGATAGTTTCAGGAGGAATGCTCCAGATATTCTCCTGACTTGGTTGTTCACACATGCACCTCATGGCTGGAGACTGTCGCTGTCAGACCGGAGGGGGGCAGTGGAATGATGCAGAAGTAGGGGACGAAGCAGCAGAATCCTCTATACGGCGCTATAATGTGAATATTTGTCCTTATATCAATGCTACAGAATCACAATCTGAAGTAAAGAGTGGAGAAGAACATACTGGAGAACAGGAAACATAATGCAGCAGGTTCATTAGAGCACAGAGATCGTAGCGGTCTCATTCATATACTCTATACCCCCCCCCCCCCCCCCCACTTGCTCAAGGTAAATTCTCCTGATTATATCCTGCTTTCTTGCTGTGGAAAAATATGAGGGGGCTGGCAGGAGAAACTCCGGATAAAGTCTGAGAGAAACATTTGGCTGTTTGCGTTCACACTTACAGCTCCTCCTGGAAATATCAAGAGTGTTTCAGGACTTTACTCGAGGTGTGAAAGCCGTCTGACCCTCTGCTGTTCATGTGTATTACAACAGGAGCTGCCTTGCTCATGGATTTCAGCTGCCTCCTCCTAGGATCTGTTTTTCCTACATTTTGTGGTTGTGTTTAAAGAGGATGTACTTTCAGTAGTGTGTTCTTCGAGGGATTCTACTAAAGTCCAAGCATGTAGGATAACTGTCCAACCCTATTCCCCACACTCGCTCTCGTCCTCCTACACACACACACGCACACACACAGCAGAGTATAGTCAGGCCGTTTCAGCAGAGTGCCACTGTAGCCAGCATGTCTGATGCTGACTCAGTAGAATGGTAATGTTGTGAAATCCCATTAAGAGCAATCGGGTGCTGAGCGGGGCCACGCCTGGGCTTTACGGGACAGCAGGTCCTCTTTAAAAGGCCAGCGGTGCCCTCGTGTTTGCACGGTGTAATAGAATGTAATCACTCGAGTGGCTGCCACTGAATTAAATAGCTCTGTGTAATCGCTGCCACTCATGTTCAGTTGCTCTTGACGGCTCTTTAAATGATTCTGAGTGACTCTTGGGAGTAATTGGAGTTTGAGAGCTGCAGTTCAACTAATACAGTTGATCTTTTTAAAAACTGTGAGTGGAAAGAAAGCAACAAATGTTACCATCAGTCCGCCCGTATGAGGTTAACTGAACAACTGCGTGAAAGAGTAGTAAAAAGTAGCAACATTTCACTAAGCTATTTGTTTGTTTGTTCTGGAAGGAGTCTGAAGCTGTAACTGCACATCCTGTCACCAGTTTGTCTCTGTACGACATTACCACCATCTTCAGACCGTCAGTATTGATTAGATGGAACAAAGGACCCATTTCCAAACAGGATAGAAGAGTTTTAATATCGTATAACTTCTATTGATAGCCCAGGCTTTTATTCACTTCTGTCTATGAAATGATCCTGTCTTTGTTTGGGACAGGCGTAAAGACGAGACAGGCTTTTAATTATATTCCAACAAAAAAATGGAAAATACTATGAAATTGTAGATTTACACCAAAAATAAATCATTGAACTGTTTACCAAATTAGGATAGCAATAAAGAAATAAATCATTTATTGGATCTTGCTTAAAACAGCATGCAAACCTGCGTCAAGTCCTGCACACAAACAAGCATTATTCTGTCTTTCTTGGACAGATGTTGAAGTTCATCTTTATGTTTTTTGTGTCTTGCTGCTTTTTCTCCTTGTGTTTGAGCCATTCACTATTTCATCACTGAAAGCATCGGAGCCTCTAATTGAGAGCTGTCTTATTTGTCACAATGTGCAGCAGCACCAGGCGAGTTAAAGGGAGTGGGCCTTAAATTGGGATGAGCTTTTAATTGAAGTTTTCAGTAATATGCTATGCTTCCTTGCAAATCACACTCCGAGTTTTCCTTCTGCAGAAATGATTTGCATGTTAACAAAATAGGTTTCTGCTCATTTGCTGGTGTCGTCTGTGCTGGAGACAGACTGTGCCGTTATTTTCATGCATCTCTACGAGCTGATGAAAAATGTCCTAAACTTGGGAGAGGCAGTGAGACGGACGGAGCGAGGTGGAGGGAAGGAGGGATGTTTCCACAAGAGCTAGCAGCAGTGCTGTTTATCTTTCCAATCAGAGACGGATGTGGTGTAACGCTCTCCTCCTGGAAGAAGCTTCCACCCACATGTTTCTATACTGGTGCATCCACAGCTCTGCATTGTGTGCCACAATCAGCTACTTGGTCCTGTGAATGGAAACTATGATCCCCATGTAGTCACTAATCTGCTCAGTATAACATGAGATGACACCGCGGTGGGTGACCTCAGTATCTTTGTGTCGAAGTAGGAAGGGAAAACAACCTGATGGATGCCCTCCAGAAGAAACTTGAGTCTAATGGTTGTAAAGAGACAACGAGCTAAACAGTGGAGTGAAGAATAGCTGTAGCTGGGGGAGGATTTCCAGTGTCGAAGAACTCTGCAAGGCTGTTGTGATCATCTTTTAATAGCGAGTCAATACAAAGAAGTAACAGCATGGCTGCTGGTGCCGTAAACGTTAGAGTCTCAACATGACTACCTAGCCTGATCGAGCTGCTTCACCTTTGACCTTCATTGAAACAAAGCATCTGTTTTGACATGAGCATTGCACCTCAATCAGCTCATCAACAAAAGGCACTTAACAGCAAATCCTTGCCCCAAACTGTGCTGTGGGCATGGATTTGCATCGGGAGTCTGGGCTCACAGTTTACTGGTACGTGCACTAAAGTGAGGACCGGACGTTGTTAATTTACGTCCACCGTCTTCTCTTTCTCAGTTTCTCTTACGTGCTTGTGGCAATTTTCTGTGACTAAATAAAATCAGGTCGGATACTTAGGCGGACATAAGTATATCTGGGTGGCGCGTCCAGGTATTGTCTTGTGGTGTGTGAAACACTGAGCAATATGTCTCAACAATCAGCTCAGTCATTTGTATTAAGGAGTGACTCTAACTGAGACAGTTTTTCTCACCATATGTCCATGCAGCTTTGCAGGGGCTGGCTTTTTATAAACTCATGAATTGTTCAGTTTATTCTGCATACACACACACACACACTGCTGCACTGTCCAGCAGAGAGACCTCCTCGTCCTCCTCTTTTTCTTTTTTAGCTCTCATTTACAATCCACAGAGAACCTGAGGGTCTTTACATAGATTAACATAAGCTTTAGACTTCTCTTATACAAAGATGAGCTCCCCACTCTCAACTGGACAAAGTTAGTTTTCCTCTTCAATGTTTCAAAGCAGACATCCTTCCACTAACACCCCAAACTCTGCCTCATGCTACCAGCTGTCTACCCCCCCCCCCCCCTCCTCCCCCCCGCTTCTTTTCCCTTCATCTCCATCTTAGTTCCTGCCATGCCAATCTGCCATGCAAAACAGTGTGCCCAAAGCTCAGGGTCAACATGAGGGCACACTCTGCAGAAACCCATCCCATGTGAA
Organism: Labrus bergylta; assembly: GCF_963930695.1. Lineage (NCBI taxonomy): Eukaryota > Metazoa > Chordata > Actinopteri > Labriformes > Labridae > Labrus > Labrus bergylta. The sequence goes on along the minus strand of NC_089205.1, from coordinate 9,151,729 downwards.
TCATCTCACCTCAGGTCACTTCCTGTTGTGTGGTGTTTGTGTGTTGATGCAGTCCTACGTCGCATACGTGACTGAAAACTTAAATGACTATTTGAAGTTTGCTAATTTCTGCATCTCTCTGAATATTCAGACAAATCTGTATCTGTATTTGTATAAGTGCACTCTCGCTCCAACTGAACCTGTGATCCTTAGTGTTGACCTCCTCAATGCGTCTTTGCCTTCTCTGCATCATTAGCTGCTGACGCCTGATAAACTAAACCCTGTTTAACTTCATTTTCATTCATCATTCACTGTATCAGTCCCTCTTTTCATTTCTCTCATCAGCAAAATAACAATTAAGCCCTATTTACACCCCAACTTCCAGACAAACAGACAAAACTTTCAGCCCAACTTCATCTGGCTTTTTCCTGCCAGCCTCCTGGTGGAATATCCGCAACGAGTCAGGATGATCCGATGTGCGACTGCAGCACTGAGTGGGAAGGGGTGATGATGATTATATCCTGGGACCAGGAGACCTGGACCAAGCGGCCTCGTTAAGTTTTCTTCTCCGCTCCTACGTTGATTAAAAAACTGTTGATAAAGCGTTGTCTTACGAGGAAACTTCATGCTGCTCAGCTTAGCAACTCAGGAAGGGCCATGTCTGATGCATATTTCAGGGGAGGGAACTTTGCACACTCAGCTACTGTGACATCTTGTGAAGGATTGTCTAAAGCCAGCAACCCAACAAGATCCTGTATGTGAGACGGTAATAGTTCTACCAGATTAAAATAAGACAAGTGAAAAAACAGGTCATGGATGTATAAAACCTTCACTGAAAGGGAGTTCAGTGTTTCCCTCAGAATGACGCTGTACCTGGGCGGTGGAGTTGGCGCCAGCGAGGGACGGGGTGTAGAAATGGATGATGCAAGTATCACAGCAAACATGCTAAACTAAGACTGCAGGGCAGCATCTGCAGCAAGCAGCTGCAGAAACATATTGAAACGGAGGTATGAGAAGCGTCAGTTTTGACAAGAGCATTGGATCTTAATCGGTGCCTTTACAGAAGGAACATGCAAACAGTGGACCCAGTATTTCTCTTGCTCTCCCGCTGTCTCTTTCTCGCTCTCTCTCTCTCTTTGCACATGGCAGTTTATGCCCGGGTATCGTCTATGTGTGGGAAACACTGGAGTTACTGAACTCCACAGGAGGACAGTGGTTTACAGTGAAGTCCAACACAATAACAGAATGCCTCTTGATTTTTAATTTTCTGTCATTTACCCCAACTAAAACATGTTGATGCACATATCTAAACGTCAAGTTTCAGCCACCACAAGAAGGCAGCCACTGTTCAGCAGCACTACACTGTCATGAATAATTGAGTTCTTCTATCTGCTCTACTGGGATCCTATTGCTTCACTACCGATCAGCAGCTTTGTTGCCGGCTGGGTCGCCCTGCAAAGATGTCGGCTTCTTCAGTCACAGCAGTCGGTTCCATCTAAGAACTACTGTAATCCTCCCCGTGTCTCCTTTTTTTTTTTTTTATTGCATGAGTCGTTTAAGGTTATGTATTCAGTTTGAGATGTGCAAAGAGAGTCAAAGAGAACAAAAGCAGCAAATGGATTCACTTAGTCAAAAGTTTGCCTTGCACTCTTAATACATCATCATTCGTAAAATAGTTCATTTAAGCTGCAGCGTCGAGGGGAACTGAAGTGAGTTCTCCTGAGGTTAGAGAGAAATGAACACTTCTTTGAGGCTGAATATTTTTGGGGCGCAGAGAAAGGAAGAGGTTAGATCAAAGCAACACAAACATTAAACAGACTGTTTCACGCCCCGGTCTTATCACCCCCCCTCTATTTTTTTTCTACATGTTGTTTGCATTTTTAATTACAGCTCAATCAAGTGTTTGAGCACAGCAGCCAATTAATTATCCAAATTCAATTCAAAGCATGTTTGAATGTAGTTAATGATTTATTTTCTCGGGGAAGATAAGACCACAAGCTCCACACTCGCACACCGAGCTGATTCAGCTGCTAAAGTAACATGTTACTTTGATCTGCTAACATGCGTCCGAGTTAAGCTCTATGCCATCAGAGCCGTTCCATGGCGCTCATGCAGAGCCAGTCAAAGTCATCGTGGAGCTCAGCCAGATACACTTGTCTTGAAATGTGCTGCGAGTTGGTGATTTGAGTGGAGAGAACAGGAGTGAGTAAGAGTCTGTCATGCTTCCTCTGCAGAGATTGGCCAATCAGAGACTGGAGATTTGTTTACATTAAAACTACTCAGCACAGTCCATTTAAACTTCTGTGACGATCTGTGTGTTTGGTAACCTCTGCATCGTTGAATGATCTCGGCCGTGTCTTTCAAATAAGAGCCAACCAGAATGCAAAGGCTGTCCTGAAGGATCTTCAGCACCCCCTGCATACAGAGTTTAGACTTCTGACGACAGGGAGGAGGTTCACTTCTGTTAGGAGGGCCAAACCAAACCTTCGTTGCAAACCAAATAGCCCCTCGGGGACAATAATTTTCCAATCCAATCAAGTTGCATATAAAGGACACCAGACTTTGACCATACCAACAATTGTTTTCCAATCTTTGGAGACACATGCCAAAACATTTAATTTAAGTATATCAGTATTAAGACTTAGTTTCTGTCATTGATGATGGAGTAACTTTGATGGGAAGATAATTTCTGTGTGTTGATGGGAAATTGAAGAACCAGTATGAGGCTCTCATTTCAAAGGGGCTCTTGTGTGTTGCCATGTCGTCTTGTCATTTCTATTTGACTTTCCCCCAAAAATCGAGTTGTGAAATCTAAATGAGGAAGCCGTTAGAGTGTTATTTGATTAATTGAAAAGCATTTCATCTAATTAGCCTTGCAAGAACTTGGGACACTCCTAAGTACCCTGCAGATTCAGACAAACATTACACCTGCACAGGATCCTCAATGCAAAATATTGAGATATCCTAAATGACAAATGAACAGAATTGCATCTTAATTTGCACTCCTTCTGTAACTTCAAACTCTAAAGTAAATAAAGGGCTTTAGCTTTCTGCTGGCATTTTTATAGTTCCGTTCAATAGTCTCTGATAACTGCAGTGTCAGTGTAGACCCAAGACGACCGTAATGATTGGCCACTTGAGGAAGTCTTTTAACTGAAACAAATGTGATTGGCAGAATAGAAAGTAGATGAGGCAGAAACGGCTCAGGGCTGCAGTCTCCCATGGGCCTCCTACTGATAAATGGTTTGCCATTCTTCCCTCTAACCATCATTAAAAATGTCCAATCATTAAAAGCTGCAGTTCTGTGTAACCCGGGTCCTGCTGCCTCCCAACACTGATGGGAGAGATCCCCTCCAGCTCAGCCAGCCTCCTCTCTCCTCTTGTGGGAAACATTAAACTGCACTCCAGAGTGTGTGTGAACTAAAGCAGAGTTACACCTTGTTTACTGTGCACTGATTATCAGGTTTATATGAACAGGAGGTCAGATGCTAACAAATACTGTTGCTCAAATTTGGAGAAAACAGGAACAATTTTAAGCACATCTTAAACATGCACTGCACTCCTGAAAATGTCCCCATGATGCCCAGGGGTGACGAGTGTGTGTGCACACGAACGGCTTAATGTGTTCACCTAGACTTTCTGCAGACTTCTCCCGCCAGAGAAATTATCTATCTGGCATCCGTACCCTGCTTAAGCACGATTGCCCCCCCTTCCCCATTCCCCCAATGGCCGGCACGACCTGCGCTCACACTGCTCCAGGACAAACCAGGCCTAAGCACGGTAACCTCTTGTAGGCTACATAACGTCGTAATACAGCACATGCATGGCTTTATGTTATTATGAAGTGTTCTCCGTTTACAAACAGGCGGACTCGAGAAAAAAAGGGAGGGGTTTAAAGAACCTTCTTTCTCTCTTTGACTTGTTTGATGCAAAAGAAGCTTCACGACTATAGGGAGGAGCATCCTCAGAGGTTATCTGTTACGAATGTTTCTACGTCGTTCCGCTCCCCTTGACTCCTGTTTCCACATAGACTCCCTACAAGAGCTCACTGGTTGTTACTGGAGCTGTATTTGGGCAGAGTGGGATGAAACAGGTGGTGACGAGTGAGGGGCATTGGAGAGAAGGCTACTGCATAAGCCATGTAAGCCCCCCTGCTGTCTCTTCAGACCACATACCATCTCAGCATGGATCACTTAGTTGTGTGTGTGTGTGTGCTTCCATGTGCTTACTTGTTTTTCTCTTGGGTTTATAATTTGGCAGAGAAGCCCCCCTGCTGCTATCTTACTAACTGCAATGTTGCTTAAAGAGACGATGTTGGAGCGGTAGTTTGTTGCAGTGTACTCATACCCGTCCCTGTTCATTCCGTTGTGCACTCGTGAAAGCTCACTGAGTAAAAAGGAATATGATTTGGATTCTTTAAAAGGACCCTGATGATTTTAGAGGAGGGGTGGGGGGGAGCTGGGCCTTTGTGTTGTGTGATTCATTTAATCGGTGTGAAAATCCTCAAGGCCTCATTGATAACAAATTAATTTCACAACTTTGGTGCTATCCAAACCTGTCCTCCACCAGTCCAGCGCTCCCCTCGCTGCCAAACATGCCCTCTGCTGCTCGTTTGAATGCATAATTAACAAGATAACACCCTTTGCTGAATTGTGTGATGATTGTGTTTTTAAAGGAGTGAAGGGTGGGTTGATGATGTCATCTCCCATATCACATTTACATGAACATTGGAAACCAGGTCACTGGGAGAAAGCGATCTATCTAAAATATTTTTTTATGGAAAGAAACATTTATTCTCATTACCATGCCATGGAGTTGGGTTACTATCAAACGCTAAGAATAATTGCATGTGACATATAAATGCACTGATTTATACTTGTATACTCAAGTGGTATACGCTTCTCCAAACAGCACTTAAAGACAAAAGCCTGGTTTATACTACTGGCCTACGCCGTTGTGAGCACTAGTACATTGTTCGTGTACAGATAACCATGGCGACTGAATCTGAGCCTGTTATGTTGAAGCTAATAAAGGGCGTTCTGACCTTCTGCAGAAAAGTTGTAAATGCAGGAATTGCGACTCTACCCAACAGACCAATCACAGGGCTTGCAGTTACAGCAAATCAATGCATAGTGACAGTTTTGAGGTGGCGACCATCAGGCTTTGAGTTAGACATGTCTGACCACGGGGAGAAAATTTGGCACCGCCTCCTGTCTGTCACACGCCTCTCTGTCACACGCCTCTCTGAGCTGCTTTGATTATCATTTTTAGTCATAGTTCTAGAAAATGATAACATATTTTTTTTAATGATTTATGATGTTTTGTTTTAAAATGTCTGGCCTAGCGTTCTCTTTTCCATTTTCAGTGTTTGTATTTTAGTACAGAGGATGGTCAGTGTGGATCTATAACATAACGAGGGAGAGATTTGTCCCCTTGTTTATAGTTTCTCATAACCCCCCCTTCTCTCTCTTTAACGATAGAAGAGTTGTGATTGTGAAATTAAACAGTTTACTGCTGCATGAATATTAAAATGAGCTGTTGCTTTTATGTAGAGTGGAGAGTAAAGTTTGCTCAGGGGAGCGACCGACCAAAGGCACTTATTCTGTAGGCAAACACTGCCTCTGATTGGGCCGTTTACTGGACAATCAATCTTTATTTGCATAGTGCCAATTCATAACGCGTGTTATCTTTAGACACTTTACAAAAGAGCAGGTTAAAGACCGAACTCATTGTTAAGAAAAATGGGATAGAAGGAGATGGGGTAAGATGCAAGAAGGATTTCTCCTTTGCATTCCCCACATTCCTGTTGTTCACACTTCCTTGCTGCTGAGGTGGAGGTCGGAGCAGGCCGTGTGTGAGAGAGGACAGCGGTGGTTGTGGTGACGATACAGTCTGATGGTGGTGGATGGGTGTCAGTGACGTCGAGTGGTAGTAGTGCCTGATCACCTTGCTGAAGGTTGGGGGTTGGGGGACGTCTGTGTCGTCAGGGTTTAAGATTAGGGTTTAAGATTGCACTGCTAGCTTTTTATTTTATTTTTTAGAACAAACTCTTTCATTACAGCATCTTTTGGATTGTAATGAAACCTCCTACCAATTAGCAAACACCTTCTAAGTTTCCCCCTAATCACACCTTTGCATCTTTTCCTCAACAGGAAGTATTGTGGGACCTTTGCCCTGTTGACCGTGTGGAGATACACTTTTCTCCAGACCCCTGCACTCAGATGGATTAAAAGGTGAGCTTGTCTACTTTCATTACAAATTGCATTCGTTATGCTCTTTGCTTATCTGTCTGTATGTAAAGCCTGGTGCTGGTCAGAGCATTGTGTTGTGGTGGTGGTGGTGGAAGAATTACTTTTTTGCTTATTCAGCAAATACTGAGTACAACTAGTACTCAGAGCCTTTTGGACAATGTCCCACTCGTGATGAGAGGTGTCTGATCGTTATTGATGATATGATGATCGACCTCATATTCTACAAGCCAGCTGTGGACACCTGAGCCGACTCGTTTAGGTTTACCTGTAGGCACAGGGAAATGGATCTACCGCGGCTGCTTAATATTTCAACATGTCCCATCCCAAACGGATGGTATGTAGCACAGCTTTAGGGATTCTATTCAGGTTTTGTCTTGCGTATTGGACTATGTCACTAACTTGTTTGCTACATTTAACTCCTTTTATACATGACAATACCAACCACGTGCAGATGACGCATATATTTGTGTATGTTTGAGAATACAACAGAATCGGGACCTCATAACTACCGTATTGGTCCGAATATAAGACGGCCTTTTTCCCCATCGAAATAGGTCCGGAAAAGTCGGGTCGTCTTATATTCGGGGTCTAGTATTCAGAGCGCAGCTCTAATTGTTCGCCTGTCCCTTTAAATGTCAATACACATGACGTGCTCTGGAAGGAGCAGGGGAGTGATGACAGTGAGAGAGAACACAGCGGGGCGGAGGACGTGTGTGAGGAATAGGAGACATCGGAGGAGAAGTTTGGCGAGCTTTAGTTTAGTTTAAGATGTGGCCTGTATTTCCTCTGTTATTCCTCTGTTAATGTTGAATCATACTGTACATAGTTCGCCCTTGTGAAACACTTTGTTTTGAAAAGTGCCGTAGGCCTATACCGATAAATACGGTATGTTAATTATTATTATAATTATTAATACAACAGGTGTTTAATTCAATGTGTTTTAAATATTGTTATTTTCAAATAAAATGAAGTTCTTTAAAAAAAGTTCTTTATAAAAACAAGATCTGGTCTGCAAATCTTTTTTTTTCTAAATATGAGTGTTGAAAAACGGGGGTCGTCTTATATTCGGACCAATACGGTAATTTCTTCAGACTGTGGGATAGAAATAGTTTCTTTAGCCCTTTTCACACAGCTTTTCCAGCTGTCATCACGTCTTTGTACATTCATATTGATTCCATTATGGTTAATGTAGGTGTCCCAGTCTGTAAATTCACATTGTGTATCAGCGTTGTTGAAACACGGCACGGCAGGAGCTCCACATACACACACAGTCAGACATGCACACACACAGGGCTGCGCTCCCCTGCTGGCTCCGCTGTTCCCGTCTCTCCTCTATATCGCCTCTGTTACTACCTGTTATGAGGATTCACTTCAGGGTCTTTAGCAGTAGGCGTGGTTAGTAGGAGGAGAAGCAGGGTCAGTACTGATGACACACCTGAGGGGGGGTGTGGTGGCTCTGTCTCTGTCTCTGTAATCTTCATTAGCAGCACCTGCGGAGGAGCCGGGGGGAGTTGGTTTCGAGTCGAAGAGACGCCACAAGGACGCAGGCACCTGAGAGACTGGGTCTGAAGTGACGTTTGTTTTTGTTTTGGCACTCCACGGGTGCTTTTTGCACATGAACTGGACTGATGTGGGGGAGAGGGCTGGCGGGGGAGATCGTACCCCAGGTGGCTTCGTGGATCGGGCTTTTCTAGTGAGCTGGTCGCGGCACGTGCCAGGATCTTTGGGAGTGGGTCGCCTACACGTGCCCCTCAAGCGGACAGGACAGTTGCACACACATTCAGGTGGGGCAGGATGCACATTCACGTTTGTGCAGCACGTAAGGAGAGGCATTTGGGTTACGGCAGGGGTGCCCAACCTTTTTTGAACCAAGATCTACTTTTAAAGTTGCCAGTCTGCCGAGATCTACCAGTCCACATAGTGAGCCATAGCCTTTACCGACAGCCTACAATTGCATTTAATACTCAAACAACAAACAGAAAATAATATCAGATATAATAAATGAGAGTTCTGTAAAAAATAATGCAATATCGACATACTTTTTTTAAAACTCTTATTTTAGGGTAGGCTACATTTTAATATTACGTTTGTATTTATATCACATATGTTTTTCCCTTAATTTAGTTTACAACAAACAACTTTAATCTGTGTGGAGATGTTCACAGACTACAGCAGGCTGTTGTGAGATGATGTTGCTTTTGTTAAATTAGCTGCAGACACGGTGAGAGTGAACGGAGTAAAGTCCAACCGACCGTTTGACCGGGTCACGTGTGTTCCCGCCTCGGTCCGTACGGATCACGGATCAACTGTATGCTGTAGCACTAAAAGTAAAAAGTAAAAAGGTTCGCGTGGTGGCTGGCGCTCCAGTGCAAGTGTGTGTGTATGCGTTTGTGCTGTATGTTGGTGTGCCCCGCGATGCTCACAGTCATGACAGCAGAGAGGAGCAGAGAAAAGTAGCTGCAGCTACATCAAATGCGCTTAATACTTGTAGCATAGTTTCTATATATGACTTTTTTGTAAAACATTTACCCCCCCGGTTTTACCTGCACGTCCTTGCGCATGCCTGCACTCTCTCTCTTGCGCGCGCTCGCTCTCTCGCTCGCTCTCTCATGCACGCAGCAATTTCATGAATAAATGAAAAATTAAATACAAACAGGTCGGAAGTATACTTGGGCTCCCAACACAGGTATCGTGTGTGGGAAACAGTGCAATGAGATGAAATTGAAATCACTTTTCTATTTTACAATTGTATTTTATATTGACTAAACATCTCGCGATCGACTGAGAATCAGTCAGCGATCTACCTGTCGATCGCGATCGACTGTTTGGGCACCCCTGGGTTACGGGCTCACTGGCCTTGGCCTGGGTGCTGGGATAGCATTTAGCTGTGGGGTTGTGTGTTAGCCCGTAACACTACCTCTGAAGAGGGTAGAGAATAGTGGTGTGCAAAACTGATCAAATTGCTAAACCTTTACACGTCGGGCCAAAAACGTTTAAATGTTAACACGCGTTTAAACAAAACAAAAAAAACGTCCCTCTCGACTACTGCAGAGAGATAAGACACAGCAAGAGTGCAAAATCACATCAGCAGAGAGATTGGGGGAGAGAGCGATAAGGTCCACTGTCTGTACATCCCTCTTGTAAATGCACCGCTGTTGCTTTGTGCATTGACATGCTCATGTTACCACGTTTAAAAAAAAAAACAAAAAAAAACAACAACACATTAACGTTTCAACGGTTGGCAATTTTAGCATTTAAATGATTAGAAGTCACTCTTACAGAGGGGGATCACTTAGTTTGTTTTATGTGCAACACTCACCAAATGACATTATGATTTATCTCCTGTGGGGAAAGTTTTAAAAAATCAGCTCAGTCAAGTCTGACGTATTTATGGATTTTGAAACCCAGACCTGAGGCACTGACTTTAAAACGGTCCAAAAACAGTGACAGACATGCCAGGATGTAACTGATGTTTGTGTCCAGATTCCCAAATATTTGATGATGTTAGCAATACACAAAGCCAGCAGCACGTTGTTAAATATCATTGAGCTCTGACTTTAACCTTTCAGGTGAAAGGAAAACTCTTTTTTCCAGTGGACTTCTTATTAAACTGGTTAAGCTGGTGGTGACGTGTGGACTTCTGTAGACCTCCTTCATGCAGCAGTATTTAATTTAATTTACCCCGATTGACTGGGTATGTAAACCCATTTAAACTGCTTCATCATGCCTGAAATGAAACCTCCCCTAGACAGTTTCTCTCAACAACATCAGGTTCTCTCCCAGAAGTCAGGGAAGTGAGTCACCGAGTGAGGTGTGATGCACCATTTCAGGAGCTCAAGCTAACACTACCTCACTGCGTCATACAGGTCTTCCCACCTCTATATGATTGCTCAATGTTTAATGTGGCAGCCATACAAGTGGGATTTCCCACTTGTATTGTGAATTCAGCCTCCTTGTCATCCACACTTATAGCCTGTGTTGCATACAACGGGTACTTCAGCTTACATGACAATAACAAGAACAGTATCAGACTTTTCCAAGTATAGTTGAATGTCCTCTGCCAAAGTGTGTGTGGATATTTGTCTGGCTTAATGCAGCTCAGCCTGCGGTATATCTGCAGCCTATCTGATGATCACTTCGTGTGTGTGTGTGTGTGTGTGTGTGTGTGTGTGTGACATTCCCACAGTAGCTTCCCTTTAATACAACAACCACTAGCCACATTAAAGACATTTAATGGAACATTAAACCCACTGCACTAATGAAGACCAACCTAGTGTCGCCTGTGTGCTGAGAACTCTCAGTCATTCATATAGTGCAGAACACTTAACATAAAGACGTTGGTCTAGTCCATGCTATGCGTTAAATTATTTAGTGACCCACGATTGATCCATCATGAGCACTTGTCTCTGCAACTGTGGCAAAGAAAGCTGTCTATTAACGGGCAGGACCAGACTCGCTGGTGGAAAGTCGTCTGCCTCTACATGGTGGGCAGAGAAAGTAGATTAGAGGCAGAGGAGCCGCCATGGAGCTTACGATGTGAATGAGGGTAAAATGAACGGAGGTTAATTGGCAAAAATGATAGACGACAGCAAGATATTGTCAGTCAAAGAAAAGACGATAGATGAAGCTTAAAAATACGAGAAACTAACCTGGGTAAATATATTAATCCTACACTTTACTTTTTTTAGGGGCATTGTTTATTCTAAAAGGAGCAATATGTAGTTCCGACACCTAGTGTTTAAAATGGGTACTAAAGTCTAAATTCAAAACATTGTAGAGAGCTGTCTCCCCCAGCCCCCTCTCTGTCTGCATCGGTCTGTAAACCTTTCTGTATTCTAACCTCTCTCCATTTTTCAAAAGCATCTCCAATATTGATCCTAGTTTGAGAGCGTTTCTGCTCGAGGAGCTTATTAGAAACATGCAAAGACTTTTGAGGTCGGGTACAATCACTTCCATCACTACAACACCTGTTGGTTTGACCTGATAACTGCTCTCATATCTGGCAAACCGAGGGGCGTCCAAAATGGCCGTGTGGGGTTACCTTAAAACCGCCTACCTTCTCTTGTCCAAACAAATCCAGAGCGTTCAGGACCAGAATCTAAAGTTAGAAGGAGGACATACTGGCTGCTGCATTGTTGTCAGAGAAGCCAGCACTTCAACATAGCATGTTTCCTTGATGTCTGATCATATAGTAAGGTCACTTTATCATTTCACTCAGTACACATCTTACTGATTGGACCTTTAAGTTATTCAGTAATTGCTATGTATCATTATGTGATTGTTGTATCTGTTTAGGTTACTGTCCATCTTTGGCTTACAAGGCAGAAGAGCTCCTCACTGACGCTGACTCATTCATCACACTTTGTCTTGAGAAGATTTCTGTCTTTCCTCAAACACTTGGGAGACTTCACCATGGAAGCAGGTTTAGCTTTTATGTGTCTGGTGTTTGGATAGCAGTTGGCGGTGTGTGTATGTTTGTGTGAGTGTGATAGAGAACACCAGAAAGAAAGTCTCTCGGAGGGGATTTGAAGCTTCTACCTCCAACACGTGGTTGCCAACAGATTCTTTTCCTGTGTAAACGGAGACACGGAGTCCGCAGAGTGCTGCCCGTCTTCAGCTCGGAGCAGGAAGTCATCTGGACAAATGGGTCTGTTATTGACTGGCCCTGTACCTTGGACGACTAGACTCTTCGATCTGCTTTTTGTAAAGTCTTCTCTTTACTTCACAAAGGATGAAAGGATAATGGTTTACATGTTTTTAATCTTAATGCTGCCTGCTTCTTTTATGCTGTTGTGTTGTCATCAAAGTCCAGAGCCACTGTGTGCAAGGAGAAATAAGGGAGAGAAAGTGACAACATAATAACACATTTTTATTTATTTAAAAGAGACAGCAGCTGAAATTAAGCTGAGCTGCACATCTCACAACGCTATTTAACAGGTGTCCCAGGCTGACATCATTCATGGTGAAAGTTAGAATAAAAGATCTCCTTTAACATGTTAATATAGTCTTTTTCCTCGTCAAGTTTCCTGATCATTGTCTCTGTCCCTAAACTCAACCCCCATGCTTCTTGTTTTGGGGTCAGTGTGCATTTTTCGTACAGTGTGTGCTCCAGTGTTAATAATGCTTGTGTTAATGTATGCATAACTTGGCATGAAACACTCTTCAAGAGGAAGTGTGCAAGCAGTGACAGGAATGCTGTGTGTGCATTAGCTGGGGGGGAGCAGGGGGTAAGAAGTTAAAGGAAGGCTTTCTTGTCTCCCCCGGGAGAAAGATGAGAGGGTACAGGTAAAGAGCGGAGGAGAGAGGAAGACAGACTGCTCGGGTGTGGTACCGTGATGTAACAACACTTATCATAATATCAGTTTATGTTAATGTCAGAAAGGCACTTTTACTTCTTCCACTGACTCTAACATTGAATACTGAACGGCCATTAGAGAAATGTATTTGGGCGCACTCACACTGCTCCAGGACTAACTGGGCCTGAGCACGGTTATCTCTTGAACATAACATAATGCATACCTTCACTTGATCATGGGGTGTGCCAAGTTTACAGAACTCAAAAATTATGAATACAAATTAAAGGGTCAAATCCGTGTCTGCACAGAGGGAAACTTTAACTATGATTGTTTTTAAATGCAACAAAAGACACATTTCCAAAGGACTGCTATTTAGTTCAACTCTCTGACTGGCTGAATGCTTATGAGGGAGAACGGTGTGTTTGTGTGTCAGTGTGTGTGTGCGTGTGTGTGTGTGTGTGTGTGTGTGTGTCCACATGTCCACATTTATTTCCTCAGTCTGTGAGAGTGGGAGGTTTTGTCCTGCTTGGGAAAGTCTTTGAGCGTGCTCCACAATAAGCCCTCCCCTCACTCCCTCCCTCACTCTATCTTTCCCTCTCCTTCCTCCTCCCTCCAGCAGCTGTTTTCCTGCCTTAGCTGGGAACTGAAGCCAGACTGTTTCCCCTTCAATCTTTGCGTCACAAGCAGGAACTCACCGACTTACCGACGCGCACACACACAAACAAACACACTCTCTCTCTTTTTTTTACTTATTCTCTTCTGTCTCTGCTCTGTCCCACACTCGTCTGGCTGTTGACTGCACACTGACCTCATTTTCGACCACAGACTGACGAGCAAGTATTCCCACTCTTCTGCTTGGCTGCCATTATAGCGTGTTCGCGTTGCTGTGTGAGAGCCGCCTGACAGTTGGGGAAAAATGCGTTCATGGTAAGAAGTTTTCTTCCCACCTCTGAGACCACTTCAGTGTTTTGACGTCTTGTTTCTGCTCCTTCCAGTGTGGGATATTCTCTCAGGTTTCTTGTCTCTATGTTGGCAAGTCTGCTGCTGAACTCATCCTGTGCTGACCATTTCCTAAAGTAGTTGAAACCTCCTGATTTCTGCGTGCTCCAGAGAGCAGTCTTGGTATGAATTATATCGAACTTGCAGGGTCTCCAAAATGAAATGTGGTGTGTTGTAAAAGTTGAGGTTTTCGCTGAAGCTGTCACCGTATCTATTGTTTTTTGATTGATTGGTGCATATTGGTAGTAAGGAAGTGGCATTTAAATTCATCTCTTGTCTGATTGTTACTTTCTCTTTGTTTTGGTCGGCTCATCAAACGATGTAGCTAACTTCAGGGACTGTACCGTACCATGTCTGTAGCTGTTAGCGTGAGACCGTCAGTGTAGCGTTTTAACACGTGAGCTAGCGAGGGGCAGGAGGCCGACGCATGATTTAAGACTTAGGTTGTGTTACAGTGCTGATACACCAGGCCAGTTCATTCCCAGCTTGTATTTACACTTGGCATAAGCAGTCATCATCTGATTGTGCCGGGGTGTAAACAAAGGGGTCATGAAAGCAGAAACAAAAGTCTGATTGTCCGGCAGATTTTAAGCCACTTTTGACACATTAGAAGTGTTTCCATTCGAGTGTTTGGGGGTAAATAAACTCGTCTAATTTCATAGTAGCGCTGTGTTTCCTTCAGGAGTCGGTGGTTAAGATTGGAGCCTGATTTATGTTTTATTTTGAAAACTGTTCTTAATTTATCAAGGATAAAAAACTGCTTTTTTCTCTTCCTGAAATTCTCTGGAAATTTTCAGCAGACTGCCCCTGAAATCCCCCTGATCTGATTGTTCACACATGAACCTCACAGCAGGGGCGGGGGGGGTCTCCTGAGGCAACCAATGACGTAACAACTCATGCAGCTCCTCTTGAAAAAAATCTTGAATATTTCTGGAGTTTTATGGAAGTGTGAAAGCAGGAATATCAGTTGTTGTGAGTTTTTCAGCTGGCATGGAAATCAAACTTTACTACAGGGATAATGCTGACAATAAAAGGAGATCGGAGATATCTGAAATATGGAGATCGATGAGCCACATGCATCTCTTGTTGTACTTTTTGCTACTCTAATCTAGTGATGGGCGATATATCGTGAAGCTCGATTCGATCGATATTTAATTAATGCTTGATACGGAAAAGGGAATATTGATTTTATTTTTTAAACTACTTCAGAGTTTTCTCACAAGAACAACATCACAAGCAGAATAGTACATTCATGGAAACATGTCTGAGGGGGATTTTCTTCCTGAAGTCCGGACACTTTAGTCTGTGAGTTGGGTCTAAAGCACTCGTGGGAAGACTTGTGTCACCATTGGATCAATGAGTGGAGATTTCATCAAGTAGTCTCACTATTGTCTGGAACATGTCAAACTCCCTCTGTGTGGAGGGGCTTGAGCAAACCCAAAATAAATAATGCAGACAAAGACTGGCTGATGAATCACAATGCCTTCCATCTATTTTAAAGTGGAGCTTTAAGACACTTAAAAGCATCTCCTCCCAGCCCCCTCCTGTATGTCATGTTCCTCTGCAACATGAAACAGCTATTAGTTATTAAGGTAGCCCAAGCATGGCATTTTCAAGCTTTGTAAATGTTGTTCACTGATGGCCTATCAGTTTGATCTTTGAGTAAGAGCTTAACTACATACGCACAAGCTCGTGCAAATGTTGTCATGGCTCCCAGCCGGCGTGCTGATAAGAGTGTCTGGGTGTGTTTAAGTGGCTGATAATTCAAAGTCCCTGCATTACCAGGGCTGTGTTTGTTTGCCCCAAAGTGCTGCGTGTGGGTATATGTCTGAGTTTGTGCTCGGGGTCGGGGCTGCTTGTGCTGACAGTGGCTGTGCTAACAATGTTTGATATGTTAACAATGGTTGTCACTGTACCAGACGCCGTGTTCACGTCATTGCATCCCTTGACTAAGATTAAAAGTGTGTGCTGTAGATTCTGGTCTCCGATTTTTTTTTTTTTTTCCTCGTTTCTCCTCCACTCAGAGAAGAAGCTGATCACTGTGCTCACGCTCAGATCTCTGAGAGGTGTTGGAGAAGATGGCACATATGAATGTCAGGCTTCCTTACACTACTGTCACCAAGTCTCTTCTCCCTCCTTTCACTTGCGTGTCCTTTACTTCTTGCCCTTTAATTCTTTCACAAACAATCCTCATCAACTTTGACCTTTCTCACAGCTGCAACTTTTTTTTATTTTTTCACTTAACTATTTTACTCTCTACAGTGAAAGCAACATACTTTCTGTTGCCATGCATCAGGGCCCATGGTAATTAATAAAACAACTATAATTCTTAGAATTCTCTGTGTCAATCCAAAATCAATGCAGGGCAACTTCCTCCTAAGTTTTTTAAGCTCATAGAAAATGTTAGGACTGTTGCATCCCTATAACAAGCTTGAATGCAGTTGTTGACATGATAGCAGGAGTGGATAAACAGTCTGTTGTGTAGGTGTATGAGATATCCAGATGCTCACTGATGGGTATCTGTCTGTTTTAAATTTTTTAAGAGTGCTGAAATGATCTTAACACCAACTGATGGTTCATTTCTCATTTATGAACCACTGTGTCCCAATATCAGGATGAAGATGCAATGCTTATATCAGACCGTGTGTGTCCCAATGTTTGTCCTGTCTGACGATGTTGCAGATGACGGGTTCAGTCAGTTACATCAGTTGTGTGTGTGTGTGTGTGTGTGTGTGTGTGTGTGTGTGTGTGTAAAGGCTGTTTGCCTCGGAGGGTGCACAAAGTCCTGCTGGTCAAGAACTAGGGTGAAGTTGATTTCTTGTTTGATGAACACCAGCTGGAAATGTCTTTATCATGTCAGCAGCTCCATGTGGACGGCTTCAAAAAACAGTTTCTTCTTTTTTTTTTTTTTTTAAAGACAGGCTGTTGGGATTGATCCTCTGCCTCTCTTTCTTCCTCCTCAAAACACAATTTGTAATCTGCAATAACGAATGCAGCCAGAATTGACCAATCTCATGTTTGTCCCTTATTTAAAACCATAGACTGTAAATATGAATGTTTGAAGCCTGAGTGACGTCACCCATCTGTTCCTGCAGGGGGCACTGGAGTCCCATCGATGGCGGTCTCAATGCTGGAAATACTGTCTCAGTCTAACTTTCAGTCAACCTAACGACAGGCTGAGAGCTGGAGCTGAGGCAGGTTTTAAGTCTCTTGACAAACCGTTACACCGCGCCCACCTGTCAATAAGGTCAGCTACACGGCTTATTGTGAATAACTCTTATCCTTCATCAAATCAAAACGGATGAGTCATCAAAACATTCCCCCCCCCGTACAGTGTGTGTCGATCGAGACATGAGCTAATCAGAACTATTTGGTTTTTTGAACCAGGCTGTAAACATGTTAATCTCTGCTGTAAAAACAGGCTTTTAAGAATGGGTGTGTTTGTGACTTTCTGTGCTTCTGCAGCCAGCCTCTAGTGGACACTCGAGGAACTGCAGGGTTTTACACTTCCTCATCGGCTTCATTTTTCTACACTGGAGGTTGCCGCTTTTTCAAACCAGTTATGTCCTTTGAAATTCTGCTGTGATATTTTAATCTTGCGTGATACCGAGGCAAAGTGTGGAACATTTGGTTTCCTGAAACTATAAACAAGCCTAACACACTCACACATTATGTAAAACTGTGAAAGTAATCATACAGTTGGACTACAGCTATATAAGAGCGGGCTATAAGTGCTTGGATACGTTATACCAGATTGACTGACTCCAAATTTGGAAGTGTGTGTTCTTGGCTTGGCGGCTGCAGACATCTGTTTACGTCATTTTTTTTTCAATTTGAAATGTATTATCCAATATGAATCTGCAGGGCGGATCTACAACACAAGTGACTCTCTCATACTTTTCCCTCTCTGATCCCCATGAATCACTCCTCCCTGCCTCCTAATCGTTTGATCCCGCGTGAACAATCTCCAGCAGAGTGTCTGCACGTGAACAGCCTCATATTTGTCATGTATGTTGCACGTACAAGTTAGAAAATGTCATCAGAGTGCTCGATAGCCTCTGTGATTAGTCTCTGCCAATGACTGCTTAAGACGGTGTGATAAACATTCCTGTCATTTGTCACTAAACGGCCTTGTGCGTCAAGCCTGCTGGTGTAAGTTCATTAATATGGAAATGCAGCGCTTGTCACTCTTCATGGCTTTTGGTCAGGAGGAGGTAGTGTTCTGTAAATGACTTCTTCTGGCAGCAGGTGTGTGTATGTTGTGTCCTCGGCCTTGTGCATTATTGCCCATTTATCACGTTGGCATTCATTAGATTTCTATGTTGAACTCAAGTCCCCTCTCACCTCAACAATTCAGAGTCTGTTTACTTTATGACATTCAAACCAGTGCCAACCAAAGGTGTTCCTCTTTGGCTGGTTGTCAAAGTGATTTGTTGGCACATGTTTATGATAGCATTTTAAACACCTAAATGTTTTTTACTTTTTATGGCGTCAGAATAGTCGTACAGTTTCAGGGCTCAGAAGGAATTATTACTTAAAGGTCACATATCCTCCTCCTCTTCAACCAGTTTAAATAAGTCTCAGAGCTCCCCAAAACATGTGTGAAGTTTCTTGTTCTAAATCCACTCTGATCCTGTATTTGATCACGTCACCCACCTGGGGGAGGGGCTACTGCCCTTTGTGATGTCATGAAGGGAAACCTCCAAACGGCCTGTTTGAGCACACATTTTCTGAAATGTGGAGCAGGCAAAAGACGGAGAGGATGGACTTTTCTCAAAATTGGGGGATTTGTAAGGAGACTAGGGACACATATTAGAGTTAGAGGAACATGGTGAAGTGGATTTAGCATCATATGGGAACTGAGACACTGTGTGTCTTCAATAAGTTTGATAATGAGACTTGGAACAGAATGAATATACACAGGGATGCATGTAATGTCTTAAGGAAATATCAGCAGGCTTGGTAAGGATTTGTGAATATCTGCAACGTACGATGCTATTCAGTATTAGAATAAAGATATGTAGCATGCATGTTAGCCCCTTAACCCAACTGTCCACAATTTCAGAGTTAGTTTGTTCGTCCTCTCCACAAAACTTTTGTCTTCAGGGTAATGGATTACAGGCTCAGAGGCCACACAGGATATGCGTGGTGCACAAGCTGTCTCGGCATGTCAAGCCCAACTAACCCCTGCTGTTGTGGACTGAACACTGCAGCCAGAGCGAGCATTTCCTACCTGCAGCGTCGGGCAGTGCATCAAATAATATTCATCTGTTATTCTTGTGCCATGTTCTTTAATGTCGTACAGACTTTGTCTGAATGTGGCTGCCTGCAACTTTGAAACTTTTAACAAATTGTATTTTCTAAGTTCAAAATGTACAAATCCTATCTGTTTTGATTCCTTTAGCTCTGCATTTTTAAGCACCCTGTCTCTCTTCCGCTGGTGGGTCAGACCCAGTTTACTGTACTTGTACTGTACTTTCCCTGGAAGAACCATGTGGAGTCTTTTCCCGAGAAACTATAGGGGAGGGAGACAAAACATCGGAGGGGTTGCATATAGAAAAGAGAGCTGGAGGGAGAAGGTCGGTACTATACATTTTAAACTGCTTCTTTGCTTTCCAACATTCACGGAAACTCTCCCCATGGGTTTGGAGTAGCTTAGGGCCATCTCAGCACGTTCCAGTTATGTTTCGTGATTGCATCACATTTGTAAGGTAGAGTTCATACTATATGAATGTATTCAGTTGAAGTCATGACGTTTCTGCAGATCCCATCTCAGTCTGTGTTCATTGTTCATTATTGGAGGATTGCTAGATAGAACGTATCCAAAATGGCTGCTCACCTCAAATCCTGTTGTCAAATGTGCAACGCTTCACCGTAGAAATGGGCAAATGTGATGCATAGAGGTATGGCATCAACGGTGCTGGCCTCCCTCCAGAGCTGCAGAGATAGAGAGAGGGTAGTCAACAGCTGTCTGTTACAAAACAAATGGCTGATTGGGCGGTCTGTGACGAAGACAAATCTGTTATTACTGTGTAATGTTGATAGATCTCATCATCACAGATTGTTGGCCGTCAGTGGCACTATCATCATTTCACAGAGAGCTAGCTCACATGTGAAGCCCGCTGTGATCTCTTTGTAAATGACTGTGACGGTTTCAACAAGTTAAAAAACAAAAAGATTAAGATTCATTCTCACTCAGGGGATCTCAGATGTGTGTTTGTGCACACTCCAGACTTTCAACTGAAGACACGAAATAGTTCTCCTGAGTGAGGAGAAGTTTGTCCTTCATTTCCTCTTCTCTGTCTTTTCCCCTTCTCTCTGCAGCTCTGGAGGGAAGCCAGACTCATTGATGCCATACCTCTGCCCAGGGTTCGAATTACACACCGATTTTCTGGGGGAGCCCT
This sequence comes from Labrus bergylta, assembly GCF_963930695.1. NCBI lineage: Eukaryota > Metazoa > Chordata > Actinopteri > Labriformes > Labridae > Labrus > Labrus bergylta. Next base: position 9,131,800 of record NC_089205.1, on the reverse strand, counting down.
ATTTCCCCCGGTGTGCACCACGACATTAGACCGCCGCCTCTCCCTCTCACTACAGTCCATTCCAATACTGCGCCAACTCAATGACGAGGCGCTCAGGTGGTCGCGTTAATCTAGTAATTCGCAGCCACAGTAGGAATGGACACAGGATTGTGTTGATTAGTGGAGACAGATGTCTGGAAAAATGGACTGCAATATGTAGATAAACACAAAACTTTTAAATATTTTTCATTCCAGGAACCTTAATGTATGGAAAATAGAATATCACTTAAAAGTTATCAGACGTAAACGTCTCGGGGAGCTGGTGTCCATTTCAGGGGAACCGACCCCCTTACTGTGAACTCTGCCTCTGTTTCTGCTGCTGTCTGTGCTTGATGTTTATGAGAAGCAACTCTTTTATTTATCACGGTTTTTGGACTCGAGACGCCATAATAAATGGATGAAGTTACAGTTTTAACTTCATTAATATTTGGCAATCAGACTTTTTTCGTATCATTGGACTTTAACCTTAATATTTAGATTTAATCATTGTCATTTCCACATCATTCCCAACCTGTATGTATAGCTATTTTTACATTTATTTCTTGTGTATGCAGTCCTTTAATTACCTGCACAGAGATTGCAGCCGACGCCTGCAGACAGTCCAAGCACCGATCTTAAGTTGTAAACGTCACTACTCGCTCAAAGTGAATTCTCCTGATTATATCCTGCTGCGTTCTCACATCAGCTCACTCTGACTTTCTGTTGCAAAAAGGGGTCTGGCAGAAGAAAGTCCGGGTAAAGACCGAATGAAAAATGTGTCTGTGTGCGTTTACACATATCAGAGTTTCAGGAGTTTTCTGCAGGCGTGAAAGCTCTTAATGAAAATCGGTAGCTCGTGTGGCCCTTACGTCTCTAAAGTGTTGTGTGAAGTATAAAGTGTGTTGAACACTTTGAGTCTGCAAGTAAAATCATGCTTTTATTTTCTGTGTGTTTAGGAGCGTGGTTCCTCCTGGCTGAAGACGTGTCCTACAGAATCTTACCACCCAGGGTCCACTGAGTCGCCACTGCGCCCATGAGGTAACCTCAGGACCTGCGCCCCCCTCATTACCACCCTCGGTCCATCCATCTCCCTCCCCTCTGTCCCTTCCTCCCTCGGACCCACCAACCATGGGCCAGAAGATCTCTGGCAGTATCAAATCAGTGGATGTACGTGGGGAGCCCTCCTATCGCCCAGTACGCCGCGAACTGCGGGGTCCTGATTTCTGTCGGCCCCCCAGGTTGGACTTGCTGTTGGACATGCCGTCTGCCAGCCCAGAGACGCAGCTCCGCCACGCCTGGAACCCTGACGACCGGTCACTCAATGTCTTTGTTAAGGAGGACGACAAGCTAACGTTTCACAGACACCCAGTGGCGCAGAGCACAGACTGTATCCGCGGGAAGGTGGGCTACACCAGGGGCCTCCACGTTTGGAGAATTCACTGGCCAGCCAGACAGCGAGGCACACATGCGGTCGTGGGCGTGGGCACAGCTGAAGCACCATTACACTCAGTGGGCTACACGGCACTAGTGGGCTCGGACTCTGAGTCTTGGGGCTGGGACCTGGGTCGAAACAGACTCTATCACGATGGAAAGAACCGCCCAGTTTCCACATCTGCACCCACATACCCCTGTTTCCTGGAGCCAGATGAGTCGTTTGTGCTCCCAGACTCGCTGGCAGTTATACTAGACATGGACGAAGGGACTCTGAGCTTCATGGTAGACGGACAGTATCTGGGAGTAGCTTTTAGAGGGCTGAAAGGAAAGAGGCTGTATCCCATCGTCAGTGCCGTGTGGGGGCACTGTGAGGTATCGATTCGCTACGTCAACGGACTAGATCGTAAGTAGCACGCACACAATACTTTTCTCTCTTTTGGAGCTTTGAAATGATTCAAACATTGTTAAATAGCAGTATGAAGCAAAACAAAACATACAAGGTGAATGGTGTTTTTCCACCTGATAGCCTAGAAAAAGCTAAGCTAGTAGTCATCAATGTGTTCCCCCCCAAAAACAATCGGACACCTAGTGTTTAAAATGGGTACTGCAGTCCAAATTCAAAACACTGTAGAGCTTGGCCTCCCCCCGCCCCATCCTCTCTAGAGTCGATGCTCACACAGGTTGCCATGTGGTGGACACTGAAGCTTCAGTGTTTATCCAGCTCTGCATCGGTCTGTAAACCTTTCTGTGTTCTAACCTCTCTCCATTTTTCAAAAGCATCTCCAATATTGATCCTAGTTTGAGCACGTTTCTGCTCGTGGAGCTTATTAGAAACATGCAGAGGCTTTTTAGGCCGGGTACAATCACTTCTATCTGAACCAGTTCTCTTGCCCGCTTCCATCGCTGCAACACCTGTTGGTTTGACCTGATAACTGCTCTCATGTCTGGCAAACCGAGAGGTGTCCGAAACGGCCTTGTGGGGGTGCCTTAGAGCCGCCTACCTTCTCTGGTCCAAACAAATCCAGAGCATTCAGGACCAGAATCTAAAGTTAGAAGGGGGAGATACTGGCTGCTGCATTGTTGTCAGAGAAGCCAGCACTTCAACATAGCATGTTTCCTTAATGTCTGATCATATAGTAAGATCACTTTATCATTTCACTCACTACACATCTTACTGATTGGTCCTTTAAATGAATGTTTGATCCGACAGTCTAAGTTTGTCGCACTTGTTCCTTTTTACAATCGGTCGGCAGCTTTTTAAAGATATTTTGACTTGTTTTCTGAAAGCGTGTTAAGTGTGACTGATAGTAAATCTGCACGCAAATTTTGTGAGTTTTATATAGAAGTGTAATAATTTCACCAAATGTCAAGAAGTCAAAGCCTCATTTACTTAATCATCTTTGGAATATGAAGATTAGTGCCTGTTTTAGCACCACTGTCAGCATCTGCTTCACTTCAGGAATGTGGAGACGTGGATGTGGTGTGGGTAATCTATCGGAGAAGAAATGTTATGTTTATGTATGAAACTCTGGATAAGCTTTATATTTAGATGTGCTCATTAAAGCTGCAAAGGCCCAGGGTGGGATGTGTGCTGTTTCAAGTTTGAGTGACAAAAACCAGGGAAGGACCCGAGGGATGGAAAGAGACACAAAAAGATGGGATCCAGGAGAGACGAGTAGTCACCCACTGTGGTCTGTGGTCGGTTATCTTTCTCGTGGTTATATGACAAAATGATGATTTGAAGATCGACCGAGAGCAGTCAGTTGTGACAATCCTACAACTCATCGGTATATGTTCAATTACTGAATAATATGTGTGACACTTAAGGAATCTTTAAAAGCTACATCCTGGTAAATACTTCTGTCTTTGCTCTTCAAACACACTCAGGATTTAACGCTTCAGGCGAGACTGAGACGGCTTTACCAGCAGATTTGTCATTTTTTCTTCAGAGAGCACCGACTATGGATATGATGTGCTCAATTTCTGTCTGCACTGATCTATAAAAAGCCCCCGATGAGAAGGACTGCGGCTTTGTTTACCAATAGGAAGCAGCTTAAACATGCCCGTGGTGTACTATTTCCAGTCTGATTCCTTCTATCGCTTTTTAGCACTCTCTCTCTCAAGTCCTCAGAAAGTCTTTCTCAAACTTCCACATTGTCGGAGGGCAAACAAGAACACTGTATTCAATTCTCTGGTATAAATAGAATATCTGTTTCCCAACCAGTGTCCTCGCGTCCCCTCTCTCGATGCTTCTCTCTGCCCTACTCCTCTTTTTTTTTTTTGTTAAATGTCATCGTTCCAGCTAGTAGTCATCTCCATCCAGTCTGCCCCTAACGATTGTGTAATAGCCCTCTATCCTCCCTCCCGCTCCAGTCTGAATGATGCACAAAGACGTAAAGCAGGCTGGAGGCGGCGCCGACAGTGAGGCATGGACACCATGTCCGTGGCTGCGAGCCATATGTGTTTGTGTGTGTGTCCGTGTGTGTGTGTGTGTGTGTGTGTGTGTGTGTGTGTGTGTGTGTTTGTGGGCTGGAGGACAGCAGCCAGTAGAGGAGGATTCTGGAAGATGTCCCAGTGTGCCTCTGAGCTCAGCGTCTGGTCTTGCTTAGTGGGAAGCGTCAGGTTAGGTGTGTGTGTGTGTGTTTGTGTGTGTGTGTTAAGCAGCTTAAATGCTCATAATTTAGATGTGCATCAGCTCAACACTCAATTTCTCATATTCTTGCATGCAAAATGGTACAATATAAAAAGATTCTGTCTTGCACTTGGAAGCAAGTGGGGCAGCAAAATGTGTCCTAGAGAAACTCTAGACAACTTTTAAACCAAAAAAAAAATTATATTAAGCAATGTTTTTTTTCTCAATCACAAATTTAGGGGAGCTGGTTGCACATTGGTTTGTGCGCGCACCCCATGTATGGAGGCTGGTCCTCCAAGCGGGCGGCCCAGGTTCGAATCCCACCTGTGGCTCCTTTCCCGCATTTCATTCCCTATTCTCTCTCCCTGATTTCCGACTCTATCCACTGTCCTAACTCTCCATTAAAGGCCAAAAAGCCCCCAAAAAAATCTAAAAAAAGAAAAATCTAATTTAAACACCTTTTACCTTCAAGGAATAATAGCTAGTGCTGCTGATTATAGCCCTCTTCACACTGCCGTTTCAAGCCATAATATTCACACTCCCATGACGTTCCTCCTTCAATCTGAGGGCGCACACACACTAGCACTCCCATACAGTCCTTAAGCAGAATTATGGAAAAAACCTTTAACAAGGTTCTAGACTAATCACAGATTGTGAATAGTCCCTCACTCTTTGTTTGCCTTTCTTCTGTTTCATTGTTGATATCAAATGATAAACTGCTCGTGCATCAATCATTGTGATATTCATCTCGCCTTTCAAACATTCATATCTTCCTCCGGTTGATGCAGCCGGTATCCGTTGAGTTTTGAAGCAATGAAAGTTCAAAGAGCTTGTGTTGTGAGAGAATGCACGCGAGAGATCAGTGAGTCACATCAGGCACGAGGCTCACATTTCCATGCTGGAATAAAGCGAAGGACCCAAACATCAATATGTATGCTTTGAGATGGCAACCCCCCCCCCCCCTCCCCCCCCCCCCCTCCCCCCACCACCACCACCACCCTCACCCTATTCCCAGATCCTGCCTCTGTGCATCTTCTTACTGCCAATCGAAGAGCATTCACTTCCTGGTTTTCCTGATCTTTCCCTTCGTCTCCCTCCTGCTTACACTCAATTTCTGACTCGCTGGTAAAAGATAAGTCTCCTCATACTTTGTCCTCACCGTCCATTCTCTTAATCCCCCGCCTTAACACAGTCCTCTCTGACCAGGAGACGCTTGGAAGCAAACCCTACTGCGATGTGATTTTGATCAGTTGGCATATACCCCCGTTTCTCTAAAGTCTCTTCACAGTGCAGTGGGGTTCCTGCCGCATAATGTCCTCCATTCTTCTCTTCCTCTTCATCAAAACAAGCCTCATCACGCAAAAGTAACCGAGCAAGCCTAATGACAACACGCTGATCCAAACCCATTAACACCTTAACAAGTTAGACCGGTGCAGATGAGGCGTTTCACACATAGACACACACACGTAAAAACACGGCTTGCATGCTTCCCCTCCCTTTTTGCAAATGAACCCTATTTGACTCCCTCTCATTGTGTTTTATCTCCTCCCTCCTGTTCTCCCTTTCTACTCCTTCCTTCCTCCCTCCTCGTGCTAACAACACTAATCCTTCCTTTCTGTCTTTACACACACCATTGTGGTGGCAGGTTGCCGTGGAGACTGTTAAGCTGACTTCTCCATGGATGGTTGGGTTGGTGGTTAATTGTTGACCAGGCAGCTTGCTCACTACTTTGCGCGCTTGCCCTATGCAGATGGGATGTCTGATGTGAGTGCGTCCTCAGTGTCCACAAAGTTTGTTGATGTATTCGAGTGAAATTGCTCTAACAAAAAAACACAGATTGTATTACAGTCTCAATATTCCTGTATGCTCAGCCTGTTTTTCCTAAGCAGAGAAAGAGAGCTGCAGGACTATAGGGACAGACTGACGGCAGTTTGTGCACGACTCACTCGCCTTGTTGTGAGGTAATAGGAAAACGGATATAATCAGAGGAAGGAATCACTACATCAGTGAGCCAATTGGTTTCCACTCTGGAGAGGACGATTCAATTTGGACACCTGCATTTCAAATCAGACACAGTTTGCTCACCTTCCTCCTCGCTCCAGTTTTCTTCCATATCTCAAAAGTCATTGATCTAATTCTGTCCGTCCCTGATTCCCCTCCCCCTTTTTCTCTCCTTTGACCTCTTGGTGAAAGGGAGCTGGCAGTGCATTTGCACCTTAAGGGCGGTGTATGTAAGACACATAACACCTGTCATCCTCAAACTGGGTCAGTATATGCTAATCTATTAGATAGACATCACTGGGAGTCTGTCCCTCTGTATGCTTACACTGAATTGGAGCAAATGTGCCAAAATGATGGACTTATCTAACCCCTATTTTAAAGTGGGACATCACTTGGTTGGCACTTATGGTGAATGGATGTATATGCTTAGCTCATACACAAAAATGCATCATGAGAAAGTGGAGGAAACGGGCGGGGAACTGTCCGTCTCACCTCAGTGAGGGCAGACTCACTGACGCACAGCCATCCTAAAACTTTACCTCTCCTTCCTCCACTTTGTTCTCAGTTAAGTGTGAGGTAGGTGTGTGTGTGTGTGTGTGCGCGCCTGCCAGCCTGCCAGGCCTCTGTAATCCAACAGCGCATCAGGCGTTCACTCATCCTTAACCACACTTTCCCACACTCCATCTCCTCTTTAGTGTGCAATAAATCTGTCAGGAAAAGGAGTCTCTGGACATCACAAAAAAGTGCTTGAAAAGGAAAGGGAGAGCTCTCACATGACAGACTGGAGGGAGGAGGAAGAATGAGCAAACAGGCTCCACTGTGCAGCTCTGCTTAGCTCTGATGCTTCCAGCTAATTAGCATAGATCGAATATTTAACCTGCCTCATCGAACCAAAGACACGCTGGCTGCTTGAAATAGACACTTGCGAGAATCAGAATATGGACCTAAAGAATCATAGATTGTAAATATTCATACGTAAAGTTAGCAGTGCAACTCAAATACTCCTTGACTCTGTACTAGCTCGATATGAGGCCACTTCACAGAGGAACATTTGTGTTTATAATGGATCTATAAGCCGGTGTATTCTCGACAAACACAACTTATGGTTGAGGTCCATTGTTGCCTGCAACATGACGTTAAAGGCTTTATATGCAATTTTTTGATCCAGCAGATGTCACCCTTGAGCACCAGCATGCTAATGCTAGCGATCTTTATTATGCTCGTATCTTCTCACTGCATGTAAATTTACAGTAGATGACCGTGTTCTAGCAACGCTTACGTGACATTCAAATAAGCAGTGAGTACAGTATGTTATTCTTCTTTTATCTAATCCCTCAATTAAACAACTTTTATACGCAATATATATGAGGTATGAGCCGGCTGTCCTGGCGACATCAACAAAGTGAAGATAGGACTCGGAAAGCATCACAGACAGTGGGACTCGGGTGTTAACACCCATTGTAGACAGTCATGATAGAGTTATTTTCAGAGTATATACTTGATTTCTATTACATTTAAGTATGTCGAATCACATATAAAGCCTTCAAAGTCATCAACTAAACTCATCTCCTTGCACAAAAACAGAATGGATGTATGTTAAGTGATGGTAAACAGTGTTATCTTATTGGATGTATGAATGATGTAAGAAAGCAGAAAATCAGGAATCTCCTGTCGGGTTCTCATTCCTGCAGAACTAGTGCTTTTTAATCACCTTCCTGCAGCGTTGTCAGTTAACTTACCAGTTGCCGGACTGTCTGTGCTCGTCACATCTGCGTGACAGGATCAATGTCGCCAAAGGCAACCCTTGCCATGGAGACCAGCTCTGTGCCAGCAGGGATTGGCTGGTGTTCAGCAAGTTTGTATCATCATCACGTCATCAGCGCCACGAGAGTGCTGTGATGACACGGTGTGGCGGTGTCCATCTTTCTGCTGCGAGTCCTCAAAATGAATGAAAGTGTTGAAGTGAGAGATAGAGGCAGGTAGAGCACCCTGAGAGGTAGACGTTAAATGTAATAATAACTTCATTATTCTTTAAGTACACCACCATAAGGCGGCCCTATGGGGCCAGTGACAAACCCACAAATTGACCCAATAAGACACATCATACACCTTACCAAAGTCAAAACCTAGGGATGTGTTATTAAAGTACAAACTACATGATTAAACAAAGATCAGCTCAAAACGTATTCTACAAAAACAACACTGAGAGGCACAGCAGTCCACTCTTAACACCGCTTCCCTCTTGAACTCATGATGCAATCAGGTACTCGGGATGTTCCCAATTTCCGAGTTGGGAAGTCGTTCTTCCGACTTAAGTGTGTTTTCAGTTCAGAAAGTCTGAATGTTCTAACAGACAGCGTGGATGCAATGTGAAGATGTGAGGAATGTCTCTGTTACAAGATATATTTGAGCTAAAAGTTGATGTGAATTATTAAAAAGTATCTTAACATTAACAAAAAATATTTTGGCAGCAAATTTCTTAATGAGTTTCCGAGTTGTTGTTTGGACTCGAGCAGGCGTTCATGTGCATTTTGCAACTCGGAAACTTGTTTTTCCAATGAGTCCGACATCACATGAATGCAGCGTCAGCATCAGGCTTTTTGAGCACTGAGGCCAGGTGCACCATGTTAGGTGATCGGTAGCTTCACCTGGGCAGAGCTTGAGACAACAGGAAGGTGAGCAGGGACGAACAGCACAGGGAAACATTCAGCCGTAACAACTCGTAGGCAACAAAACAACCCAAACAACACGGCCAGGCAACCCCACGCTTTAGTGACTATGGAGTGAATCAAGAGGACAAGAGGTAGAAATGATGGACCCACACACCAGAGAACGGACAGAATCTAGAGCTGAAACATGATATCTAAAGAAAAAGAAATGAATGAGTTAAAGCAGAATAAATGTGCATATAGAAATTATTTATTCACTAATTTCTATGAAAGTCAGTCTGATGGCGGCAGAAGTAAATACATTTTAACACTCCACAGTTGGCATATGTAAGATAAATCTGTTTAGCTTATATCTTAGTGCACCATTCCCTCCGTAGAAGTTGTTTCTTTTTCACGTAATGAGACAGAACGTGCAGCTGTCTCCTTGTTTTGAGTTCGCCCGTGATCCCAGCTGTCTGCACTGTATTTAACATTAGCTTCAGCGACGCAGGCAGCACTTACAAATCCTCGCACAAACACAGCATGTAACACATGGTGCGGCTGTGACTTTACACTCCCAGCGCTGTGACATCATGTAACAGCAGTGTGAGAAGCTTGTTACTATGGAAACTACCTATATGCGGGGGCTGTGCTGGTTAGAGTAGACTGATTGATGGGTGTTGTTAGGCCCAGCGTAAAGTAAATCCATCCTGAAGAAGGGGTTGGGGGGGGGGGGCTTCATTCCACAGAGTCTCCCCGTGCACCCAGAGTGTGTGATCCCAGTTCTCTATTCACGAGAGTTCAGGCGGTCACAAGGTGCCGGATAAATGGAGACGTGATTTTACTACCAGTTTCTCTAGAATTAGTGTGTAATCTTTTTAAGCTGCAGAGCCAAAGCGTGGACTTTCCTCTGCCCCGTAATGAGCTGTTGCAGAGATGTGATGCTGTGAAGCCGTCTCAGTGCACACATCACTGCACATTTCTGCATTCAGTCTGAGCCCCTTCGACATGTCTCTCTGATTCGAGCACTTCCCATGTTGATGTATCTACAGATGAAGCCACTCTTGTCCCCAAGGTGCTCTTACAAAGCCTTTTCATGACGCACATGGCAGTCCAATAAATTGAGATAGCCATACTCTATTTCTTTGCACGTTGTCAGCTGCTGTTCACGGGCGGATTTCATTATTTCCACTCGCCGCTGTTTCAAAAGGTCAAAGAGGAATGCGCTGAGATGTGCTTGCAAAAGTTTAACTTCAGATAACGGCAGAAAACAACGAGGAGCCGATTAAGCGCTAAAAAGTGCATCATGATGGATTCTAATGGGGACACAGAGTAATGAATTCTGTACCGATCTGCTTTTAATTAGGATTCTGATGTACGCCAAGTCGCTGTTTACTCCATTCTTGTTCAATCCTCACCTCAGATGTGTGTGCGCGTGCGCGTGTGTTGCAGTGGTCATACAGCCAACCGGGCAGCAGTTCATGCCTGAGGTCTCTCTAAAGGCGTGACTCTGTCTCCATGCAGATCTGATACAGGATTCCATGTATGATTTCTTATTTGTTCAGCAGAGGGGGGCTAGTTTTGTGGTAATGTGGTGCACATTTTTTAGACTGTAAAGGCTTAATCAGTCACAGAGGACGCCTGGGTGGATTGGTGTGCTAAACTCCTTCATCTGCAGAAGGAATGTATGGTGCAATGATGGACAGCATTAAAAAAAAATATATATATGCAGCACTATGCATGTGAACGCTGTGGCCTTCATGGAGCTGAGGCAGCTTTTATTCATTAAACATATTAATATAACACATTCAGGGTCTTTGCCCCGAAGAAGAGCTGATTGTCAAAACACCAACTCCATCAATAAGTCAGAGAATCAAGGCCAGCGGGCGTAATCGCTGCCTTTTGAATATCAATACAAAGAGTCACATTGAGCATGCAGCTCAAGTGAAGAAACTTTTCTTTTTGACCTCTTGTCTGTGGACGAGTGTGTGTGGTGGTATGTGTGTGTTTAAATGAACCCTGCTCGTGTCCTTCACACCGTGTGCGACTGGACTCTGAGCAGCAGGAAGTCAGCCCTGCCAGATGGTGCGTCCAGGTGGAGCAGCTTGACATCTGTAAGGGACAGCAGTTAGAAGTCCGTCTCTTCTCTGACACACAGACATTATTTAGCTTCACACTCTTTGGACGGGGGAGTCGCCTCGTTCTACTGGCATATATTTAAAATAGTGATGACATGTTTGTGTGTAAATGATTTCATACCTGCTGCTTCTTTCTGCTTGTTGTAAATATACACCCAGAAATCAACCGTTACAATAAGGGGTGGGGGAAAGCAAAACAAAAAAAGGTAACAATATTCTAAGTGGCTTTCTTATATTAAAACATGGATGCCGTGTACCAATGTTTTTGTCAGTGTGATTGTTGGGAAGTGGGTTCAGACAAAAAGTGAAACGTAGTTCTTTTGGATTAAAGCGCCTGTGAGGAGCTTCTTGGATGATCTTGTCCCAAGCTGTAACCTCAGGTGTTGAAGCCTAAGAGAAGTGCCAAAAAAACTGCAATTCCTCGAGTGTCCACTAGAGGCTGGCTGCAGAAGAACAGGAAGTCACACCCATTCCAAAAAGCCTGTTTTTACAGCAGAGATTAACATGTTTACAGCCTGGTTCAAAAAAACAAATAGGTCTGATTAGCTCATGTCTTGATCAGCTCACACTGTACGGGGGGTGAATGTTTTGATGACTTATCAGTTTTGATTTGATGAAGGATAAGAGTTATTCACAATAAGCCGTGTAGCTGACCTGATTGACAGGTGGGCGCGGTGTAACGGTTTGTCAGGAGGTTTAAAACCCACCTCAGCTCCAGCTCTCAGCCTGTCTTTAGGTTAGACTGAAAGTTAGACTGAGACAGCATTTCCAGCACGGAGACCGCCATCGATGGGACTCCAGCGCCCCCTGCAGGAACAGACGGGTGACATCACTCAGGCTTCATCTGTTAATATTAACAGTCTATGATTCATACATACCCAAGTGGTGTTTTCTCATCAAAAGAATCCCACCAGGCTTCCTTTTAATAGTCAAACATTAACTGATTTTATGACAGGGAAAATGTCAACAAAGGCTGTTAGAAAATTGTGTTGTTAATCGCCCCGTCTGACAGCGACCTGACAGACCTTGTTGGTCTTGTTGGCTTTTATAGGTTACATGGAGGCATCAATATTATTGTCTTTGCTACTGACAGTAAGGTTGAGGAATCTTTACTTTCATGGTTAACGTTATCTCTATTTATGTTTCTTTACAAAACAGTAGAATCTGAATCGGGGTCTGGATTTGTAGTACCTTTGTGGTCCGAGATGAGTTGACCGATCAAGTATCAGCCGGCTTTGAAAGTTGTTACAGCCACATATTTTTCTTTTTCACAGGGCTGTCATTCACCAAAGACATAAATACAAACAGAGGCAGGCTGCTTTGAAATCTTTTTTCTTTGGGTAAATGAGAAAATGATTTCAGGGACTGATGCAAGCTTCTGCAACGACCTTCAAAGTCTGAATCAATGAACATGAAGTTAGCGAGTTACTCATTCACGACATTGCAAAGTGTCCTCTCTCAGTACCCCTGTTGTCCACTTTCACTCCTCCCGTTCATGATAGATTGAAGAAACAAAGGCTCTAAATGGAGAAATCAAACCGGAGTCTGAGTTTCTGGATCGTTAAAAGCAAAGCCGTTATGAATTGGTGAAAATGAGAGTCGTTCTTAGTATTTCCAAATCCTGTTCGGTGATTTCTACGGCCCAACCGACATAACATTTTGGGGCTGGTATCGATGTTAGTGAGCGAAAAAAAATAGGATACCGATATATGGGCCGATATCTTCAATAGATCTATCTTTTCGGTCTGTAGAGATACATAAATATAGATTAAAACATTTATTGTGTTGATCCCTCAAATGCAGTTATCAAACACTTGTGGACCACTCGGGAGAGTGATGATGTTTGTTGTAATCCATATAGCACCCTCTGCTGCTGAAAGAGAACTGCTAGTGTAAAACAATGAAGCTCAAATGAAATGCTTGTGACTGGGGAAAAAATCTAGAAATATCAGACATAAAATTAGCCCATACCGATAGTCACTGGATACGCTAATATCGGCCAATATTTTGGTTGGCTGATATATTGATGTGGCTCTAGATTGATTTCCTCACTACTTAAATACAAAGCAGCCAAAACTGACTTGGGTCATCTTTTGCACATGGAAACTTGGACTTACATTTTTTGTCTTTTGTCCCCTCACAGCGGAGCCTCTCCCCCTCATGGACCTCTGCAGACGAGTAGCTCGCCTGGCTCTGGGCAGAGAGCGCATCCATCACATCGACACACTCCCGCTGCCGCAGACTCTCAAGAACTACCTCCAGTATCAGTGACCCCCCCACACACACACACACACACACACACACACACACACACACACACACACACACACACACACACACACACACATAATCTGAGGCCCACATGTTCTTAATATGACCAGGCTCCAAACTGAACCAAGTCCCAACTTCTGGAGGATGAGGATGAGGACTTTGACTACATTCAGGTGTTGAAGGCTGCGCTGCTGTTTACAACATTTGAGGGGTTTCCATTCGTTTTTGTTTTTTTAAACTTTAGTTTTGTTGTTGTTGCTGACTGCTGTCTTTCTCCTGGACAGAAGAGTAAAGGATCTGAAGAATGGAAAAAAGAAGAACACTAAAAAAATCTGTTTCCTGCTACTCACGTGTATTAAGTGTACAAGTCAAATTCATGTCCTCACTATGGAAGGCCTTATCTGCTGTGGTTTTGGCTGAAGGTTTACCCTCACAGCTTTTCTGCACAGGCTATATGGAAGCCTCCTGGCAAACATGTTGGTATTTATATTTATATTCCCAACAACACACTCCACACTCTGTGGAGATGCAACAATCCCTCCAAGGCATGAGGGAGAGAGGTACCAGGAGAGAGAGGAGGGGAAAGTCCACATGCTGGTCTATTTTAGTGAGTGTTTACACAGTGTTGCTCACATGGATTACATATATACAGTGTGTGTGTGTGTTTTTCAGGAGTGTACAGAAACAAAGCCTTGACTGTGTCAAGTCAGAACACAGCTCACTGACAAGCTGGCAGTTACCACCTACAGGCTGAAAAACGACTCCAGTCTGATGTGAACTCTCTCTCTCTCTTTTCTCTCTCGCCCTCTCTCTCTTTGTCTGATTTAAGCTTCCGTCATAATCCACGCTCCTGTAACACTCACAGAGATCGATCCCGAGGTGAAGCCATGTCTGTGACTGCTTATGTGCCTGCTCAATGAAAACATGAAAAAAAAGCACATGGCACTTCTGTCATTATCAGGATAACCCCCCCCCCCCCCCCCCGAAAGTTTTAAATGCTGCTTTTCTATCTTTTTCTTCCACCGTCGTACGTTCATTTGGGGTTCATTTTTTATCTCTGATTTACTTTTTAAGATGACAGTCTTACGATGAGATTTTTTTTTTTTTTTTTTTAAATGTTCCTTTTCTCCCTCTGGGGTTTGAGGTGTATCTGTGGGATGGACAGGAAGTCTCACAGGTACAGCTGGAGAATGTGCTGCCATGACTCTTCTAAATGTGAATAAGAATAAACTCGGCTGAACTTGCACTGCTTCGCTTTCTGTTTTTCTTTGCTTTATAATCATTTATGGAACTGTTGGTTTGGACCAGAACTGTGAAGTCTTAATGACTTGTTTTCTTAAAGGAAGAATGTGTCTTTTTTTATCCAGTAGATGTTGCCCTTGAGCACCAGCATTAAACCAAAACAAACTGCTGTTTGGCCACACCTCCTCCATACTGAAGCCTCCGCCCTCCTCCAGAGACACACCTGCAACACCCCTCCACTCATGTTCACACAGAGGAGTTGTCAATTAGAACGCACCATAATTAAGCATTAAGTGGCGGACTATATTGTCCTCGTCTTGAGCGGCAATCACCTGTGTCCTGCATTGTTGTGTTAGCATGCTAATGTTAGCGCTCTGTAGTTAGCTCGTAGCTTCACATTGCATGTAAACTGACACAGAATGAGCGTGATCTAAAAACTTTCACTAACATCCAAATAATCAGAGAGTATGTTCTTCTTCTCTCTAGTCCTTGACTAAAACAGCTTTTATACACAAGGGGAGGAGCCGGTCGTCCCGTCCATGTAAACACGGCGCTAACAACAACACAGCCAGCGGGACTCGAGCTTCTCACTCATTGTAGACAGTCATGACTCAGAGACACATTTACACAGGATAGACTTGATTTCTGATATATTAATGTGTAACATGTCTCACATTCTTCCTTGAAGCTTTGGATATGTCGTAGCATTTTATTCTTTATCTCTGGACTTTGGAGGATACAGCTACCCTATTGACGGACATTTGTCCATTGTTGAGTAATGTGGCTCGCACTGATGTCTGCAGCCGATGTGTGTCTGTTGTGTCTCCTCAGTTTATTGCTGACAATCTCGTTTACTGAACAGCTGGACAAACTGATGTGGGCAGTGTGGTAAGTCTCACACCATCTCTAGGAAAGATCAGCAACATGCAGTCTGAGAGACATGTTCAGGTGACATTTAAAGAGGAGGGAGGTGTTACTGACAACATCTTAAATACATCACGTATGTAGCTAATTAAAAAAAAAAAACAGACGGAGAACACACTGAAATCTGCAATCAAATTGTTTCAAACATTGGTACCTTGATTTTCACAATCAATGCATCTCTGCTTTTCTCCTCCTACTGTCAGGATATGTTAGGGTTATATGACTCAAGCTGTAAACATTAGCATGCCAGGCTCATGAGCATAACAAGCCGAAATCCGGTGTTATTTCTTAAAGGGTCCTGTCATTTTCTTGTGTGTGATGAGTTACATCATATTGTATTAAAAGTATAAACATTGAATGAAAACTCAAACCGCTGTGTTGACATCTAAGTGTGTAAGAAGAAGTAACGTTTAGACGACGTACTGTGTCATGATAACGATGTTAACCAGCTCTGCCCTGAGTTAGCCTATTAACAATGCTCTTTAAGTGGAGTCCTCTGTCTTTAACAGGATTTCCTGCACATGTAGCATTACTTTTGTGTTCAGGATGCTATAAGCTACTATGAGAAGTTTTAAGGTGTTCATGGGGGCGGGGTTTGTGTGGTGGGAGTGTCGTATGAAGCAGCAGTGACCTCCTCAGTACATTCAGGCATCTCTGCTCGTCAACATAGAGGGAGAGTAACTGTATGTGTTAGCATGTCAAAAGCCCAGTTAGCAACGTTAGCACTCGCACAAGTAGTAACAATATTAAAGGGCCCATATCATGCTTTTTCTGGTTTTATATGCTCTTTAGTGTGTTTTCCAAGTGTCCTGTGCATGTTTAGGCACATCTATGTGCAAAAATTCAAAGTCCGCGGAAACGCGGCTTCTCCTACATCCTCCTGTTAGCTGCAGCATTAGCCGCATGTAACGCTCGGTTCTAGCCCCCTTCGATAAAAACTTGTCAGTGTGACGTCTTTTCAGTGTGAGATCACTGATCTAAGCCCATTGGCTCGTTGTGGCAAGCCCTGCAGCTCATGTTGCACGCCCATTAACTTCTGTAGCACGGCCACGATATACCATAGCCTGCGGTAGCACAGTAGTGCTAAGGTGCTAATGTTTATGCTCCCCTCGGACGGAGCCAGTGGCTGCATTCCCAATATGGTAAAAGAGGCGGGACATTTCTGAGAACCGTGCTGAGCAACTGACCAATAACGACAGAGCGGATCGGCAGACCAATCAGAGCAGACTTGGCCCACGTGGGGTCTAACAGTGGGGGCTCAACAGAGTGTAGCTGACAGACTCAAAGCGGAGAGGGAGCAAGGAGGAGCAGTACATGAAAACAGACACTTTTTTCAGACTTTAGCTATTGTGAACGTACAAAAGTAGATACATAGATTAAATATACGAACCCCAAAAAGGGCTTAATATGGGCTCTTTAATTTTATCTCATTTTATTTATAGGCGCCCTTAAACACAGGTAACAGGTCACCTTACAAAGAACCCTATGGACTTTAGTTGCCACAGCAACCAAGACAGAAACGCCCAGGCTCTGTATGTGCAAGCTTCAGGTCATCACAACGCTGATAATTACCCACCACATGGGCCCTGCTGGCCCCCATAACTCAACCCTGTAGACCGACGGGCGGCAAGAGCCAGGACATCACCGGGGTCGTCAAGTGATAAGTATTCATTCTGAATGCCTGAAACCACTGCCAGGGGGTAGGTGACTGACGTAGTGTGAATAATCTCGTCCATACGCGCTCACTTCTCAAAAACATCTTTGTCCACCTTTATGACATCACAAAGGGCAGTAACCCCTCCCCCAGGTGGGTGACACTCCCACAGCTAGGTGTTTGTTCTGCCCTCTGAGTCTGCCTTCTCACCGTAAACAATAGGACATGGAGCGAGAAAGCCCGAGACACCCAAGCCCTTCCAGAGAGGGGGCGTGGTCAGACACAGCTCATTTACATAATTAAAGGTACAGACACAGAAACAGCCTGTTCTGAGCAGGGCTGAAATAGAGGGGTTTATAGACCATCAAATACAGGATCAGAGTGGATTTAGAACAAGAAACTTCACAGACATGTTTTGGGGAGCTCTGAGACTGATTTAAACTGGTTGAAGAGGAGGAGGATATGTGACCTGAAAACAAAGCTAACACTAGCAAGCTACAACTAAGAGTCTCTGTTAACAAGTCATCATTTCAGCTTTGTAAAATATTTCTGGAGGACATTGAATTTCAAACGGTCTGAACTGGAGCTGCTGCTTGGTGTGTCGCTCTCTTTTGCCTCTGGGCCTGATTTAAAGATATGAGAACATTTTTCATGACGATTACTTTTTCATCGCTGTTATCATTGAACATAACAAAAACTACAAAAGTCTGCTGTGATTGAACTCTGCTGCTGTCAAAGACAGCGGCCGGACGCTGCGTGGTTCTGCTGTCGAGTCCGGATGATCTGACTCTAGACCACGTTCCCCACCCCAGAGCTGGCTTTGAGCACAACAAAGCTTGTTGTGTGATCAAAGTTCAGCTCTGCCTGCCTTTCCCTTTCCCTGGCACTGCCAACACAAAATCCATTAATGTTGTGCAACAGAGAGCAGTCTGTGCTGATAATATCATAATCACAGCGAGAGGCCTCTCTCCCCCCCTGCTCTTAGAAGGAGACGGCCAGTGATAACGCAGGAGAAATGGTGGACATTTAAAGCTTTAATAGATGACAAAAAAGAGTCTGTTGAACAAGATAGACACTAATGGAGGTCACTCTGCACTGTGCTGGAGTTCACACAGTCATTAATGCTCCGGCATCATAATAAACAGGAAGTAAACGAAGATACTGAAATGCAAGTCACTCCAGAGTAAGCAGATCTGCCGCGAGCTCCAGTCTGAAACGGATCCCTGAGCTGTAGCGTTCGTCTGCGTCAGCGTATAGCACTGTTTAATAATGCAGGGAAGAGCCCTGTTAAGGATTATTGAACATGCCTGGAAGTTAAAGCTGATGACTTGTTTGATCTGCTAAAAAGTGACTTGGCTTTTGCTGGATCCATATTTAGCTTCCTTCTCGACGAGTGAGGATTCGCTTCAATTCATCTAGCTGTCTCCTCCTCCTCCTCCTCCTCCTCCTCTCCAACACATTCTGCCAACTTTTTATTCATCTCCTTTTTACACCGCTCTGCTTTCTATTTAAATCCTCACATCCTTTTTTTCCCCTCAAAAGCATATTTGTCATCCTATATCTTTATTTTCCACCTTTCCTGCGTTGACAGGAGGTAAATGCTGTGTTTCCACTGAGAGGAGCGGGGTGGGTGAAATATTTCCTCTCTGCTCTCTTTCTCTCTTTCCTCTTCTTCTCTATGCATACATGTTATTCATATGCATAAATGGAGATTGGCAGCGTGAGCTGATGGAGAGATGGATGGTTGGAGAACGGTTGTCTGACACAGAGACGGGAAGAAATCCATAATTTATGGAGGAACAATCCTGCGCCTGCCTTCGCTCGGTAGGTCATATAAAAGCTCACATTTCGTATTTCTCCTCTCTCTCCTGGTTCTCCTCTCTAGATCACAAGCGGAGATATCTGTAGTGGCTAAAAATCCTTAAAGAGAAGGATTCTTCTTTGACTGACTGAAGAGGCTTTACTGCATTGAAGCATAATCTACAATCAGAACTAACACCAGAGATGCATGCTGTGTTGGGTTTCTGTTGATTTTTTTGGTGAAAGTTTGAGACACTTTAAGTTTCAGTAAAACTGAAAATGTTGTTTTCATGCAAGATATATTTTTACACCTTAAAACTGCATTACAAAGGTTTTTAAAAGCTATCAATAATCATAAAGCTCCCGTGAGGTTTTTTCTGTTTGTGACGGTTTATGGTGACCTCTGAGAACAAAACGTCACCTTTGACCTCGTTAATCATCTCGTCCTTAGGGTAAGCAGAATTGTTTTGTTTTTTAAAAGGTTTATTTTTTGGCTTTTTATGCCTTTCTTTGGAAACAACAGTGAATGGAGTCAGAACTCAAGGAGTGAGAGAGAGAGAGAGAGAGAGAGAGAGAGAGAGAGAGGGGGGTGCATGACATGTGGGAAAGGAGATAGAGGTTGGATTGGAACCCTGGCCCGCCCACTTGGAGGACCCTGACCTTCGTACATGGGGTGTGCACTAACCACTAGGCTACTGGCACCCCCGGTTTTGCTCCATCTTGATAACAAGCCTCCCCACAGGAGGCTCATCTGTTGTGTTGCTGAGCCCGGGCTGCCCGCTTGGAGGACTACAACCTCCCTACATGGGGCGCGACCTAACCATTACGCTACTGGCGCCCCGTCGACCCCTACACTTAATAAAGCTATTTTACTAAATGCAAAAAAAATTTAAATCAAAATTTTTAAATCAACTCTTAGTCTCGTGGGTTGATTATTTTTCATCGGTACTTAAGAGTGTAGTATGCACATATGAAGTCAGGAAATGGTCATAAAAGCTTTCTGAGGTTTCAGTCTACATGACCACATTAGATTGTTCCTTCTGCAGAATCAAAGAGAAAAGTCCAAGACCCCCCAACATGTCAATCAACAATAAATAAACTCAACCATGACTGCTTAGGGGGAAGCTAAATCAGCACAAGAATAAAGACAAATAAAGGTGGAGATGTTTCTTCTGATCAAGCGTATTTTTATATTTCAGCGGTCACACAACAGCTCAAAAAACACTCTTTAAGGACTACCTGGACGCTCTGTTCCCCCGACTGGAACACGGTGCTGATAACTGGAGGAAAAAAGTGAAGAGGAGAAAGAACAAAAGAAGCTCCACTAAAAGAGGAGAGAGAGAGAGAGAGAGAGAGAGAGAGCGGGGCTGAAGGAGGACGAGTACACAGAGCAGAATAAAAGGTTGAGAGGGAAGTACAAGGAGGTGACGATGGTGGAGGAAAGAAAGGGGGCTATTTTCAGCTCCTCCTTCAACACAAGAGCAAAAAGCACTTTTAACTTCTGCATGCGCGTGAGGAAGCTGCAGAGGTACAAAAATAAGAACAGCTCATCTTGAGGGTGTTTTAATGTTGAGTAAACATCATCATAACGAGCGCAGAGCGGTCCGATCCCTGCCTTCTGATTTCATCAGCACTAGTTAAGAGCGTCACCTCGCCACCTTAAGAGTGTGTGTGAAGGTATGCATGAGTCACACTCTTATCTCACTGTCACACACACACGCTCGCAGTAGGGGGAACTCAGTGTGAGGCCAAATAATAACAGTACGCTGCCTTTTTCCTATCCATCCTTCATCTTCCTTTTTTTTTTTCATCTCACTTCCTCCCCCGAGCCACCACAGTCTCCCTCTGAACATTTAGAACTTCTTTTCCCTCTCTGATGAAAAACGAGCGTCCCACTCATATTTACCATATTTACCATAGGTGTACTTCACATTTTCTCTTCTTTGTCAGAGGTGTAG